>NC_141164.1:73959557-74332057 GCF_053477565.2 Lygodium microphyllum | reverse complement strand
CTGTCTCATAAAAAGAGGCCACAGTAGGTGTGATTGCAAATATCTCAACACCCTTTCTCAATCATGACCAGAAAATACAAAGTGTGTAGAGGCTTTAGTGAAAGCAATACTTGCAAAGTGTCGGCACACCATAAACATGGCAAAACACCAGAGACTGTCGCTCGCAGAAAAGGCTAAGTGTGGGTATCACAAACATGATGATCATCTAGAGGTTGTAACAGGGGCCTCATAGAGACTGTAGTACAAGGCTATATGAGGAGTTTACAAGCTTATGTCAGAAGCATTAGGGCTAGACATTACAAGGCTAAAAAAGTTAGTAAAAATTTGGGTCAAGGACGGATAGACCCTTGCAGTTTTCAACATTTCTTTTGACATAGATCTTCAATTCATTGTAGGTCTTCTTGTCGTTGTAGTCCAGCTTACTCTTTTTGATCTTGTACTTGTTCTTCACTATGCTTGCAGCTTCAATGTCTTTCGCTTTGATCTTTTGGTCCTCTTCTCCATGATCCTCTTTTTCTTAGTCTTCTTTGCTTGCATTAGTCTTCATGTCCCCCCCTCTAGCAAAGATATCATTATCTTTGAGGCAACGGAAATGTCTTCAAACTTTTGCATGTTCATGTCTTCAAGGTTATCAAATGGATACATTGATGGCATTTGGATATAGGTAGCTCCATGTCTTCCTATAGGTAGAGTAGCATCTTCTATGTAGTGTAAATGGCCCATAAGATACATGTTACTCTTCATGAGAAGCACCCACTTAAAAATCTTCATGTTTGGCATTGGAACTCAACTTCAAATCCTTTATTTTTTGACCAACAAAAAGAGTTGAAACCTAATGTGTCAAAGAACAAAAGAAGGTAGTGTGAAAACACACTATGCTTAGTGCTAACAAGCACTATCTTGATGGTTATGCTTCTTGTGTGCCAGCTTGCAAATTCCTTCTAATCTTCCTTGAACTCTTCCATATCTTTAGCAACCTCCAAGGAATGTAACTTAGTGATTAAAATTACTGATGATAACTCCAATGAGAAGAAATAGTGAGAAGGTGAAGTACAAGAGGAGCTTGAGTTTTGACGTTGGGGCTTGAGGTCTTCCAATCTTCACAAAGAAAAACTTCAAAGAACTCCAAGAAGTTCCCCTCCTTGATGTAAGGATTTGCTAGAAACTTCAGTGCTAGGATGGTTATGGTTTGGCTTGGTTGGCAAGAGAGAGAAACTGAAGGAGAAATGAAGTTTTGATATTGTGGCTATGGAGGTTCTAAGTTTAGGATTTCTAGCACCTGGTTTTTCAGCTCGTGTAGCTTGTAAACAAAGCCATTTGATAATCCCTTTGGTGAGAAAGAAGCTTATATAGAAATCTTACTTTGCCCTAAGCTCGCAAGTCGAATCATGGACTATAGTGATGGTAGCAGCAATACGACCTCTCACAGGTGCAATTTTGGTAGCGATGACAAAATCACGCAATGCCTTGAATGATCACCAATGTCTAACTATGATGTACCAGGAGCTGCGCAAGGAGTAGAGGAACATTTCTCCAAAAGGAAGCATGGGGAAATATATCATGTACAAGGGGATCAAGAAGCTCCAAGACAAGTGGGTGCAGGCTAGCTATGGCTGCCAAACAGTGCAAGGTGAAAATGAAGTTAAAAATGAAGTCATGGGCTGATAGTGAGCTATTGGACTGAGGTTGAGAGGAACCAAGAGAGGATGGAGAGGCAGTGCCATGCCCAACTGGGCTCTAATACCATGTGAAAGACATACGGATCTAGAGCATGGAAAATGCTATGGCAGATGGAAGATGAAGACCAAACTCATGATGATATAGACAAGTAGAGACAAACTGCTACACAAGTGAATTAGGTTCCAAGATGGAAGCTTGGACTCATAAACACAATCTTATGTAGGACTAACAAAGACAAGACACTTAACTGAAACTACAAAGCATCATGACATTGTATTCATTCCATATAAAAAGTGGTAGTCAAGTACAATGCTTTATAGTTGATGGATGGGTAGCAGTTCGCCCTCTCTGTGCATATGGGATTCAGTCTGCTTGCATGTCCTAAGCCCAAAACTACCTCATACAAAGAGGTCACAATAGGTGTGATTGCAAATATATCAACATCAACAACCACTCCAGAAGATAGAAATCCAAATGCAAACCATAATCAAAAGTATAAATACCAAAGGTAATTGTGCCCACAAGATTGACCACTCAATTAAAGAAGAACATCACCCTGCCAAAATATACAAGTTGAAAGTTACCAATTGATGAAGGCTCCCAACAACAAGAAGCTACTACTAACCCTCTATAATACAACGTAGAGCAATGGATCCAAGATACTAATACCCTTTTAAAACTATAAACATTATGCTTAAAAAGAAGAAAACTTAGAAGTGGATCTAAAACAACAACAACTCCAAATTGCTACTACATTTAAGGTGGATAGTAAAGCTAAGGAAAAAGTGAATGAGGATGAGCCGAAACTAGTTTTAAGGATGAAGTATCCTTAGCCTTAAAATCATTATTATTGAAATGGTATTTTGATTATCACTCCATAAGGATTTTCATATTGCAATCTTTGATATTGAGTAAGTCATTTTTCTTTGGTGGACAAACACGAGTAGTAGATGGTGGCTTTCGTTCTTATGGATCTCAAGTTATAAATGTAGTAGCTTTATTGGTTTAGTCATTTAGCTTCCACTACATGTTTTGAGAAAGAGATGGGGATTGTTGGTATTCTACTTGGAACAATAAGCTTGAAAAGAGGCTTTGTACTAGACACATATGTAAGTGAAAGAATAGAGAGAGAGAGAGAGAGAGAGGGAGAGCGAATGGGTACACAGTTATACAATATGCAAACGTGCACACGTGCATGTATGTAGACACATATCCACACAAAATATATACATATACAATATGCAATGCATACACATATATATACATGCATACATATTATATACACACACATGATGTGAAGAAAGATGAGAGATAGGGGGAAGAAAAAGAAAGGAGAAAATAAAAATGATGAGAGATAGAGAGATGACACACATTAATAAGATTACATATATAGATACACACATACATGTGTACACCATGCATACACATATAGTAGAAACTTGAGAGAAGAAAAGAAATGAGAGACAAGAGAGAGAAACAACATCACACAAGAGTACTCATACTTATTATGAGACCACACAAATGGGCATACATGTATAAAACATCTATTGGTACACATTTACAAAATTTTCAGTACATCATACCATAATTTAAAGTACATATGGTAGGATAATATTTAGAATGAATGATTCAAAATATATGAAGCTAGTAAAGCTAGTTTTATAATTAAAATTTTCCCAAGGTGAAGTTTTATTATAATATTGATTATTGATATGTATTTTAATATTTTGAAAAATTATTAAAATACTATTACTCAAAATTATTTAAGTAAGTCTAACATAATCAGTGATATAATAAATAAAACTATTTTATTTTCAAAGTTAGCTGAAATGTTTATAATAAAATACTTATTAGTAAAGCATTAATATTAATATTTTATTTTAGAAGGATTTCATATTTCTTTAAACATGATCTTAGGATAAATATACTCTTATCTTTAATCCTAGAAAGTAATAATCAAAATGTTTATCTAATACCTATCAATATTTAAAAATAAACAACAAAATGTGTTGTGTATACCTTTAACATAGTTTCAATTACTACATTGATAGTACATACCATGTAATATATACTATTATATTAGTAATAAATTGTAGGCCACAAAGAGAGAGAGAGAGAGAGAGAGAGAGAGAGAGAGAGAGAGAGAGAGAGAGAGAGAGAGAGAGAGTTCACGCACACTTGTGCATTCTTACCACATGAAGTGTACCTTAAAATGTAGAGTACCCTAGCTATTACTAAAACGAATGCAGAGTACTAACCCTTCTCCCAGTGTGAAGCATGGGGAGAATCTAGGCTCGAAGCACGAATCATTCTCCCAATTTTTGCACTCGAATATATGTGGAAGGAAGATTCAAGATGGAATCTTGAACTTAGTCATTGTAGACTATCCTTCAAAATGGTACACATTATGCCCTCATCACCAACAATGTAAAAAAAGCTAATAAAAATTTCTCTAGGAAATTCATTTTCGAGATGCTTCATGCCTTGATAAGTGTATGGATCCATGTCTAAAAGCTTCAATCTTCAAAAGTGAGTTAGGCATAGGGCTGCCTACCATGAGTGCAAATTGGACTTTTGTCTTGTCTTGAGAAAAAGGGCATCTCTTCTTGGAGCATACATCATTTGTCATTTCTCAAAACCCCCCTCAAATGATGAGTTCCTACACTTGTTGGCTTTTTTCCCTCCTACATGATGACATGGCCCCAAAAAAGACTAGCGCATAGGCAGCCTAGTCAAGTTAAAGCTTGAAACTTTACATCTTTGGTAAGGGTTTTGTTTTACAAAGCAAATCCAGTATGGGAAAACATAAGATCCACTATGGGAAATTTCTTCAGAACAATCTATCAGAGTTGTTGTTGTTGATGGTGGAATCATCATCTTCTTCTTCTCTTTCATTCATGAACTGATTCTGATGGTTAGCATTCTGCACCTATTGTGCGCTTTTACGGTGGAAACATTCACTGGCTATATGGACAGTCTTACCGCAATAATGACATGTCACCCAATCTTTGTTGTCGGAGTTGAATTCTCACCCTCGACCTTTAGGTCCAGTAGCTCTTTTGGTGTACAAGAGGTTTTCCCTAGATGATGAGACACCATCTTTTGCATTCTTGTTCTTCTGTTTATCCTCTTCATCAAGAAGAGAGTGCTCAATATCTTTTTGTGATAAATTAGGTACATTGCTGAGAGTAGAGACAAGATTTTCATAAGGATCTTGGTTTACACTAGCAAGGAGTACAGCAATGGCTTCATCTTCATCTATTGTTTTCTTCAGAGTGGCAAATTGAGTTTTTAGACTTTTGAATTTGTTAATATGCATAGTCATTGAAGTGTTATTTTTTATGTCAATATTATAGAATTGCATTAACAACTTAACCTTAGAATTTTTGTCTTGACTTCCAAAGATCTTGTCAAGCTCATCCCAAGCCTTTTTAGCATCTCTAATGCCAAAGATATGGTGCAATACATCATCAAATAGTCCCCAAGCAATGATTTCTAAACCTATGTTTCTCATCTTTTTCCACTCCTTTCTCTTGAGCCGCGGTCTTTTGCAACAAACCCATCTTCATCATCTTCCTTCTTGCTAGCTACATCTCTTGCATCACCCTCAAATAGATCCCACAAGTCCTTCTGCATAAGGTGGTACATGGTCTTCTCCTTCTAAGCAGGAAAGCCTTCTCCATTGAATTTGGCTATTTGCTCAAGTTCGGCCATGTTGATCAACTTCAAATAGCTAAGATAATACTAAAAAGTGAGTTGCCCAAGAACACAAGTAGATTAGTGCCAAATAACACTAGTTGAGTATCAATAGATACTATGCTTGAAGATTTGAGATCTTTATTTTGAGCTTGATGTTGCTAGTGATTTCTCCCCTTCTTTCTGATTTGATGGGAAAGAACTTGTTGGAAACTGAGTGAAACACCCAATCAGAGTTGCAAGAACTTCCTTGAGCTAAGAGAGGTGTGAAAATGAAGTGAAAAGAAAGCTTGAGGTGAAATGGGTATGGAGTCTTGGTCTTCTCTTGAATCTTTGTGGATGACTTCTAAGTATACTCCAGCACTTTCAGATCTATAATGAACTTCAAAGAGTGTATCTTAATGATTAAAATCATTATTGATAGCTTCAGTGAGAAGAAACGATGAAAATGTCAAGCTTTAAAGCTTTGGCTATGAAATCTTTAGGGTTTTTGACAGACACGACTAATTTTTTGGTCACAGTAACCTGTAGAGGCAACCATTTGATGAATACATTGATGGGGAAAGAGCTCATGATCCAACCTTCGATTGCTCTATGGTCGTAGGGAAGATCGCGGCATGTGCACACAATAACAGTAGTATGACCAAAGGAGACGCAGATCTGAATAGCGAGGACAAATTTCAGTAATATCGCCCTATAGAGAAGCTAATGTCGTGCTATAAAGTGGAATAGAGAAGCAGTATGAGGTGTAGAGGATATGTCTAGAAGAAAGCTTCAATAGATATTGCCTGATTTGGGAGATTCAAAAGCTCAAAGTGCTACATGTCCAGCCTGGGCTATGGCAGTCAAAAAAGTTGGAATGAAGGTAGAGGTGAAAATAAGGTCATAAGCTAGCATTCAACTAGACTAAAGTTAAGAAAGCTTGAGAGAGCAAAGAGGAGAGCTAGATTAAGCTGGGCTATGCTCAGCTGAACTCTTATACCATGTCACAAGATGTGGATCTAGAGCATGGCATGAGCTATGGAGGATGGAAGATGTAGACAAGACTCATGTGGACATAGACACACACAAGATCAACAATCACATAAGTGAATTAGGTTCCAAGATTGAGACTTGGACTCATAAACGCAATCTTGTGTGTTTGAAAATGACATAGACACTTGATTGAAGAACAAAAGTACTATGACATTGCATTAAAAAGTGAACCAAGTACATCATTATATACTCTCTGACCTTTCTCCACTCTCCTCACTATGCATGTGGGATTCAGGACATCTCTTCCTGGAGCATACATCAATTTTCAACACTATGGGCTACAAGTCCTATGAGCAAGTCCTCAAGTTTTTTAAAGATTGGCAAGGTCAAAACCTCCTCTGGGCTACACACAACAAGGGGGAGAAGATGGAGGAAGAAGGGAAGAACAAGGGGAGAAAGGAGAAAGCATAAACAAACACTTCCAACAAAAACTCTATTGCTATCAAGAAGCCATGCATACTTCAAGCCTAATCTCAATGCTAAAGTTTTTCTTAGTTAATTACATATTAGTAACTGAATTAATTAGTGAGTGTATAAATCTTTATGGTATATTAACTAGTATTAATCAATTGTATTAGTATATTTAGTTAATTAACTTAGTTTGTGTATTGCGTTGCAATTACTTAGTGTATTAATATATCTAATTTGGTACTATACTTTGTATTTAGACATAATGTGCATTCCCCATTCAGCTCTATCTCATCATTGCAAGGTCCAATTTAGCAAAGAAAATTGTAATTTAGATACCTACGATTGTAAGAAGTTGGGAAGTCATATTATTTGAGAGAGTTTTTATCAATAATACCTTGTCACAGTGACATAGGTATAAAAGGTATGCGACATGTAAATTTCATTACTTTTGCAAATAATACATTTACTATGTCTCATCTCACCTCCTTGTTTACAACTTTCATGGCTTCTTTCTCTTCTCTTACTCTCTCTCTCTCTCTCTCTCTCTCTCTCTCTCTCTCTCTCTCTCTCTCTCTCTCTCTCTCTCTCTCTCTCTTCATCACTCATTCTCTCTTTTTTCTCTCTCTTCTACACTCATTTCTCTCTCCTCTTGATCCTTTTCTTTACAAGTGGTATCCAAGAATTGATCTTTCATCCATTTGGTTACAATCATCCCTTAGATTTCCTTCTTAGCCTAGTTACATTCCAGTTTCTCAAGGGCAAGGTGTTAGTCTTGAAGTGGACAAGTGCATCGATCAAGGGGCTTTCTAGCCTAGTCAGAGCTAAATAGGGGACATGGAGACCAAGTTGGAGGCATATTGGACAAAATGACAGGTCATGGACAAGAAATAGGCCATTCTAGAGGTAAAATTGTTAAAGAAAGGAAAATAGAGCTAGCCAGGATTAGAAGTGCAATTACTTTTTCAAAAATGCTTTCTCTTTTCTTTTTCTTTTAAGCTTTTATGTAAGATTCCATGGTGGTTTCCAAGAAACTCTTTCTCCTACTATCCAATGACCATATCTCTTCCCAAAAACCTTGGGGAAACTAATCGGTGAGTTATGAGCAGCATACCAACAACACTTGAGCTAGGATTGATCAAGCTTAATCATCAACCAGGTGCATTTTGCATTTATTTTTGTAGATCAATCTTCATTCACACCACATATCATTCACTTCTATGTTATCATGGTTAAGTTGAGAATATTGGACAAGCAGAGTAGCATCTCCTTCAATATTTTGATATCTTTCTTCCACCTTCTCAAACTTTAGCTATGGCTGCTCTTAAGGCTTGCTTATTAGCCATGGACCATCAATGGTGTCAAGATTGAGCCATTTCTTCTTCCCTAAAAACTTTCTTATTCTTCCATTGTTCATGGACAATAAGATATTGCTAAATTTATTTTAAAGCTTTCAAGAATCATCAAGAAAGCTTGCATACATATGCAAAGGACATTGTTCAAGAGATTATTGAGATGGAATACCATTAGTGGAGTCCTCTTTTGGGGGTTTCAGTCAAAGAGCTTGAATTTATTGCATTCAATCATTCAAGGAAGCTCAAGGCACTTAATCTTCAAAAGTTTAATGGTCTTCAAGAAAAGGACCTTATGGATTGAATTGGGGCATTTTGTTCTACCAATGATTGAAGCTTGATTCTAATTGAATCTACAAGGTATTTCATTTAGTTTCAATATTTCAAATCTCTCTTAATCTACTTGCTCAAGCTTGTCCAATTGTTGCTAATGAGATATATTGGTTATTTGAGCCTTTGAATGAACCTTGATGAGAGATTAAATACCTCTCTAGGTAAATCAAAGCTATTAAGCTGAAATTCAACATTGATTCTATTCCCATTCAATCATAGTTCCATTTTTACATATTTTTATGTTTATCTCTGATTTGATCTTTTGATTCTCTTGTACCCAAGAATTATATTATAAAGGGTAAGTATTGCAACCCATGAGTCACTAATGTGTACTGGTAAGACCCTCACCAAATCCTAATTTTCAATTCCCTTTTGATTGATCAATCTATATATATAATTAAAGGTTGAAAGAATCATTTCACTTTTGCATATCATCTCTCTCTTTTCATAGAGTGGAATACTCTTGCCATGGAAATTCCCACCTAGGAAGGAGGTGCATTCCAGGGAAGATAGTGGGACAAAAGAGAGGTGACCCTCCATCACTATCGAAGATCCCAAAGGCGTGTGATCAATCGACCTACCGGGAGGAACTATATCTACCTTTTCGTGATTTGGAGCCCATATAGAGATCCTATCACTCTGTTTTATCCCTCACATAGGTATTTTGAGTGGACAAATTGAAGACTTGAAGATTTCAGATGAAGAGCATCTGATTAGGGCTTTATTGATAAACTTACAAGGATTATATCAGGATTACATATTGATTGCATGTTTATTTAGCCTTCATGACCACAGTACACATACATGCAAGAGTAACAAGGTACTTGAGCATTAATTAGAGCTAATATTCAGCCACTTATAGGTGCTAGAGGTTATTCTAGACCTCTTATAGGTTGTTCATAGGGCATTATAGTGAAGCATTGTATTAGGACCCATTTATGGATACTATTCACCTGGTTACAAGTGCTCCAAAGTATTGCAGAGCTTATATAGGGTATTTCAAGTGGTATCCAATACCTACAGGTCATATCCAATGTGCTATAGGGTTTGGAGACCTTAGTTTGGACCTACTAGTAGTGGAAAAGCCAAAATAGTGAATTTGTAAGGAGTTTGACTGTTCTATACTGCTAAGAAAAGAATATTTTCATAATATTCTCTTTCAATTCTAAAGTGAAGTGTCATAGCTCATCCTAAAGAGCTATTTGTTATCTTTTTTTTGGAATCAAAAAGTTCTTCAATTCTACATCGCGATGAAAAGTTATATCCGTTTTTGTGACAAGGGGTCTACTTGGACTACATTGTGATCATAAGCAAAAATGATTGAAAATAGGGGAACAATAAATCTAATGATGATATCCAACAAAAAATCAAGGAAGCACATAAAGAAATACCTAAGCCACATCATGATGAAGAAGAATCCTAATAATATGGTGCATATAGCAATCTAAATGCCACACTTTATAAACATAAAACTAGACATTCCATCAGGCACATGAAGTTGGTTTCTAAATTGAATCAAGTAGTATAGCAAATGGTGCAATCAAACATCCAAATCAAGGAAGCTATGGACTAGATGGTCCACTCTATTAAGGATTCCTTGGAGAAATTTGTCTCTTTCACTAAAGAATCTTTGGTCAAACTTAGTGCTCAGATTTCCATACTTGTGGCAACACAAATGACAGACAAAGAAATAGAGACAAGCAATCATTTCAACCCTTGAAAAATAATCCACAACCAGGTATCATTGTAAAAAAGGGTAAACCAAATACCATCTATGCGATTGGGGAGACTTCTTTTAAGGTTGATGAGCCAATTTTGAGCATTCGTACATCTAACCCTTTTCCAAAAACTAGAATTCAACCACCTATTCCTATAAGCAAGTTTCAAACTAGTTATCATAGGAGTCCTTCTAATCTATTATCTCCCATTGATATCTACATGGATACACATCCCCAAGAATCAAATGGATAGCAAGGTTTTGTAGAGAGTGAGCTCCACGGTAAAATTGTGTTGACAAAATATAATGGCCATTCATAATCACCGGTTGATTTGGAGAAGTAGACCTCAAAGTTAGAGCCTTACTTCGATATTTTCCCTAGGTTTGACGACCAAAAGATTCATTTTGCTACACTTCACCTTGATGGCTTTGCTCATACATGGTGGAGGTACATAAAGAAGGAAAATCCACAACTTGACAATCGGGATGATTTCAAAGAAAAGATGGCTCTAGTATTTGTCTCTCCTATTAAGAAAGAAAAATAGACCAAGAGATGGTATTAGTTGGAGCAAAGAAGTTCATCACTTACAGAGTATATCAACTAGTTCTTGAACCTTACCATGTATTTAGAGAGTGTGAAATATTATGCAAAATTGCATAAGTATATCTATGGTATGGAGCCTAATTTGTCAGTTGATGTTATGGCCAAGAAACCTGCTATACTATTCTAGGCTATCAAGCTAACTGAGAGGTATGATTGTAATAAGTACATGACGGATATCCTTATGTAGGCTTCTTTTCAACAGAAAGGACTACTAGTAAATAGGTCAACTTTTGTGGCAAGTATGATAGGTGTAGTACTTCATTTGGCAACCCAAAGTCCCCGCATATTATACATTTAATGCTTCAAGATAGCAAAGTGCTTCAAAGCCAACAATTAGCCATAAAGTTGAGCCTAAACAAGCTGATAGTAGACCCAAAAATAATTCAGCAAACAATGGAAAATTTATATCCATGGATATTTTTAGAGAGTGCAATGATAAGAGTCTATGTTTAAAGTGTGGTAAAAAGTATACAATTGATCATGCATCTAAGTTCAGTTCTAAAAATATCAAAGCCAAGAACTATACCATGATAGTACTTGAGGATGTTGATGAGGAAGTCATTGAGGAACCAACTGTGAGTGCACAAGCTAAATTTGAAAATCATGATGAGGATCTTGAGTAGGATCAATCTTATGAGCTAGTTGATGCATTGCCATTTGACCTTGATGGGCATATTCTATTTAATCCATGTGGAGCAGAGTTGCATATTACTGCCACTACTCTTTGTTCTATTTCCATGAATGCTTTGACACGTTCTAGGAACCTTAATACACTCCATATCAAGGATACCATTCATAGAAAGGATGTGTTTATCCTGATAGACAATGGTAATACACATAGTTTGGTAAATAAGTCAATTGATGATAGGTTGCATTATCTTCCCACTATTTTATAGCAGCCCATAGGAGTTCTGGTAGTCAATGGTGAGGAGGAAATTAGCACCCAAATGTGTCCACAAATACCCATACACTTGGCTAAAACTTATGAAGCAAACATAAACTTGATTACATTGGAAACGGGATCCATAGATTTAGTACTTGGGTGTGATTGGCTAGTGACCTTAGGGAGGATTGTTATGGATTTCTCATAGTTGTACATGGAGTTTCCCATCGATGGTGGGCAGCCTATCCATGTACAAGGAATCCCAAGTAAATCAAATTTTTAGCGTATCACCACTAAAAGCAACGCAAGGAGTATAAGAAGCATTGTCTAATTCTTCTTTTACATCTGAATAAAAAGGTTGAGGATCACTCCAAGGATTATGTTAATAATCTGGCATTCAAAGCTCTACTTGAGGAGTACAAATACTTATTCGAGGTACCACCATATGCTTCACTAGTCTTGTTAGTAAAGAAGAATTATGGATCCTTTTGGATGTGTATAGATTACAAGGATCTAAATAAGATTACATTAAAAATTAGGAATCCAATTCCTAGAGTGGAGGATTTCTTTTAGGAGCTCAAGGGGGATAAGTTCTTTACCAAGATTGACTTGAGATTAGCATATCATTAGATCCGCTTGTGAGAAGGTAATGAGATTAGCACAACCTCTAGGACTAATTGTAGATTGTACCATTTCTTAATGATGTCAGTTGGCCTTACCAATGCCTCAACTAGCTTCCAAAGTCTAATGAATAAGATTTTGTAGTATTTACTCTTTATATTTATTCTTGTATTCTTTGATGGCATACTCATTTAGAACAAGACATTGAAAACCATTTGTCTAATATGAGAAAGGTTTTTGATGTGTTGAGACACCATACACTCTTTGCTAAGGAGAAAAAGTGTTTGTTCATGAGGATGGAGATGGAGTACTTAGGCTTCATTATTAGTGAGAAAGGGATTATGATGATCCTAAGAAGGTGCACTGTGTCAAACATTGGTCAATACCTACCACTACTACTTCTCTTAGAGGATCTCTTGGCCTATCATCATTCTGCGCCACAGGTTTACAAAGCATTATGTGATTGTAGCAGCTCCTTTAACTGACAGAGGAAGTAAGCTTTCTTTTGGGATATTGTTGCAGCTAGTAACTTCAACCAATTAAAGGAACTTCTTACTTCTACTTCTATTTTGGTATGTTTAGATTTCTCTAAAGAGTTTACCATACAATGTAATGCCAATGGCTATGGCATAGGGGTTGTATTGTTACAAGAGTATGGAGTCATTGCCTTTAAGATTTTCAAGCTCACAAATAAAGAGATGGCTACAAATGTCTATGACTAAGAGATATTAGCTATTCTTCCTACAATAAAGAAGTGGCACCATTATTTGTAAGGCAACCAGTTCGAAGTTCAAAGTGATCATAGAGTCCTAAAGTACTTCCTTACCCAGTCAAATCTCATTCTTAAGCAGCGCATGTCGGTGGCTACCCTATAGAAGTATAAATTTGATATCATCCATACACATGGCAAGGATAATGTAGTAGCTAATTCTCTTTCAGAAATGTGGACACGTAAGGTTTTAGCTAGGTCTGAGCTACACAATGATTGGATTGAAGAGCTATAAGAGGCCTACCTTCTTGATGATGAGCTCATCCATATTTTTTAAGAAATTATAATAAGGCTTGATGGAGGAAAACTCACATTTTAGCTTAAGAATGGTCTCATCTAGCTTAATGGCAAGATTGTTATTCCCTGTACTTCTCCCTTTAGGCTGAAAATTATACAAGAGTTACATTTTTCACATATAACCGGACATTTTGGAGTGTTTAAAACCTATGGTAAAATTATCGAAAGCTTTCATCGGAGAAAATTGTGGAAAGATATAAAGGATTATGTCATGAGGTACATGCCATGCTAGTAGAATAGAGACATCACTCATAAGCCAAGTGGTTTATTGGAGCCTTTGTCTATCCTTTAAAAAAAATGGATGCATATAACCATGGATTTCCTTACTAGTTTATCTACAACCAATAAGGGATAGAATATCGTTTATGTGGCAGTGGATATACTTACCAAGTTAGCCCATTTAATTCCCACAAAGATAAAGTTCATTATCTCACACGTGGCTAGTCAATTCATGAAACATATATTTAGACTTCATGAATTACGCAGGAAATTGTACATGATAGAGATACAAAGCTCATGAGTAACTTGTGGCAGGCAGTATTCCGCTCCATAGGTACTAAGTTGGCTCCTTCTTCTACTATCTATCATCAACAAATTGATGGCTAGATAAAAAGAGTAAATAAGTGGTTGGAGACTTACCTTCGTCATTTTTGTCATGATGTGCACTGTATATGAAATTCTTGGTTGCATTTGGTTGCTTTTGCTTATAATAACTCTACCCATGCGAGTATTGGAGTTTCAACCTTTGAGACTATAAATGGTTACAAAGTGTCCTTATCCACAATCTTTTGTTGAAAGTACCCAAGTCTTAATACTTTACATTGAAGGATAGCTCCAATAACAAACTTGCTCACAGGTTTTATGGACCCTACAAGAACTTGATGTGTATTTTGAAGACTTGGTATTTAGACTAGAATTGCTCTCTTCCACTAAGATACATAATATGTTTCATGTCATTCAACTCAAAAAAATTTATGGCACCCAAGTGGATACAATTAATGAGCTACCTCCTATTGATGACAAATATCTTATTTAAGGCATTCATAGGCCAACATTAGAAGAAGCTTTGCTCTTGATCTATCATTGAGTGCTTGATCAATTGGAAAGATTTGCCACTAGAGAAAGCTTCTTAGAGGCCCGATTTTATTTTGGATGAGGTTCCAAACTTATAAGATGTGTTAGTGGCTGACGTATGGCTACAAAAAATGAGCTAGTTATGGTATAGACATGACCTAGACATCAATCGGTTTTAGAAAAAAATTTACTCTACCTAATTTTCAAAAAAAAAAAACTATACAAAGTCAAAGTACTCTTTGATAGCCTCATTTAGATATCTCACACACCCCATTTGGATTATTCTATCAAGAGTTATGACAGTTTTCATTTAGGGCCTATTCTTCCAACAAGTTGTATGTTCACTACATGGACTTTTTCTTGAATATTTAAAGGCTCAAACTCTATTTTAAATATATCCAAATTGTGTATATGAGTGAGGCTTCTCTTTATGTCTTCATTTTAATCAAAAGAATTTTTTTCTCGTTCATTTTTTATCATTTGTATAACTAGAACCATAGTGCTATGTTCTACTCATTCTTTTCAACCATTGTAATTTTGTTTTTATGGGCAAAAACCTTCAAGAAGGAATGTATGATAAGAAGATAAAAAGACGTATTATTTAAGAGATTTTATTAATAATACCTTGTCACAATGATACAAGTATAAAGTATGTGAGATGTAATTTTCATTTCTTTTACAAATAACATAATTACTCGTATCTCACGTCCTTGTTCACAGCTTTCATGGCTTTTTTGTTTCCTCTCCTATCCTTCTAGTTTTTCTCTCTTCTACACTCCTTTCCCTCTCCTCTCAGTCCTTTTCTTGACAACAAATTTTCATAAGGTTAGAATCACAAGATAGAGATAACAAGATTCTCTACTTGTCTCAAAAAGAGTACATTGAAACATACCATTTATCAATACATCTCATGTCGTACAAGAAGTTTCTAGCCAAATCTGATTAGCTTCAAAGAGTTGCAAGTGTTACCGAGTGTTGTTCATCTAACTCTTACTTTAAAAAGAGGTTTTATTTTGCCCATATATGGTTAAGAACAAATTGAATTCAATAGGATTAATATCATACATTAAAAGAGATACATTGAGTTCTCAATAAGAGATATTCCCCCCTTTTGAATGTCAAGGGATACATCCCTAAGAGAAAACTATGGAGCAAATGTTGTAGAATAGGTTCCCCATGAATAATTAAAAAACGATCGACCATTTGGCCTACTTACTTTAAAGAGAAAAGAGGAAGAAATGGCAACAAGAGGAGGAAGCCTTTTACACTTCTACCACTCAATTAGCATACACAATAGTATATCCTGCTTCTAACAAGGTAAATGACGGCCATAGCCCTACTACTTCAGATGGAATGAGTGTAGAGTAGGAGAACGATCCCTTGTATCATGTTTTCACTTCACCATGAAGCGCATCTACAAACAGGGCTACCCAAAGGTGTATGGTTCCACCCAAAGGAGTCACGTAAGAGACATGGGTCGCATTGTTGCACAATTATTATTTGCAAGAAATAAAATATAGCTACATTTCCCTCATGATGTGTATCATCATCCAACTTTGGGTAAATAGAGAAGAAACACGTGTCCTCGTGAATGCCTGTGAAGAGGATTTACAAAAGAACTAGATAAAGACTTAAATACTCATTAAAAATATTTACGAGAGATTGTGAAATACAATGGTGAGGTTTCGGAGCCCTCTTCTCCCTACCGTATTCCTCCCTCAAGCAAGGACCCCCTAAAATGATAGGTGTAATTACCACCAACCACCTCAAATTGTCTGGCAAACAAAATCCAATAAACTAAATAGGGTTGCATGTATCAACCTAATTTTGTGAAGGTCTCTCTCTCCCTCTCTCTCAAAGTAGCTCAAGTAAAGGGGCCAAGCTACGATTTCGTATTAATAGTAGGGCCTAGGCATGTGTCACTTTGCATGTAAATCTGATGCATGCACAAGGGAGGCCTAATCTCTTTAATCATTACTGCAAGTTTTAGCACCATTCTATCATATCTGCACAACCATACCAATGTAGGCCACGATTCACATTGCAACAAGAAAATTGTTGACCCCCATTGACCATGCAAGCTCAACAAATTTGGCTTCAACTGAGGCAACACACATCAAGTTTGACTCACACCATTGGCCTTCTACAAACTTAACTTCTTTAAGTGAGTGAAGCGATGCACATCAAATTTGGCTATCGCACCATTGGCCCTCTACCCTACACATACACGATAATCAAGTTCTCCACTTGCCCCATTAGCCCTTTTATCCTATAGACATACTAGTTTAGGTTGTGTTCCATATGTGGTGGAATCACACATGGTTCTTTTGATTGTCCGATTGAGGTTGAAATGTGAAACCCATGCGCCCATTAAGCTCAACCCACTCGTAGCGATTGGATACAATACCATTGGCTTATTATTTTGGTCTAGCAAGAAACTGAGGAATAAAATCAATGACGTAATAGATGGAACAAGAATATCCCAAAACCATGGGAGCAAACTCATTTATAATAGAAAAATATAAATTGAAAATGATACTACTTTTGGCCCAATCACCTTGGAAATTGGATATTCATATTCGTACTATGTGACCTTTGATTCAACGGCCACATATCTCAATAGCCCAAAGTTTCATAGTCGCATGCCAAAGTTCATAAGAAACTATGTATACTTCCTTTAAACATCAATCTCAAGTAATAATCTACAAACAAAGTTGCAATGTAGATGTAGAAGGGTTAATAAGTTCTAAATTAATAAAGAGGCTTGACAACAAACATCATTCTTCATTGAGCAACCCATTACAATTCTCTAGTGCAACTTTCCTCCTCTTCTATAGTCTCTAGCCCACAACCTCAAGAAGAATTCCTGGAGGAATTGTCAAGTCAATCTAGGTGGAGGTGCTCCCTGAGTGTCTGGAACAATTTTGAGATGAAATGTCAATGGTTGATCCAAGTGGAGGTGCTGCCTAAATGTAACTTCTAGACTACTATGGCCGACAACCATGGAGAATCCAATCCAATTCAAACCCCTAATCATGTTTCCGTGTTTTTCTAACAAGCATTGATCTTTCGTTCAAGCTATTACAAGGACTTTAAACGCCACCACAATCTTCATAGTACACTTACAATGCATGTAAATACCCAAGATGAACTTCGAAAGTCTTGATTCTTAGTAAAACCTAGGTAGACGACTCAAAAGAAGGTTTGCACTTTTCAACTTATAATTCGTACTTCTAAGAATGAATTCTTAAAGCCTTTGTCCCAGGATCATTAGGTGTATGTCAAACATGCTGGTAAAAGTTAAGGTCCATCAAGGCTTACATTCCTTAAATCAATAAAACTGTTGGGCAAAAGGATTTGCTTTCACTGGTTAAAAGGTGCATTCTTTCAATTGTTAGAAACTATTACAATATTTTTGTTGCCTATATTTAGGTTATGTTACAGGTCCTGATCCTTAAGGAACCTAAAGTCTAGGCTTCTAAGGCTAGAAAATCTGGCTACACAATGTTACTCTTGCACAAACTAGTTTCAATGCACAGAACCCGTACATTTGATTCCACTTACTGGCACCTTAAAAATAAGATCAACAATCCAAAGCACTTTTGTGCCTGTGGACATTGAAGAATTTTTCACAGAACTGAAACCAAGCTATGGTCTCACGAATATCCGCTCTAGATTACAATTGCATCAGTTCGAATCACTTCGCAACCTCAAACAACCTCCTGTAATCTACAACGAAATCCCTCACCCACAAACTCCTGACCGAAAAGTGCAAGGAGCCAAGAAGGGTAAACACAATAGCCTTTCTTACTAGCATACCAGTCAAAGCATTCAAGTGGACCTTTTGACACTACCCATTTGTCTTCTTTCTCTTGGCTTAGACTCAGTTTCACCAACCTGCACAACCACATCTTGCAATCATGTAAGGCACATGTTTCAAACCGAACCTGAAAAGTTTTTCTAACTCAATTCAAGGTTCTAGAAATGGGACCTCTGTTAGTAAATTCTGAAGGACAATGGCAATATCACAGAAATCTGGCCGGTCTGAAGGCTCTGCTTGCCAGCACCTCTCAATCAGTGCAGACAGCTCTTTATGTGTTTCTTCAGGAACTTTTGGCCGTAAACCCTGGTACATATTGAAACAAATGACTTGACCCCATCCAAAAGATAACAATGTTGGCTGTTATTCATTATTAGTCACATGAATCAACTTATTTCATAGGCTTGATGCCAGTAAGGCAATCACACAATCGGAGTTGCAAGATTCTTTCACAAAGAAATCAAATTTGAATCAACTTATTTCACAGGCTTGATATAAGTAAGGCAAGCACACAATCGGAGTTGAGAGACTTTTTCACAAAGAAATCAAATTTGAATCAACTTATTTCACAGGCTTGATATCAGTAAAGCAAGAACACAATCACAGTTGAGAGATTCTTTCACAATAAAATTTGTATTTGAAGCTAACTAAGACGGGTGCTTGAACACGTTCACTAGAAACAGCTTTTTCTCTTCTGCTTTAGGAGATCTAGGAAATTACTTAGCAAAATTATGCCAACAGTGCAGGGTACATGGTGTACATACAAATGCTTCCCCTTGCTTTTGGGATCTATTTAAAGACCAAATACTTCTTATAATCAATCAAGGTTGGCAAATATAAGTTTTTCTTAAGAACTGGAAAGAAGGGATGGTCAAATCAACCTTTAAAAAAGCAGACGTGTGATAGATTGCAGAACGGTGGCCAATATTTGCTTATAAAATGGTAGCTAAAGGCTTTAAGGATATACTATTTGGTGTTATTCATCCTACTCCCCATGTTCTGTACCAGAGTACAAAATTTATTTAACAATTATGTTGGAATCGTGTACGCACAATAGACTAATCAGAAGGTACTAACTCCACAAATTATGGAAACAATGGGTGATGAAAACTCAAAAATATCATATTTTGGCAGTATGAAAAGTTATCTAGATTGCAATTACTTAATACCAACGAGTCTGATCAGAAGGTCATCATGCAAAGTATCGTATTTTGGGTTGTATGATGTAGATTCAGCTCAATAATACCTTGGAAGATCTGTTTTGCACTCTGATTACTGTATGCCATGCAAAGGATTTTGTACACCAACTTTTCCAAGATGACAAACTACTTGATGTAAGGAGATTTGAAGGGTTAGATGCTGCTCCATATTTACAAGTTGATTGATTATGTACACATAGCATTAACAATTGAACATGTAACATAACTGTTGAGCATAGGCATGGCATGCGTTTGGAAAAGAAAGCAGTTGCCCCTGTGCATCAACAACATGTTCAGTGTATTTGATACCTAGCTTGTGCAAATTTTAGGCTTTAATGGGTTCTCGAATACCTAATGGCTCATCAAAGATGACACTCCAATGAATACTCTCTTTACACATGCCCATGTGCCCTAGAGGAAAGGTGTGTGGCGGGGTTCTCAATAACCCTTCTAGCCAGTTTCTATGGATGCAGGCTAGCCCCATTTCAGCCTGATGTGAATACCTTGCCTACCGATTTAGTTTTGCACCATCTGCAATATGTTCCTAGAGTTGCAAGGGTACAGTTGTCGAGATAAAATGTCAAATAATGACAAGCAACTGCATCTTCTGATGGAAAAAGGCACAAATTACAATGCAGATTTCCTCAAAAGTCAAGCTAAATGGACTGCTCAATCCCCAACTTTACTTTAAGCAAATAAGCTGCCCCCCATCATGTACCCATAGAAGATTCTCGAGGCTCTTTTGTGCAAGGTGTTCGTTTAGCTGCTTGTGGGTTTTATAATGTACTGCTCACTAACAGTCAATCCAAACAGCTTTTGTTGGAGAAATCACCTTTGTTGTAGGGGACCCAATTTATTCATGTTTTCCCATGGTCTTATACTTTGCACTATAAGCATTTCACATCTGGCATCATTGAGGTGGTAGATTTTCCTGAAAACTTGTGAGAGCACTCTAAAGTAGTGCAAAAAGTTTGGGAAAGGTGGTGTGTCCACCCTATTAACATATTTGATGCTCCTGTATCGGAACTAGGTCCAAGAGAGTGGACAGACATGTGGATGGATAGGAATGGATGTGTTGGAACCAAAAAAGTGTCCACATGAAATGTACTACGTGTATCCATCTGCCTATAAATGAGGCACCAACTAATGCAATCCTATCAAGCTTTTCTATATCATGAATGGTCCTCTATGTCTCCGTCCAAAATTTCTGCATGGTATCTAGAGCAAGTTAAATCCATACACAATCTAGGTGTTGCAATGCTTTATCACCTCTATATCTTATTCACATCCTATCTCTCTCCATCTCATGCTTATCCATATGCTTCACCACATCATTTGAGCCTCAACCTGTGCATATTATTTAACTCCCACCACTAGAAGGTCATCACACACTAGACAAGCTACAATAGGGGATTCACAGTAGGTCAGAAATGAGGGAATGGCAACAAATTCCCATAGGTCAAAAGTGTAGAGGATGAGACAGCTTGGCATATTGCTACTTCTTTCCAACCTTGCAAGTTATCAGGCTACACCAAAATGCACGGAGACCTATTACGGAAGGCCAAACGGGGCTCCACCAACACCTCCCCAAGGGATCTCAAAACCAAAGGAAGAAGTCTCCAAAGATGTGCAAGAAAATTAACTACCTCCACCTAGATTGGGCATGCCTACCTAAGAATCTCCTAAAACTCAGCAATAGGCCTCCATGGGATCATATGCACTAGCTAACCATCCAAAAACAAAGGAATACATTGCATTATTCAAGAACACACATCTGGAGCATGAAAAAGGACCTCAAAAAACCCCTTTAGTCCATCATAAATCTCTTTTGCGAGAGGACCCTGCACTTGCCCAAGAACATCATCATGACCTGCATCATCACTCACAAGCCTGGACTATAGCCAAACGTGAATCCGAGCAATCAAAGTAGCCTTGCCCATAAATTCAAGGAAGCTTGCCCTCTCATGAAAGGCAACAATCTACTGTAAAACTAGGTCAGTTCCCATGACAGCAACCACATGATCCCCTTTCGGTAAAGAGCTCGCTTTACCCTCATTAGCATGAACATAATCAAACAAAAGATTGTTGGCAGTGGCAAGCATGAACTAGAAAGACTCATCAGCATGTGAGAAAGAAACACAAACACCTTGCTGAGGCAAATCCAAAGCACACAAAATCCGTTCATCAACCATCATCTTACGGCGTTTCCCCATCTCATACCCTTCCAACTGACCAGAATCCTCAGCCAAAGAGTCACCATCCGACTCAACCAATTCTTTCTCATCCCCATGCCCAATATGCTAGTCAAGAAAATCCACATCAATACCACTTGATGCCTACATATTAACCATGAAAAAAGGCCAACCTTTGTGAGTGCTGCTGGTACAGTCCTGAAGATGGGTCCTCTACAAGTCGTAGCAGGTCTGAAGGTTGCAGCTGAACTAGGGTTGCAAGCTCCAAGCCAAGCCGAGCACGCAGTCAACAGCAATTGGAGACTCCACGAACAAGGCAAGGGCACAAGGGCGCAAGGGACACCCTAAGGCAGGTTGGCAGGTGATCCAGAGGAACAGGCTGTTCCTGCACACCGCTCAGCAGACCACAGGCAGGCTGAAGAGGCAGCAGGCAACGTGGCAGGTCCCAGGCCCACACAAACTCAAGAACTGGTACGCAGATTAGGTGATGCAGAGGAACCGGCTGTTCCTGCATGCTGCTAAGCAAACCACAGGTGGGCTGAAGAGGCAGCGAGGCAGCGTGGCAGGTCCCAGGCCCACACGAACTCAAGAACTGGCACACAGATTAGGGGAACAGTGCCAAGCAACACAAACCCAATACAGTCGACATCCTGTGACTCTCTCTCTCTTTGTGAAGATAATTGAATTAAGTAGTAAATATTTACATCAGACCATCAGGTCAGCATAGAAATAACAGACATGAAGGAAAGTCTACGAAAACTCTAACACATAAAAGTCACACAAAAAGAACAACTGGTGTTGAGCGAACAATGTCCAGCCAGGGAGCAGCGACGTCAAAAAGAACCAAATCAGCAGAAAACATAGAAGAGATCTGCCACAACACTAAACCACAAATACGGGCCACATGACCACGAATGCCCGATACCGAATCAAAAATTAAGGCATTCCGGGTACGCCAAATATGCCACAAGGCTATCCATCTAAGGAAATGGAAAAGGCAGGTATAATCTAAGGGCAAAGATGTCATAGAAGTCATCTTTCCCATAATCCACGAACAAGCTGATAGCCGGTGTTGAGTCACAGAAAAGCACACATGGGAAACAAAACTCCAAATTTGTCTCGCAATAGGGCAGGAGACAAAGAGATGAAGCACTGTCTCATCACATGTAGTGCAAAATACACATCAACCAACTAAGATCTTGCGAGCACACAATACATCCCCAGTAGGAAGAGCCCCAATAAGCAGCCTCCACATGAACATTTTGCCATGATACGGAACCTTAGATTTCCAGAGCTAGATGAATCTATCCTGCCACTTCTTTTTGCTATCCGGAATATGCCATACTTTATTAGCCTTACTTGTGACCCATCTCTTGGCCTCCACCATCTGATAATATATCTGGTTAGCTGACCATTTCTCAAAATCATCAGGAATCACAAACATCCAATCATGCCAGGGAGACAAGGGATGTAATGCACACAAAGGATAGAACCTCAAAAGTCTACTTGTATGGCCAACCAAAGATCATGATATCCTCTAGGCACCTGAAAATGCTGACAAATACGCCAAAAAGAATAAAGACGGGCTTGCTTAGGAATGACACCATCAAGGACAGTCTGCAAACCCAAACGAACCATCCAATTGAACTTGTCTCACTGCAGATCTTTATCAGGCCAATCCAACAACCTGGAGGTAGCCAGTACTTCACCTTGCAGGGAATTCTCCTCCTTGTGAAAATCAAGAGGGTGCCAAACTGCAAAACTTAGCATTGCCTGCCAAGATGCGATTATATGAGAGGGAAGAAAGGAGCGGGAGACCTTAATAGATCTTGTGGAGTTAAGCACATGCCACCAAGAAGCATGAATAACCGTGCTACCATGAGAAATGCCAATCCTTTCAATAAAAAATTTTGCAATATCTGTCTAGGGATGACTCTCTACACAGTGTGCCTGCAAAAGAGCTAATCTCAAAGCAATCATATGAAAATTAACATCCAAAAGAGCAGCTCCCCCCATCCTTTTAGGTGTAGTCACATGCTACCATGAAATCCACACCTGGCCCAAGCAATTTCCTTTCTTTTTCCATAACATGAATCGGATAAGCTAAACCAATTCCAAAAGAGACTTCTTGGTCCAAGGAAGCAATGGCAAGAAAAACGAAATCATGCTAATCATAATGCATTGTGCAACTTTTAAGTCTCACATGGAGAGGCCAACCTTGAGATTTCCAATACATAAACCGATCATGAATACGGGATGACATCCAATCCAACAAGACACAGGGAGCTACATCCACACCAATAGGATAAACCAAGTGTCTGGTTATATTTCCCTTAGGAATCACAATACCATGACAACCCAAAGCTTACAAATCATTTTCTGTACAAGAAAGCAGTGTAGATTTATGAGCATTAAGGTGAAGTCCCGATGCCATAGCAAAAAGATTCCACGCAACCATTGCCCGATTAACATTCGAGTGATCAGCTTTAAGGAACATAAAGGCATAATCTGCCAAAGATTGACCCACAATTTGTGTCCCACTAGGAAGAGACAAACCAACAATCTCACCTTGATCGGCCAACTTATCCAACAATGAAAGCATCGAGTGAGTGACTAAAGTAAACAACAAAGGATTGAGAGATCAGCCTTGTCGAAGAGACCAAGATAAGGCAATTTCATCAATGATCCCTCCATTAAGTGCAATAGGAGCCACTGCCCTTGACTAATAGTATCCACGAGAGAAACCATACGTGGCCCAAAAACCATTGTGAACATTAGCTGTCTCAAAAAAGACCAGCTTATATGATCAAATGCCTTTTCAATATCAAGCTCAACCATAACCTACTGGTCTAAAGCTTTTGCATAGCCAATCCCCACTTGAACATTCAAAATATTGTGCATTATATTTCGGCCCTTGATAAAACGGTATTGACGTGGATGAACCAAATGCAGAAATACTTTCTGCAATCTGTTGGCAATGATTTCAGAGAAGATTTTGTATAAAGAACCCATAACAAAGATGGGTCTCCATTGTTTCAAAGAGGTTGGAGAAGGAAACTTAGGCAATAACCGAATGACTACAATCTTCCAGTCTGAAGGCATGAAACCAGAATTCCACACTTGCTAACAGAGGCAAGTCAACGGATCCTTAAGCTGTTCAACATGGGCTGAAAACAACCCATTAGGAAAGCCCATCCCAACCATGGCTTTTCCTTCAAGGCAAATGCATTCTAGCTGAACCTGGTTACTAACCAAATCACAAATGTATCTACGGGCAGAGTGAATAGCATCAAAAAGAATCTCTTGGGGGCCCAACAATGATTTATAAAAATCGGCATACATTTGAATGATGGATGCAAGATCTGTCACCATAATACCTTGGTCATTCTTCAAACACACAATATTTTCCCAAGCGTATTTCTAATGCAATCGAACAAAGAATTGATGAGATTGATAGTTATTGTTGTGTAAAGCTTCTGCTCTAGACAACAATTTGTATTTTAGCATATTCCTCTTCTTGTAGGGATTGAACTCTGCCTTTCAACCATTCAATGCATGTAAGCAAGTCATCAATGGTATCCCCCAACTGACACAGAGACAACAAATGGGCCAACAAAGATTGTGCATGCTACAATTCAGCGCATAAAGAGGAAGCATGCTAAATACCATACTGTTGAGATAACCCACACCCATTATCCCTAAAAACAGCCCAAGCTTCCATCCCTTCAGATAGAACCGTGGAGCGAAACGAATCAATTAATTGCTGAATACATTCCAAAAACTAATTTTACAACATAAAGGATTGATTGAAACGAAGAGGCAAGAGAGCTTTATAGGCATGAACAGGTATGTGTGTCATTTCCAAGATCAAAGGGTAGTGATCAAACAAGACATGTTGTCGTTCCACCCACATATCAATGACTGCAGGAAGGAAAGAATCACTCTGACAAATATAGATTCTGTCCAATCTGGCCCATGTGTTTGGATGCTTAAGAGAACAATAAGTATATCCTAACTGAGAGGGATGCATCCAAGGCCACATGTCCTATTTCAAAGACATAGCTACTAGAGTGTCCCAAGCCTGTCACTCAGGACCATCCATAACCGAGTGCTGTGAAGTTGTCTAATCCACAGATATACAGGCATTAAAATCACCTATAACTAAGCCTTGACGAGCCATGGCAAGGCAATGTAAGTCATCCCAAAGCTGACAACGTTCACAAGCAGCAAAAGAGCATACACACCCACTAGCCATAAAACCTCTCCCTCGTATAGAATTTCCAAAATCATAAATCTGCCTCAATGGTCCACAAAAACCAAAGATGGTTGCAATGAAGATTTGACACCAACAGAACACCAAATTTATGTGGAACACGACCACTAAAAAAGATTGAATAATCCCTATATACATAAGATGATCTTGCCAAAGCATGTTGTTTATGCTCCACAGCACAAAATACATCCCAATTACCAGCTAACACCACTTTCCACGACTAATACTACTTACTACCCGAAGAAATACCTTTCACATTCCATAAAGAAATTCTCATGATTGAGCACAAAAAAGAAAGCTACTAAACCACCACTTTCCCTTTTCCTTTTACATCAACTGCTTTGGCTACCTGTAATCTCTCCATCTCACTTCGGATCACATCTACCAGATCTGCCCTTTGCAAACTAGCAATCAAGGCACGAGAAGGAAGTTACTCTTGCTAGGAACATAAAATATCCCGAGGAGGCACCAGCCTCCCACGCGATTCAAAGCGCAAAGCAAAATCAAAAACCCTTTTTTCATCATTACGAGGCAAACTCGAGCTCGGGGGGTTCACTATATACATATTCTCTATGTAACGTGCATTCATGGCCTATCTATAAATATCCTAATCTATGAATTTTTCTTGAATAAAACACAACCCTTTTCTTTTCAATCTATAAGTAACCCCTTTATATGACACCCTTCTGTATGTAAAAAATATATAAAAATGGTGTTTTAAAAACCCCTTATTTTGAACTCACATTATATATACATATATTCATGAGTGACCCCCCCCCGAGGACTCAAGAAACCCTAGGTGACAAACCCCGAAACATTCCATGGGAGTGCCGGGTGGCGACGCCTAGAATCATTTCTTGATGGACCTCTAAAACGTGCTTGGACAGCCGATAGGCGGGCATGTTACAGGTTTCAAGGTAATGAGTCATTAGGCCACTGATTGGGTCACTTTAGTTTGAAATTTTGGCTCCCTCCACTTTCCCATGAATCTCTCACCTACCTCCATAGCTACCCACCTTTAGTGGAGGACTTGAATCTCTCTCTCTATGCCGGACAATCGGCTCAAGATCAACTTCTGGCTGTTGAACCATATGCTGGGAATGATGGTCTTGCATGTCTATATTAGGATCCATAGAACGTTGCAATACCTCATGGTTTCTATCACATTCTGAAATGAAATGTCCCAATTGGCCGCATCTAAAACAATGTCCAACAAATGTACCCCATTTCAGCTCATAAACCAGAGTTTGCAAACCTGGAACCTGAAAATGAACTTTAGTCAAGCGAGGTTTTTCTTTATCCCAAAGCATACAGGCCATGTTCCTATTACAGGAGGCCAACCAAGGCTTCACCAACACCTCACCAAGAGGTCTCAAGACCAAAGGTAGAAGTCTCCAAAGATGTGCAGGAAAATCAACCACCTCGACCCAAATTGTACATGCGTGCCTAAGTACCTCCTGCAACTCCGCCATAGGCCTCCATGGAACTAGATGTACTAAGTGACCATCCATGAACAGAGCGCGCACTTCCTAGGAATGGAAAAGGACCTCAAAAAAAACCCTTGGTCCATCATAAATCTCTTCCACAAGAGGGGTATGCACTTGCCTTGAAGCATCATCCTGACATACCTTGTAAGATCAATTCGTAAAGACAGAGAGAAAACCATGAAACTACTTCTCAGCATGAGTGATTCTTCTCCTCCCAACCACGCCTAGATCCGTGCTGGCCCTCTCACTCGGATTCCTTTGCCAGCCGTCAACTTCCTAGAGTCCTACTATTCCTGGACTCTCTAGGCTCCCCTTAACCCCGTTCGGGCGCCC
Organism: Lygodium microphyllum; assembly: GCF_053477565.2. NCBI lineage: Eukaryota > Viridiplantae > Streptophyta > Polypodiopsida > Schizaeales > Lygodiaceae > Lygodium > Lygodium microphyllum. The sequence continues at coordinate 74,304,284 of NC_141164.1, read as the reverse complement.
AAGAGCCCGGACGGTCATTCTCGTGCATGTTCCCCTAGATTTACCTTAATGTGACATTAAATGTCACTTTTAATGTCACATTCCATATTTATGACCTTAATGTGACATTAAATATCACATTTAATGTCACATTTCCTTCCCCTTAAGAATCGGTTTCGTCCTCGAAAACGATACTTGGAAGGTCTAACTGTAAATCGGGAAACCTTTTCTTTAAAGTACTTACTCGCTCCCATGTTGAGCTTTCTTCTGGACAATCTTTCCACTTAACCAAATATTCTTGATAAATAGTATTCCTCGTTCGTCTATTACGAACATTTAATATTTTTTCTGGTTCATGTGGATTAGATTGGTCATAGAATAACTCCTCAATATCATCATTTAAGATTAGATTATCCAAATCACCCAGCTTTTTCCTTAATTTACTTACATGAAAAACTGGATGTATTTTTACTACCAGTAGGTAGTTGGAGCTTGTAAGCCAATTTTTCCACCCTTTTAAGTATTATGAAAGGACCACAATACCTTGGTGCAAGCTTTGGACAGTGTCCCTTTTTCATAGTTTTAGTTTGTTCAGGCACCTTAAGATAGACCAATTCTCCTTCTTCAAAGGAGATGTCTCTTCGGTGAGGATCTGCATATGCTCTAGCTCGATTTTGAGCTTTTTTAATATTTTCTTGAGTAAATTTTAACATACTATTCATATCCTCCAAAAAATCTTTAGCTGCCTGAACCCTTTCCTTATGCAGTCCTACTGCAAAAGGAGCTCTAGGCTGAAATCCATACATTAACATAAATGGACTATATCCAGTGGAAGAGTGCTTGGCACTGTTATATGCAAACTCTGCTATCGGCAAATACTCTTCCCAATTAGTTTGCCTTTTACTTACGTATGCCCTAAGCATATCTTCAAGAATTTGGTTAACCCTTTCAGTTTGCCCATCTGTTTGCGGGTGATCCGCCGTACTCATGCTAAGTTTAGTATCCAATTTCCTAAATACCGCACGCCAAAAATGGCTATCAAATTTTCTATCCCGATCAGAAACTATATTTGCCGGAAGGCCATACAATCGGTATATGTTCTCTACGAACAATCTAGCCAATTCTGGTGTTTTAACATCACTTGAAGTTGGAATGAACCTAGCCATTTTGGTTAACCTATCCACAATCACCCACACAGAGTCGTGCCCCCTCAGTGTTCTAGGTAGAGCAACAATAAAGTCCATGGAGATACTCTCCCATTTTCCCGAAGGAATTTCTAATGGATGGAGAAGTCCTCCCATTTTTAATCTTTCAGCTTTATTAACCTGGCATTTATTACATTTGACCACATAGTTAAGGACGTCCTTATTCATTCCAGGCCAATAGAACTGCCTTTTAATAAGACTATAAGTCTAATTAACTCCTGGATGTTCCGCACTAGGGGTATCATGACACTCAAAGAGTATCTGGCGCCTTATTTCTGTATCTTTCGGGACACATACCCTACCTTTGTAGAGTAAATAACCATTATCAATGGTAAAATTCTTCCACTTAAATCCAGTTTGAGCAACCCCTGATGCTCCATTTTCTTGTTGAACATCCTCAGATATTCCTTCCTCAATAGAAGCACTTTCATTTGGATCCCCATTTTTTATTGCTTCCCATATGTTGGAATATGCCGGATCAACCTGGCATTTCCCTTTTAAAGATTCAAGCAAATCGGAAGTGAACTGAGTAAAACTCAATTCATTAATGATGGGCATTCTGCTGAGTGCATCAGCTACTATATTATACTTTCCTTTTCTATATCTGATCTCATAGTCGAACTCTTAGAGGAGTTCGGCCCATCTGGCTTTACGCCCGTGTAAATCTGGTTGATCATTAAGCCACTTAATGCTTTCATGATCCAATAAAATCAAAAGTTTGGCACCATACAAATAGTGCCTCCATTTCTTCATTGCATGTACTATTGCATACAGCTCCCTCTCATAAACAGAATAATTCTGTTTTGCACGATCTAATTTCTAGCTTTCAAAAGCAACTGGTCGACCTTCTTGTAATAAGACCGCACCTATTGCCTTATCACTGGCATCAGCTTCAACCACAAATGGTTTGTTGGGATCCACTATTAATAGTACTGGAGCTGTAGCAATAGCCACCTTAAGTTTTTGAAAACTTTCATTTTGGTCTGTTCCCCAATTAAAAGTTTACCCTTTCCCTTTAAATTGGTATGTCATTGGAACAGCTATTTTGGCATAATCTCGAATGAATCTACGATAAAATCCAGATAAACCTAGGAAGATCTGCAGCTCTTCGAGGTTCCTTGGAGGTGGCCATTCCATAATTGCCCTTACTTTTTCTGGATCCATGTTGATTCCCTCTTTCGAGATAATATGCCCTAGATATTTGACCTCTTGTGCAAAGAATTCACATTTAGTTTTCTTCGCATAAAGGGAATGTGTTCTTAACAGTTGGAATACTAATTGTAAGTGTTCCAAATGTTCTTCTCTTGATTTACTAAAGATCAAGATATCATCCAAAAAGACTACTACAAAATGTCCTAGATAGGGCCATAAAACACTATTCATCAGCTTCATAAAGGTAGCTGGTGCATTAGTGAGGCCAAAAGGCATCACCAAAAAATCATAATGCTCGTATCTAGTACGAAATGCCGTCTTGGAAACATCTTGTGCCTTAATTCTTATTTGGTGATAGCCTGATCTTAAGTCTATCTTTGTGAAGAATTTTGCCTCTTGCAATTGATCAAAAAGATCTTCCATTCTAGGCATAGGAAATTTATTCTTCACCGTTATTTTATTAAGTGCTCTATAGTCAACACAAAGTCGCATAGAACCATCTTTTTTCTTTACCAATAAAATTGGTGAAGCCCAAGGTGAATTACTAGGTTGAATAAACCCTTTATCCAGGTAATCCTTAATTTGTCTTTCAACTTCTTGATGCTGTGTTTCACTTAACCTATACGGTGGTTTTGAAATTGGGTGTGTATCCTTATTTATATCAATTGGGTGATTTATATCACCCCTATCTGGTGGAAGGCCACTTGGTAAATCAGAAGGAAACACATCTTTAAAATCATTTAACAAACTATTCAATTCATTATTAACATTCAACTCACAAACATAAGAAAATTGTTGCTTTATATTACAGAAAGTAAAAGTATTATGTACAGGAAGAGACCATAGCATATATACCTCACAAACTTCCTTCTTTATCAGCTTCTGAACTTCAGTAGAACACAGCAAAGGATTATCAGATACTTCATGTTCACCTTGAATGACAAAAGTCTTACCATCCCTTTCAAATTCCAGTGTATTATGGTGATAGCTACGTTTTAAGGATGGTTCCAATCCCCATAGCCACTCCCTCCCTAGAGCAATATCAGCTCTTTCCATGTTCATTATTTGGAAATCAAGCTTATCTTTATATCCTTGAATCTCAATTTCCAAATTGGATACCATTGTATCCCATATTTTATTGTCTTGGCCTTGCATCATACGAACAACATATTGATGCTCACTGTTTTGTTGGGGAAGTTTCAATTTTTTGACAAGTGCATAATTTATAAAATTATGTGTGGCAGAGTCATCAATCATGACTCTAACCCGTTTTCCAGCTATCAATCCATGTACTCTAAGTAAATCATGTGGCCCAAAAGTAGGCTGCCACATAGAGGTTGACATACAACACTTATGTTGTACATTCATGTACAAGACCTCTAAAGATTTATACTTTTCATGGCCCTTTAATTCTAAGGTCTGCACTACATGGATTTGTTTTTCTTTTCCCTTGCCCTTGTCCTTATCCTTTCCTTTGTCTTCCCCCTTTTTCTTTTGAGGGCAATTCCAAGCAGCATGGTTAGGGGATAGGCAATTAAAACACAACTTTTCTTTTTTGGCCTTATCAAAGTCATCAGGACTTAACTTTGGCCTCATATATGGTTTCTTTTCAAAAGGTTGTTTTTTACCCTTGAAAAATGGCATTTTTCTTTTAAATTTGCCCACAAATTTTGAGGTTTCCAATTCCTTAGACTTAGGCTCCGTATCAGTGAGACTAGTGAGTGTACCTGGACGCGTACTATCTTCATAAATTAATGCAAATTTAATTGCCTCTTCCAGCGTCTTAGGTAAACTCCGTTTTACTTTCTTTTTATAGGCTTTATCCAGTCCCCTAATGAATCCTCTTGTTTTTTGGAATTCATCTATTCCTTCCAGTTTGAGGATTATCTCACGATATTCCTCCATATATGTCAGCAGGGGTCTTTCCTTTTGTCTGACATAATCCCAATCTTCCCAATTTCTTTCCATTTCATTCTCAGGAAGAAATTCTTTCAAAAAGACGGATTCAAATTGAGCCCAAGTTTCAGGTATTTTATTCGCCTCCTTTAAAGTTCGCCACCACTTATATGCTTTGGGTCCCAAAGTTAAACTAGCCTCCAGTGCTTGGAGATGTGGTGGGGTATTTTTTAATTTATGTAAATCTTCCCATTTTTGGAGGAAATTAAAGATTGTGTCTTTATTCCTATCTTTTTCCTCCCCGTAAAATTGAGGTGGTTTCATATCCTTTCAAACTGGATTATCCCTCAATTTATGGTAAGTTTGGGGTTCCTTAGGATCTCGCATAGTCACATCTAAATCTTTCGATGAAGATGGGACATCTGAGATTTCTATCTTATTTTTATCTCTTTCCAACAATAAAGTTAATTGAGATTTTATTTCAGTAAGTGTTTGAGTTAAAAATTCCATTTGAAATCCCTGAGTTTGTACACGAGCAGTAAGATCATCGAATTGCTCTCGCGTAGCAAAAAATTCTTCCCATTGTTCTTCTTGTATGTCTGGTTCATGGGGATCTACCATAGGTTGATCCCCGGAACTAGAACTTTCCATTACCCTTTCTTTCCCTTTTTCTGCCATTAATACACTGGAATTGGAAAGCAAAAATAAGAAATTTGCATACAAGTAAAGTACTTCCCTGATTTTTAATGGCAGGCAGTGGCTGTTGATTCGGAAAGAAACTCGAAGAGTAAGAAACAGATTGTATCTTCCCGGATTAGAACAGTGAAGTAATCATGTTGGAAATCCAATTTCCTGACTTCAGTCGTATATGACATTCTTCTGTCCCTCTCACAGCAGTCGCAGTCATGTCCATCTCAGGAACAGTCGCAGTTACCCGTCAACAACAGTCGTGACAGAGTCACGTTTTCTCATGACCCCACGTCTGATCCTGGCGACTCCACGCCTGGTCTGGTCCCACGCCTGGTCTGGTCCTCGCGACCCCACGCTTTATCTTTTCTCTGCCCGTAACGTAACGTGTCACATTAATGTGACGTGGCACGTCTCTTCTCTTTCTGTTCACGGCCCGTCGCATTTTCACGGCGCCTGGCACGTTTCACTTTTTCTTTTCCTTCACGGCCTTGCGAGACGTTGGCGACCTGGCGGGCAACTGATTATCTGACGAACATCTGATGATTTCTGATAGACGACGGATCTGATCGTTGAGCCATAGGCTCTGATACCAATGTAAGATCGATTCGTAAAGATAGAGAGAAAACCATGAAACTACTTCTGAGCACGAGTGATTCTTCTCCTCCCAACCACGCCTAGATCCGTGCTGGCCCTCTCACTCGGATTCCTTTGCCAACCATCAACTTCCTAGAGTCCTACTATTCCTGGACTCTCTAGGCTCTCCTTAACCCCGTTCGGGCGCCCAAGAGCCCGGACGGTCATTCTCATGCATGTTCCCCTAGATTTACCTTAATGTGACATTAAATGTCACTTTTAATGTCACATTCCATATTTATGACCTTAATGTGACATTAAATATCACATTAATGTCACATACCTCCACACTGACAAGCATAGACTGCAACCAAGCACAAATTATAGTGATCAAAGGAGTCCTTCCTATAAAGTAAAAGATGGCTGCCCTCTCATGAAAGGCAGCAATCTGCTATAGGACCACATCAGTTCCCATAACAGTGACCACATGTTCCCCTTCTAGTAAAGAAGTCGCTTTACCCTCGTTGGAATGAGCATATTCCGACATAAGATTAGTGGCAATGGCGAGCATAAACAGAAGAGACTCATCAATCTGAGAACATGAAGCACGAACATTTTGCCAAGGCAAATTCAGGGCACACAAGGCTGGTTCATCAACCGACATCTTGCGACATTTACCCATCTCATCCCCATTCATTAACTGCCCAAAATCTTCAGCTGACAAACCACCATCTGATTCTGCCAAATCTTTATCATCCCCGTTCCCAATATGCTGGTCTAGAAAGGCAATCGATACCATTAGACGACTGGAAATTTGCCATATCCAAGCTTTATGCTTATTACACACTTTATTCCAACCCTGACTATCTGTCACAGATCAGAATTGTATCTGTCACCTTCTACAAGCCGTTGTACTTCAGGTCCTCTGCGCAAATCTATACTCTGCTACACAGTTTGTTCCAGCCTTCACACAATCTCTCTCACTCACTCTCAATCTTACCTGAGAGTAGAACAGGACGAACAGGATGTCATAAGCTGAATCTACGCAGGTCAAAAGGGAAACCATGATCAGCAGTCTGATGAACTCCCAGCCAGCCAACAGTCGCAGGTACACAAGCAAGCTCCCTGTGCCTCAGATGCAGGTATTCAATGCTTCTTCCTCAGACGTAAAGCAGGGCGCCACACAAACATCAGGTCACAAGGCAGGACTGTTCGCCGACAACTGATTGCAGGTGTGTTGGGGCAGGGCTCGAGCAAGGCAGAAACGGACCCTGCGCAGGACAGATGGTGGAGCTCAGGCAGTGCGGGAGGCAGATTTGCACACCCACTGGACAGGGAAAGCACAAGCGCCGGCAGGGGATCGCGTCTACAGTTCCGCCATCATTCCAGTCTCTTTCTTTTCGTAAAATCATTCCACTCTCTCTCTCTCTCTCTCTCTCTCTCTCTCTCTCTTCTTGAATCTTTAAAGGCTCACTCTCATTTGAGGTGTACACACACATATGTAAAGAGAGAGAGAGGATGCTAGGGGAGAAAACACACACCTTGTGAATCCGACATGCTGCATTGCACAAATAGGGTTATGCCATAGGCACAGTGCGCTGCGCAGTCTGTTCTTTACTGAAGACTTTTATTCTGGATCCTGTTTTTGCGATAGTCATAGTCCAGGGCAGAACATTAAAGAGCAAAGGACAGCAACCTAGAAAACAAACCCACAATTCACAACGCATGCGCATGCACGGCGGGGGCGGGGGGGGGGGGGGGGGGGGGGGGGGGGGGGGGGTGGGGTGGTGGGATTGGGGGGTGTGTGCCAGGGGCCTGCCACACTACATACCTACAGGTCATACAGCCCACCTTGTAGCCCAATGGGGCACTTGCAATTGACAACCTGGGGCGCCTGGCCTGGCTGCACTCCTTACTCTGCATGCAGTTTGAAGACTGTTCTCCAAATCTACACCCGTCCCTGCCACTGCTGTGGTACCCTGCCCTATGACCTGTGCCCGCAGCCCTGTTTACCCCGTTCTCTACACATGGACCCGCTTCTGCAAGCTGACAGAAGTGTAGACTCAGACAAGACTGAGAACAAGACGACTGCTCCCCTATGTCTGAGTTAAATACTGCTCTCAGTGATGCAGCCGTAGATCCCATGAGGCCGGATATAGAGAGGATGAAATGGGTCCAAATTCTGATACTTAACATACTGAGCAAATTGTGGAGTGCTCCAAGTGTGTTGAGGCCTCCCCTGTGAATGGGACAAATGCAATGCCTTGTGGAGAAAAACAAACATTGCATTCTGCTGCAGAGACGAGTAACACTTTGTCCTATGCTCAAGCAGCAAGGCAACCAGATGAATCCAAGGACTTGGATTGGGGGCATCTTTTGGATTTTGCTGACACATTGCTCAGGGAGTATGTGCAACATAATCATAATAATTGCCATGACTTTGATGAAAGTGATGTCCTCGTTACTACTGTGGATACAAAGAAGGTGCTGCACACATTTTCCTCCTCTCATGAAAAAGGGGTCATCCTGTTTTTTACTGCCAGAATTCCTGTAATGTCGTCTATAAGCACATGGTTGATTAGTATTGTGCAAGAGGACTGTGTTGAGTACATTTTTGTGGGCCCAAAGGGGGTTTTATGAGATCATGCTCCAATCCTCTGATCAATCTGATATGCTTTTAAGCAAGCTACCATTGTTCTATGACTGCAAACTAGTGCATGTTGTTCCATGGCAGCCAATGGCGGACTTCATAGGACTGCTAAAGTAAGAATGCCCAGTTTGGATGGAAGTGAAGTGCTACCCATCTGTGTATTGGCCTCTTTTGCTTGATGTCATGGCTAGGATTGGTAAAGCGTTGGTATCTACCAATACTTGAGCCATCAACAAAAACAGAATGTGCATGCTCTGGCTATCTCTTGCAAGCATCCCACTTGGTCACATGTGAATTCTCATGGTTGCACTTCTGTCTCAAATGGGGAGCCTTTGCTAGACATTGCTTAAATTGTAGACAATTAGGTCATTTCATGGCAAAATGTACTAAAAGAACAAAGTGGAAGAAAATTTGGACAAAGGAAAACATCTACTTTCATCCCCCACCAATGCTGCCCATGGCTAGCAAGAGGTGCCTTCGAAAAAAGGAAAAAAGTCAAATGATGTTCAGAACACTTGATCCTTGGAGGATGCAAAGAATGTCTTGTGCACCTATGTGCATCATAAGGACAAATCTATCACAAGGTGATGGTATGACACCTTTGAGCACCAAGGCAACCTATAATCCCAAGGCTCAACAGGACCATTACATGCTCCCCCAAGCGTCTGGCCTTTGATAAATGTGGTAAAGTAATTATACCATGGGACCAGAGATACCCACACCCTAGTAATGTGAATGTGGACCAGCCCTCAACTTCTAAAGCATGTAGTGATGGGACAAATGCTTTTGCTATGTTGGCAATTTTTTTGGATGAGGTTGTTCTTGCTGTTTTGGCAAATGAAGCTACAGAGAGGCTATTGAGACCTCACACTTGATCTCCTTCTATTCATCATGAAAATAGCTACATGGAATGTTCGGGGTATTTGTTCATGTAGCAAATAGCATGCTACATGGCAAACCTTATACTCTAATGCTTGAGATGTCTTGCATGTGATGGATATAAGAGTCATAAAGAAGCGGAAAGAACCCTGCAATAACATGGATTCAAGCTTTTCTATGCTGGTGTTCCTACCAAAACCCATTCCAATGTATTGTGAATTGTTTGGAAGATCAATATTGAAAGTTTTTGAAATTCATGTATTTGTTAGAATCTGTCAATTCTACGCAGTGCCCATGTGGTTCATGTGGTGTGGACACTTTAATAGGTGTCGCTTGTGTTTGTGCGTGTGCGTGTGCGTGTGCGTGTGCGTGTGTGTGTGTGTGTGTGTACCAATTGTCTCAACATTAAAAGTAATGACTAGGGATTGGAGTTAGTTAGCTTAACTCTAGTCGATTGGTGGACGGTTGTTGAAAGTTTTTGAAACTCGTGTATTTGTTAGAATCTGTCAACTCTACGCAGTGCCCATGTGACTCATGTGGTGTGGGCACTTTAATAAGTGTCACGTACGTGTGTGTGTGTGTGTGTGTGTGTGTGTGTGTGTGTGTGTGTGTACACCAACTTTCTTAACATTAAAAGCAATGACACTAGGGACTAGAGTTAGTTAGCTTAACTCTAGTTAGTTGGTGGAGAATTGGCTACATCGACTCTTGACCTAACTTAGGTTGTAACCTCATTCTTTTAAGTTTGGTTCAGCAAGTACACTCCACTCTCTTGCTTCAGTTCACTCACTAAGGTAACCATGAAACGTTTCACCCTTGAAACATTGTATTTCACCCCAAAATGTTTCTTCTTGGGGTAAGTCCCAAGGGAAACACTTAAATGATACATATGAGATAGTTTTGTTTATGCACAACAAGTTACAACTTACACATTTATACCATGCAAATCCTTTCATATCAATAAATGATGTGTATCCTATTTGTGGTGTCCAAAAATCTCAAAAAAGCAAGAAAAAATGATTTCTTTTCATTTAAAAATCACGTTTCACTCAAGGCATTTCACATTTGACTGAGATTTCAGCCATTTCAGTCGTCTCGCGTTTCGATGCCAACGAAACACGTTCCACGGTTACCATGCTCATTGTCACTATCTCATTTCTCTCTCCTCCATAGCCAATTCATTATCTCACATTCAATATTAGAATAACTTCCATGAAGGTTTCGTTCAGCCATCACCAACCGATCCCGCTCCGCCCAAGGTCCTACTGTCACCAACTCTCAACCCAAGCAAGAGGGAGAAGACTGTCTTAACTACGCAGTTGTTGTTTTGGCCAGCGTGCTACAATCCAATGCCACCCAACAGTAAACTTGCCAACTCGAACTCTGCTTAGCTGCATATGTCCTTGCCACCATCCAACGCCAACTCAAGTTGTGCTCCCTATGCCACCAGTACTTGCCTGACAAATTGCACTAGTTGCACCATACCCACTTGCGCCAATCTGAGCAACACTATTTTGTCCACCGCCACACTCCTACAACACCTGCCTGGAAGCCTGCCAACACTATGCCCATGCCACTTGTCTCCAGCACATCACGTCCAAGATGCCAACCCTGCACCCAATCCGCCTTGTACCTCTATTACAGCCCTCATCACCATTGCCACCTGGGGCACTGCCCCTCACTAACTATGCAATGCCAAATACTACTGCCTATGCACCCAAACCCATCATCTCCTATGCAATGCCAGCTACTACTGCCTATGCACTCAAACCCACCATCTCCTGCCCGACCTGCGCTTGCCTCTAGCAACAACTTGCTAAGGCACCTACACTTACTACCCCACCTATGCCCCACCTGCGCTTGTCTCTAGCAACAACTTGCTAAGGCACCTACACTTACTACCCCACCTATGCCATCTTGCACCACCATCAGCTCTCGCATGTTGCACTCCAATACCAACTTAGCTACCATAGAGTCCCTATGTTGTACGTGCTTCCTGACGTATCCAAAAATTGGGGTATTTCATCGATTTGGCCTCCAATGTGCTGATTGACACCCACTAACCCGACATTATGCAATTTCATCTCAATTTGCATGAGAAATTTGGGTGAGGCAAGTTCCAACTGCTCTTTATTGTTGGCACGCATCTCAATGTAGAGTTTTTGTAGAAATTCAAAGCTACAAGGTATAAGTTTCTTCAATTTCTTTGAAATTTTGTGAAGAAATTTGGGACTTTTGCCAAACAGACATTCCAAGGCAGAAAACACGCAGTACAGCAACATTTAATTGCTATTACAATCAGATTCAGCATAAAATTTTGGAAAAATTCAGTAAATTTTGATGAGGCTCTGTATTATATTGCTAAAAACTCTACTTTTGTGGGCACCCATTTCAAGGCACGTGTAGTACAGCAGTGCATTGATGCTATTTGTAGGTTGTCAGTACTGACTTGTGTGACATTGAGCACATTTTGGCATATTTGGTACTTTGTATCTTAATCCCGTGGGGATTTTTGGTACTCTGATGAGTACACTCTATACTTCAGCTATGAAGTATTTGGCTGCTAATTTTTGTGCATTATTGATAGCATGGCAAGTCAAGGGCATACTGATCAAAGCAACATCATTGGTATCCTCACTAAGGAGGACAAACTTGATGCCACAAACCACCCATTGTGGAGGTTTATGGTCTACAACCCTCTTATGGCAAAGTGGGACTATATCACAGGTGATCTTCAGCGACCACGAGGTCTTGCACCTCAGACACCTCACTCTAATGCTCGAGGACGTGTTAATGTTGTGCTGTCTCTCCTCCCCCTCCTACCAAGGATCAAATGAAGTGAGACTCAAGAATGCACAAGCACTTTCTTTGATTGCTTTATCACTTAAAGGAAATTATTCCACACATTCGGTCTTGCAGGATCTCAAAATCTACTTGGGATATGCTTGAGCGCATGTTTGCAACACACAATGAGGCCAAGATATCTTATCTCCACAGAGAGCTAGCCAATATGAAAATGTATGGAGGTGATACCATGACAAATCACCTTACATACAAGATTTGTGTGAACAACTATTCAATGTTCATGAAGTCATTCAAGATATCAAATTGGTAAACATCGCACTAAACAATTGTCCTAAGTTATATCTTGGTTTCCACACCTCTTTGAAGTAGTCTTTGAGGGAAGGAGCAGCAGCCCCTTACATTTGTCAAGTTGGAAGACCTATTGCTGCAAGAGAAATAGACTTGGAAGAATGTTGCATCGTGTTTAGATGATGTCAATATGCTTTCCAAGTGTTAAGGCAAAGAAAAAGTCAAGCAAAATGTAAAAAATTGGCAAAAGGCAAACACTCGACAGCCATCAAATAAGGCTTCCCAAGACATAGAAAAGTCTAAGAAGAAGGGAAAATGTCATTATTGCAAGAAGCCCAGTCACTATATTGATGAATGCTAAAAGAGATTGGCCATAGAGAATAAGAAGGAATCCAATTTGGCTATCCAGGAGACATCAGCCCCAACAAATCTACTAGTGGTGATGCCTCAACGAACTTTGTGGAGGAGGACTATGCATTTCTCACATGCAGTTGTGATTCTTCAATGGCTGATTCAACATTTAGTGATGCTGAAATGCAACACACATGGTATTTTGGCAAGGGGCATCAAAGCACATCACCTCTAGGAAGTGTCTCTTTACCTCTTTGCATTCAAGCCTGGCTGGAAAGCGTGTTACATGTGCGAAGAGCAGCAATTATGATTTATGTGGCAATGGTACAATCACTATTACTACTGCTACAAATGGTTTTGATTTCATGCTTCTAGATGTCTTATTTGCACCAAGCATTACAAAGAACTTGTTGTCTATCTGTGCTTTTAACAAGGATGGCTTTTAGATCATCTTTGAGCATGACAAATGCATTGTGAGACACAAAGAGATGGATGATGCACTTAGGCTCTCCGGCACCCTATATAAGGGTCTCTTTTTGTTGGATACCTATGATAGACAATCTCATGATGTTCTGGTAGTTACTACTCTTTTGCCCGCAATGTGGAATGCAAAGCTATGGCATGTCTACTATGGGCATATGAGTTTTGGGAGTCTAATGATCCCTTAAAGGTGTCAAATGATAGATGCACTGCCTCTATGGAGACCCCACCTCCTCATGCGAGGGATGTATTCTGAGCAAAATGCACTGCCTCTATGGAGACGCCACCTCATGCATGCGAGGGATGTATTCTGAGAAAAATGCATAGCTTTGTTTTTAAATAGGATGGTACATTGCATGCCGTCCAAAAAATGCAGCTTATTCACTCTCATGTTTGTGGTCCCATGAGGACTCCTGCCCTTGGGGATCATCTTTACTGGTCACATTTATTGATGACTACTCTCGATATACATGGGTGTATGGGCTGAAAGAAAAATCTGATCATGTTGCAAAGCTTGAGGCTCAAACTGGCTTGACAATGCAAACACTTCACACGAATAGAGAGGGGAGTACATGTCCCATGCTTCTGAGACATATTTACTTGACCATGGCATTACACATCACGCCACTCTTAGAATGGCACCTCAGCAAAATGATGTTGCCGAAAGGAAAAATCACACACTTATGGAGATGACTCGTTCTATGCTGAAAAGCAAGAAGCCGCTTCATAAGTTTTGGCTAGAAGGTCTTCAATGTGCAAATCATGTGCTAACTCATGCACCCACTTAGGGATTGAAGATGATCACACCGTTCAAAGGTTGGCATGGAAAGAAACCCAAAGTTGACTACTTTCCAGTGTTTGGATACATAGCCTATGCACATGTTCCAAAAGAGCTTCGTGGGAACCTTGATGGCATATTTGTTGACTACTTTCACATGTTTTTGTCAGTAGGGATATCATATTTGTTGAAAATGTTGCAATTTCACATGATCAATTTCAAATACCATCCACCCATGACATTGGTGATGTCTTTGAGGGTCTCTAGCCACCTTCTTTGGAGTCTGTGCCTACTATAAATGGCAGGAGAGACATAATATAGGAAGCTATTGTTGCACCACATGCTCCCAAACAGCAAGGTTTTCATGATGGTTCACCACATGCAGTGGAAAAGGCAATACAGCATAAAAGGTCTACTGTAAATTTAGCCAAAACAATCCCTAGATGGTTGTTATGCACTCTACCAGAGAGTAAAATGGATACTCCTTTACCTCAGCACATTAGAAGGGCTGCTAGACATGCAACACATGATGCAGGGGGCACATTTGGCTGATTCTACAGAAGTAGATGAATATGATGAGCATGTGTTTATGAGCTCACTATTGGATGATGATGAGTCTATTTCCTTTGAAAAAGCTCATGGGCAAAGCTTAGAAAGATGTATATTGGATGCACACCATACAAGATGAGTTAGACACTATTACCACTAACTCTAGATGGAATCTTGTGGATTTACCACGTGGTAAGAAGGCCATTGGCACAAAACTCAAATGCAAGGCTGATAGCACTATTAACACGTACAGAGCAAGGTTGATAGCAAAAGGTTGTGCGCAAAAGGACATAGACTATGAGGAAACATTTGCTCCCACATCCCATATGAGTGTGCTAAGATGTGTGATTGCTATGGCTACAAATTATGGCTAGAAAGTACATCGATTGGACATTAAGATAGCATTTTTGAATGGAGATTTATACAAGGAAGTGTATGTGTCACAACCTCCGAGATTTGTAGTTAAGGGAAAAGAGCACATGGTATCCAAGTTGCATAAAGCTCTTTATGATCTCAAACAGGCTCCTCCTAGATGGTGTTCTAAAATTGATGCTTATTTGGCCAACAAAGGATTCAAAAATACTCCAACTACCCCCACTTTGTCCATTAAGAATGAAGGGCCAGACATACCGATTATCATTCTTTATGTAGACAACATGCTGCTCACTCGACCTACAGACGAAAAATTTGCTTAATTTAAGGCTAAATTAAAACATGCATTTGCTATGTCAATACACTCCACTCACTTGCTTCAACTCACTCACTATCACTGTCTCGTTTCTCTCTCCTCCATAGCTGATTCCTTATCTCACAGTATTGTGATTTTATAGCCTTTGATAGTTAAATATATGTTCACCAAATATCTTCTGATATTGCATGTATACTCTATATTGTGATTTTATAGCCTTTGGTAGTAAAATATATGTTCATCAAATCTCTTCTGATGTTGCATGTATACTCTATATTGTTCAAGAATTAGGGTGTTCTGCGAGAGTGCGCAACGGAAGAACACGAACACAGAGGAGAGGAGAGAGAAAGCAGAGAATGAAGGAAGAAAATCTGCACTGACTGAAATGAATGCTGAATACACTGAAATGGACTGATCAATCCCTGCACTCAGCCCAAAGCGTCAGTGAGGG
Source organism: Lygodium microphyllum (assembly GCF_053477565.2). Taxonomy (NCBI): domain Eukaryota; kingdom Viridiplantae; phylum Streptophyta; class Polypodiopsida; order Schizaeales; family Lygodiaceae; genus Lygodium; species Lygodium microphyllum. The sequence goes on along the minus strand of NC_141164.1, from coordinate 74,288,870 downwards.
CACCAGATCAGGATGATGATGACGGCAGCACCGAAGATGGAGGAAGATGACGGAGTCGGAGTGTGCACCTGCCAAAGAAGGAGGGAAGTTGATAATACAACTGACTGCCAAGTGGGAAATGGCTATAAATAGCCAAAAAACCCACAAACTGGCCGACCTGAAATTTGAGGCCATAAATATGTCCGACCAGCATTTAATGCTGATCTGACCAGCATTTAATGCTGGTAAAAATGCCAAGAATGCTCAGAAAAATCCCGGAAAGGGTGGACAATGTCCGGTAGGTGAGGCAGGCTGAAGAATGCAGAAACTGCCCCGGGAAATGCACATCTGAGTGCTCTAGAATGAGCTACCTCCTCCGTCAAAACAAGTGATAGAAAAGTCAGAGCTCCTAAAGTCCTCGTCTGACTCAGACTGAGGCTCACAGGCAGGAGATGACAAGGCATGACAAACATGACTGCTAACACCCCCTCTCAGATCCTGGATGTGGCTGAAGGCCAAGGGAGAAACGGATCCTGGGGTGGCAAGAGGAATGCCAAGGTCGATGAAGTCCGTCGATGTAGACTGCTACTGAAGGAGCTCCTCACGATCCTGGGAATCCCCCTCTAAAACACTAGGGGCCAGGGAATCCACAGCTGCATCACCGAGATCGTCCCCCTCTGAAAGGAATGGGGGGTACGAGGGAACCACCGAAGGAGAAGGTGGGGGATGGGAAAAAAACTGTGGAATAGAAGGTGCACAAGCGGGAACGGGTGTAGCAATAGACTGCCTCGGAGGACCCTGCATCAAAGAAGGGGAATGGAGCCTGTAAAGCCCGCTCTCTTGCCAACCTATAGATAAGACAGCTCCTATAAGAGAATCCTCAATAACAACAGCATGCTCGGTGAAGATCACTCGTGTGTCAAGCCTCGTAAGGCCATAAACTGAGAGGAGGGGAAGGCCCAAATCCGGAACATGTAGGGCCTGTGAAAAGGAGCTCGAAGGTCGGTCGGTAAACAAAGGCAATGTGCCAACACCACTAATAGGCACCGATAAAATGTCACCAACAGTGACTGAACCCTCTGATGGACGGAGATCCTGTAACAAATCACCTCGGGGAGTCATATGACTCGAAGCACCACTGTCCACTAACCAAGGCTGCGCAGAAGACACTGCAGCCACGGAAGAAGGATCCTCCTCCAAAGCATGGATATGAAGGAACAATGACTCATGGATAACAGCTGGTGTAGAGGTAGAAGAAGGCTCCGATGTAGATCCACCCTTCGCTCCCGGACGAAGGTGAGGGTACTGCTTCCAGCACTTCTCCTCAGGATGTGTCCCTTTCCCACAGTGTGGGCACTTCGGTCTCTCTGAATCTGAGTCAGAGCCTGAAGAACTGTCCTTCTTCTTAGCCTTTGACTTCTTCTTCTTCTTCTGTCCTCCCGAACCTGCAACAAAGGCTCTAGTGGAGTCGGATCCACTAGCACTGACCTCTCTGAGTCACTCGTCATGCTCCAAGACAAGCGGGGATAGCTCCTCCCATAGAAGCTTCTCACGGGTCCTCGATGTAAGAAGGCTGGTGTAGAAGACATCAAACCGAGGCGATGGCAGTTGAGTCAAAAGAATCATAGCCATGTCTTCAGAAGATATCGTCCGACCAAGGGATGCAAGCTCATCCCTCATATCCTGTAATCTGTTGATGTGGTCCTTCATGGAAGGACTATCATCAATAGCGAGCATCCGCAACTTCTTTTTGAGAGATATCCGGTGGGCAAACGTCTTCTGCTGATAGAGAGACGCTAGCTTCTGCCACACGTCCGCTGCAGTCTTCAACCTGTGAACATGAACAAGGACAGAATCCTGCAAACTCAGAAAGAGGAAAGATCTGGCTCTAGAATTGAGCCGATCCCATAAGGCTGCACGATCCATAGATGTCCCATCTGCGGGATCCACCATAGGCCGGGGAATAGGAACAGAAACAAGCTCCGAAAGATCAAAGGAGTCCAAGATACACTCCACCTTGCAGGACCATAGAGAAAAGTTGGAGCCATCCAACCGGTCCTCTTTGGGCAGCTGAGGAAGTACGGGTACCTGTACAGGGGGTACCAAAGGCTGCATCGTCGGCCCACTGGAAGGGGATCGCCGAGATACATGAATAGAAGGGGGACGAGAACGAGGAATAGACTCCGGACGACGGTCCTCGTGATAGAAATCACGCCTCCGTTCAGATGAATGTCGAGACAAAAGCTCATCATCTGAGTCATCAAAGCCTGTAAACTGATGAGAAGACATCTTCCATTCTGCAAAATACCAAACACCAAAGAAAACTGTGCCAATGCCGAAGAATGACCACCAGAAGGGTCACTAACCACCAGAAGAACCACCAAACTCCAGGAAATTAGGTCGCCTATCACCAGGAGGTGAAAACGCAGCTGTGTAGGGCACAAAATCCGGAGGGAAAGTTGCCCGGCACCAAAACGCAGCCAAGAAAAGAAGCGCTAGCTGGAGATGAGCCGCCAGGAGGGAAGACGACCACCTTGGATGCAAAACGCAGCCTATAGTGGAGGCGCCCAGCTGAAAAGAAGGCCGCCCAGCTGAAAACGCAAGGAAACAGGGGCTGGTTGATGACGTGGCAGCCTCTGGAAGGGGCTGATGCAGCAAACGCAAATCTATAGACCACCTGGAGGGGCCGCCTGGCTATTGGAGAAAAGGGGGGCAGCAACAGATGATAGGTGTGGTCTCTCTCCAGTCGATCAAGACCTCCGTGCTCTCAGTTTGGCGATGATACCATGTGAGAGTGCGCAACGGAAGAAGAACACGAACACAGAGGAGAGGAGAGAGAAAGCAGAGAATGAAGAAAGAAAATCTGCACTGACTGAAATGAATGCTGAATACACTGAAATGGACTGATCAGTCCCTGCACGCAGCCCAAAGCGTCAGTGAGGGCACCAGATCAGGCTGATGATGACGGCAGCACCGAAGACGGAGGAAGATGACGGAGTCGGAGTGTGCACCTGCCAAAGAAGGAGGGAAGTTGATAATACAACTGACTGCCAAGTGGGAAATGGCTATAAATAGCCAAAAAACCCACAAACTGGCCGACCTGAAATTTGAGGCCATAAATATGTCCGACCAGCATTTAATGCTGATCTGACCAGCATTTACTGCTGGTAAAAATGCCAGGAATGCTCAGAAAAATCCCGGAAAGGGTGGACAATGTCCGGCAGGTGAGGCAGGCTGAAGAATGCAGAAACTGCCCCGGGAAATGCACATTTGAGTGCTCTAGAATGAGCTACCTCCTCCGTCAAAACAAGTGATAGAAAAGTCAGAGCTCCTAAAGTCCTCGTCTGACTCAGACTGAGGCTCACAGGCAGGAGATGACAAGGCATGACAAACATGACTGCTAACATGTTCTTGGCACAAGGGGTATTACCCCTTCATAATGTTTAATATTAAAATATTCCTAGAAATTGGCATAAAATCCATTTCTTTGTTTTGGCCTCTAGCCAAAATTCCATTTCATGACTCTGAAACGCGTTTCTATTTCACTGTTTCCAAAACTCCATGAAACTATAGCAACAATAATAGAATCTCCCACCATCCTTAGACCTAATTGTGCACTTCTATTTAACTTGTCTCTGAACAATGATTTATCTAGCCAATGCAACAATCTGAAAATGGCCAACTATTCTCTTCGTAAGGAATTGACATTTTATTTGCATTTTGGTGAGCGCCAAGTAAAAGACAATACAATGATAAAATTGGCTTAGGTTACTTAATTATTTGAGAAAAATACAGACCATGCCATCAAGAGGCATGAACATGTACATGTATTGCACCAAAGATCCCCACCTCCTCAATTAAAGCTTTCACAATATCCACCTAAAGGTCCTGCGCTAAACAAATGCCATGTAAGAGAAATAATCAAACAGCCATCATCCATTCCTTGATGTCCAAAAGAGCAGCCCCATCAATACACTTTCCAGTAGTGAGATTGTCCCAAGACACCCAAGTTTGACCCTAAAGATTCCCCTGTTTCTACCATGGTATAAATCAAATTCACTACACGAATTCATCCAAATATATTTGAGCCTAAGGTAGCAATGGTAGGAGGCAAAAAATCATAATAATCATAACACAATGTGTCACTCTAAGGTGACCATGGAGTGGCCAACCTATTTTTTCCAAGAAAAAATAATTCTAGAAATAACACCTTAGAGAAGTAGCTAAGTACATCACAAACACAACGGTTGTGTGAACAACCAATTTGGTGCACAATAATGTCAAGCATTTATAGAAAGGCCTATCTCCTCCTCCTCGTCCTCTAAGAGCTGCCCTATGTCCTCCCCCATCTCCCACTGAGTGTAGAGGATCTATGTCAAAATCCTTGAAAATCTCTACTATACATACATCCAAGAGGTCTATAGCATGGCCAGCCTTGAGATTTCCAATATATAAATTTATCCCTTATACGATGAGACATCCAACCCAACAAATTCTAGGTACTACATCCACCCGAATGGCATAACCAAGATGTCTAATAATCATCCCTTTAGGAATACTCTTGCCCTACATTCCCACATTAGTCAAATGCCTTTCCATTCTAACCCAAACAAGGCCCAACCAGCCATAGCTTTGGCTACGTTATTTTTCTCAGCCCTTAGAAATATGAAGTGTCGTCACCCACTGACAAACCAACAAAATTCACACACCACCAGGAAGGGTAAGACCCACAATATCTCAATCTAAGTCAAGTTTATCTAGTAGACTCAACATGGGACAAGTGACCAAAGCGAACAATGAAGGGATGAGATATGGTGGGTTCTTGACAGTGGAGGTTGGATATGTTGTTGCAAAAGCTGTCCTATTTGTTGCCTATTCTGCTGCAAACCCCTACACCTTTGTTTGTGGGCTGATTCCTCCCATCGCTGGTAAAATCTGCCCTTTTGCTGATCTGATCCCTACACAGTTTTGTTCTTGTGTTTTCACCTTTAAAGAGGGTCTCATGTGTCAGTTCTTGTGATTCTTCACCACATTCAGTTCATTGTTGCTCCATTCTGCCTTCTCCTAATGATTGCTTCTGTGTGTGAGCTATTGAACTCTTTATTGGGCTACTTTGACCACAAACTGCATCAAGTATCTCTCACTCGGTCCTATATTCATTCACACTCATGGCACCTTTGTATTCTTACACACACACGCACACACAGGTTTTTGGTAAAGATAAATATCATGGTCTGCCACAACCTCATATGAAGATCATGTTTCACTTTTTCAGATTTTGGGGTTGTTGGCATATTTGGGTCACTCGCAATAGCATGTTGCAAAACTTAAGGGACCTCTCCAATGACAGCTTGACCTTCTATAGCATGCCGATATTTTGGTTAGATATTATTTAGTTCCTTGGCATATGGCAATCTCCTCTGGCCTAGAGCCAAGAGCCATCCTGCATCTTGTACTCTTACAATCTTTTAGTGTTTCATAATTCATACAATTACCTATTATGAAAAAATGTGTGGAAAGGCTGTGTGTGTGTGTGTAAGAGATAGAGAAGTGCCCAGGCTAGCAGACAATTTAGCCAGTTTGCTGGCACAAAGAGCAAGAAGGCTGATGATGTGTGAGCAAACAAGAGACAAATGGTGCCAAAAGGACCCAAAAACGATGACTCGGTCAGGACAAACAGGAGAAACACCACTATCCCCACAAATAAACGCTGATGACATGTGAGCAAGCAGAATCCACATAGCACCAAAAGAACCAAAAATGAGGACTTGGCGAGGGCAGGCAGGAGGAACACCACATTCCCCACAATGTTACCCTCTATTGAATGTTCCCAAGATGGAACAGAAGAGCTTTGAAGAACACCCACAACTGGCCAGACCAAGGCCCTAATCAAGATCCCATCACAAGATCCAGGGAACTTTGGTGCAGCAACAAGCAGCACCACCCTGCTGCTTCAGCCTATCTTTATTGGAACAACCCATGCAAGACATCATGGGATGAAGCTTGGATGCTTCCTTAATCACAATGCTCTAATTCTATACTTGTATAATTTCCATCCTAGCTTCTGTATCGAGCCATTGTTTGTACTTAGGCTCCAACATGTAGTTAATTTTCTTTTCTGTTTAAATTATCTAAGTTCCAGTCAATGTAATTTAGTAGTCTAGGAATTACCTCTATTACAGTGGAAAAGAGAACCAAGTTAACTGGAACTCGGTAGATAATGCTTTCTCTGTCATGGTTTCAATGTTTGTAAAAGAGGCTTCAATACATAACTAAACAAGCATTCTCATTCTCTTCATTTTGCTCAGTCCCTCTCATATACTTGCAAACTGTGTCCACTTTGGTTTGTAGGTTACTTCAATTTTCAGCATGGTATAAGATTTAGGATAGCATCCCTTTCAAATTTGAATCCCTCTATTATCTCATCTACCCAAATCTGATGGAGGACTAATGTCTCACATTTGGCTTTACCATTTCAAAAACCCTCTTGTAGGCATCTCTCACACATCAGGATGCTCCATTCCATCACCTAATATCTTGATATTGATCATGCATCGCTCCAGCATGGTCATTCTTTCTCAGACAGGCACAGATCTGCAGGAGTCCAAATATTACTATTTCACAGTACATAAAGCCAGAAGCTATATTAGGGCTTATCATTAGGGCCTATGACTTGGTTATCTTCACCTAAATGCATTCCTCAAAATTCTTCCTCTACTGTTCTCTAGTGCTGCTTTACTCAGACACAGTCAGAACTCCTGGAGCTAGGGTTTTGTGCACGCTCCATAAATGTGAAAATTTTCTGTGTGGCCTATCCATTCCCTGACTGCCCCCTCCCAATAAGGGATTCGAACAGCAATGTTCCTTATAAGGAGCATTTGTTGGGAATCATAGCAAGAAGATTCAACCCATTAGGAATGCATTTCTTGTTCCTGGATGATTCAAAACTGTGTTCCTCAAGTCCAAGCTCCAGTCCCCCATGTTATAGTCACTATGGACCTCACACCTGCCCAAGTACACACTGGAAGGAGCACATGTCAAAGGTTATAGAACCAAGAAAGGAGGGGACATGAGCAATCTACCAAGATAGCAAAGTGTATCATTCAAGAGCACCAATGCACATGCCAGAATGCAGCCTAGGCATCTTCAAGATGATGGTTTGCAATTGTAATGGATCTATATGGGATGAGGATAGATGCACTCTCACCATTTAACTATAGCTGGATTTTTGTCAGCTCAGATTCAAGCTTTCCATAGCTGAACCAAGTGATCAGCATGGACATTGTGAAACTGGATATAAGAGAGCTTGTCCAGCTTTTGTGCTGGAAGATGCTGCAGTACCAGACCCTTTTTTTTGTACCTCTCAGAATGGGTTAATTGCACATGCAGAATAGGTGGATGCACATCTCTCACAAAGTCTCAATTCACCTGTCCCTAATATTGAAGCAATCCTGGATCTCATAAGGACTTTTAATCATACTGGCAGCTTGACCCTATGCTATTTAATTCATTAATTTTTTGCACCAGTCCCTATTTTGAAACATTTTGAGCTAAGAAGCGCTGAATTATTTTTCTTATATTAGTAGATGTACCCTCGGAATGCTCAAGTTGATTAAAATGCGCAACAAATATCTTCAACTACCTGTCTTACTCCTATTGCCGCTTGTACGGGATTCATTGACTCGTATGGAAGCTGGAAACAGAAAACACCAGCAACCCAAAATAATTTTATCACACCATATCTGATGTACTTCATTCACCAATTAAGTGTGTAGTTGAACTGTAGCAAGAAAGAACAAGGGGAAGCAGACCCTTTTCTCTTTTTTTTTTTTTTTTCCTTTTTTGTTGGGGGGGAGGGGAGAGTGTTGGGGCTGTGGGAAGAAAAGAGAAAAATCAGATTAGTCTTACCTTTCCCGTTAGCAGTTCCCAGAGCACAATTCCAAAGCTGAAGACATCTGCTTTATGCCCATATGGGAGGTGACTTATTACCTTCAAAAAGAAGGCACTATATTAATCTCATGAGCTCATGCCTCTTTGAAAATCACAAGCGATTTCTGGACTACACCTCCTGAGAAAAAGGGATACACACATTTAAGAGCTGGAATGATGAAACACTATCCCACATTCATGTAGGGCTAGCTTGACAACAAATTCTAGTTTGATGAATTGTTTAGGGACAGATCCTCTAAACATGAAGATAGAATAAGTAGTTTACTCTGTTTGAAGCATCTTAGATCCACAGCATCCATATGCAAATGAAGATTAGGAGAAACAAGCCAATGAATAAGAAAACAAGTACAAGCCCTTCTTTCATTTTTTATGTTAGCCTGTTGGAGGAATGACACCTCTGACCTCCCTGTTCCTTTAGACAATGTATCCTCCACAGTACAGGAGTAGGCCATCCTTGGAACCTTGCTCCCTGTGCTAAGCAACAGTGAGTAGAAGATGTGGCTTGCCTCACTATTCCCACTTTGGATAACTGTTGCATTGAAGCACGTTTCATAGCTGTTCAAAGTGTAGTGTGTTCTGAAATGTTCCTTCTTATTAGACACAATGGGCTAGATATGTTCAGATGCCTTTTACAAGGGATCCGAAATAAAATGGTGATCCACCACATGAAGTTTATTTGCAGTTCACTGTCATTTTCTGATTGAGGAAATTTGTGGCCTGACTTAAGGATCTTTGTGAGAGTTCAGGCAGCATTCTGTATTGGCTGTTGTTCTTGTTTGTGCTGTACGTTAGAAGAGGCCAATACTTTAACACTGAAATTTGTATCAACATTAAATTTATACCAACAAACGTAAGCTCCTCAGCCTGTAAACTCACTCCATGCAAATTTAGGATATCTATATTGGTGAGGATCCATAGCCTATGTAGTAAGGTCATTGCCTAGAAAAGAACATCAGCTACAACCAGTGGAACTCCCATCTTTGCTTGTACTAACTCATGCAGACCTGATGTTGACAGGACACAGTCAATATCCAAACCCACAAAATGCCTTATCCCTAGCTGACCAAGACCTCCACACATCTCAACTCACCCAGTCTTACACGAGAGCTATTTGAAAGAACACTTGGACAAGGTCAACTAATCATCCCTATTGAGGAGGTCTCGCAACTAGAAGATACTGACCATTACATTTCACTCAAACCCAAATTGGTTCTTGACTATGGGACTAAATAATTCCATCCAACCATGTATCCGAAGTATTTAACCAAGTGGAAGAACTACCTCAAGGCAGAGGCAACTTAGAATCGATACCATCATTGAAGAACCATTTTCCCCATGTCATCCATAAGGATATTGCTTAGGAGAGAAATCATTCATAAGGGAATAAGTGTTACATCCTTGGACATTCAAATAAGCACTAGAGCAACTTTGGTCATAGTGATTATGAAAGTGACCTAGTCCAAATGCGCTAGGGGAACACTAAGGTTAAGGCAATCTAGTCCTATTTATAGAACTTCAAGACCTATTGTGCACATCATTGCGTAATCAACACACTTGGACTCTACACCTAAGGGCTAACACATCTGCACACTAATGGTGTGGATTGTTAGTCTAAGATGCCAACTCTTGGGACATGGTCATGATCCCGATTTGCTACTATTTCCCAACCTCTGAGTGAGCCTGTTTCGGCTCTATGGTTGGGAGTGGAGTCTGATATCCATTCCCTTATGCTCTTTCTCCTTGGCACTACTCGCATCATGTCTCATGTGCATATTGGATCCTAGGGGACTTTCACATGCCATAAAAGAAAAACAAAAACTGCTTGGTTAAAACACACACTATAAATATCACACATAAATATATGCTTACAATCCTGTAAGCAAATAGCAGAGTTCACAATGGAGATAACAGTGTGTGACAGACACAAATAGTGAACAAACTCAAAAACACAGAGAATGAAAGAATGATGAATGAAATACAATAGTAATAAAATGACCTCAGGCTTCCATGTCTCTGGGATCGAGGCTGACAAGACCCAAGGTGTGTCGGTAATATTGGACTGGCTCAAGCTGAGTGAACTATACTCAAGCTCAGGTGTGGAGATGGCCAGCAGCAGCTCTGGAAGGAGGAGGAAGAAGGTGCCTGCACTGACCAGGCTGATGAAGGGTGGCAGTCCATCAATAGGATCCTCAAGGGAGTAGGCAGCACCCTTCATGGGACAGGAAGCAACATTTGGCCAGCAATGGAGCGAGTAAAATACAGTCATGCGAGCAGCAAGACATTGGTTTAGACTCCAAGTGTAGAGAAATGATGGTGGTAGCAATGGAGGGAGTGAAACACAGTTCTGCCAGCAGCAGGAGTTTGATGATGACTATGGACAGCAAAATGCAAGGTCTACTGGCTGCAAAGCAGCTCAATCAACAGATGAGGTGAATGGTGATATCCTCAGCTGGTAGGTCATAGGAGCAGCAAGAATACAGGCTGCACTGCTCTGAATCTGATGGCAACAGCATGGCAGCAGCTAGTGACAATCCTGCAGGACAAGTGATGTCCTCCAAGGCAGGGCAGCAAGCATCAAGACTCGAGGCAGAAGGTTGGGCTCCAGGGTGGCACCACCTGACAGCAGCGTGACACTGGGCAGCATGGTGCTATCACCAGACAGCAGAGTGGCAACTCCTCAAGCTCGGTGGCACCTCCTCCAGGGTGTGTGGATAGGCTAAGTGTGAGATGTTTGATAAGGAGCAGATAGGCAAGACTCAGAGAGGAGTGCAATGACTCAAGTAAATTAGAATGACAGCCTTAAAGTGTGAATGGAGAGTGATGGATAGATGCCCACAACAGGTCCTTTTATAGGGGATTTTGGGCATTTGTCCTACTCATAAAAATAAATTCATTTTACACATAACTCCTCTTGAGACTGTTTTAATGGAGTGAAATTAGGCATACATGTTTGATGGCTAAACAGACTCATCTCATGAGAGCTACCAAATACACTTAAGCGGCACATATGCTTATAAGTCTCATCCCAAAAGGGCTACCACACCCACTCTATAACAAGCTGCAAATGTTGTTTAAAAAAAGAGATTATCAATGCAAATGTATTCTTCTGATAGACTCTACATAGACTGTTTCCAGGAGTTCCTTTGAGCATTAATTTGCAGGAAAGAGTAATCTACACATTCAGATAAAGCAACTGTTTGCAGGAAATCCTTTGAGCATTAATTTGCAAAAGAAAGAGTAATCTAGATATTCAGATAGGAATGCAAATGTAGTCTTCTGGCGGACTGTAAAGTAACTGTTTGTAGGAATTCCTTTGACCATCAATTGAAAGGAAAAAGTATTCTGAAAAGGCAGAGGTAAATTGTTGCATATACCTCAGGGGCCATCCATCGATATGTTCCTGTTTCAGCAGTCATTGCTCCATTTTGGGACTGAAACCGAGCTACACCAAAGTCTGCCACCTTGACCACCTGGTGGAATTGAGGCACGTAAAAGCACCGCTATTTCAGCTCTTAAAATGACTCTCTTCATGTCAAACCCCATAAGACTTGAGAATTAACTTGCTGAAGGTGATAGAAACATATTTGTTAATTGTTTTCACACAATGTTTTGATTCCTTAAGACTCAGGAGCTGTATGCGTAGTTCAGGGTATATAATTTGTAGTTTAGCTTTATGATGCACAAAGCATGACAAAAACAGTTATGTAGAAGACCAAATCGAGGAATCCTTACATCATTTTCATCTAGCAGTAGATTAGCTGCCTTCAGATCTCTGTGAATAATGTTATTCTGGTGTAAGTAGTCCATTCCTTTTGCAACGTCAAGTGCAATGCGCAGAAGTCTGGGCAGCTGGAGAACACCTTTCTGCTTGTGCAGGTAGTCATAAAGACTGCCTCCAGCCATAAACTCTGCAAACAACTAACAAGGTGTCTCAAAGCTAGGCACTCAGTTTTATGGTCCTGGTTGATTTCCAGATATACCAGGCACCCCTCTAAGCATAGTTAAAATACAAGCCCCTTCCAGCAATAATACCAGAAACATCAAGTTTAAAGAGGAAACAAAATAGACAACATTCTCCTAATTTAGTGAATCCAATTCAACAAATACTATTAAAGCAAGAAGTTTCTACTGACAAGCCATTCAAATATTTTCAGTTATCATGACACAGGTTTTCTGCGGCTAAGATTGAAATTTTTCTTTTACATGTCTTAGACTTTCCCACAAGATCCTTGCTTGGCTCTATCCTTCCACTTGACCAGATTTTCTCTTAAGCACACACGTCTCAATTATCATTTCCAAAATCTATTGTATGGTACATGCAGCTGGGTAAACACCTCTACAATAATCTACCAAGGCTGCAACCTCGACTATGTTAGCGCTGACAATGAGACTTTTCTTTGATATGCTCACATCATGACTGGATTACAGTTTCTTCCATATGCTGTCCAAAGGCAAACCAAATGGGCATAGAAGAATGGATTATGGAATAGTATGGTTGGATGCCCAATGTGAACCATAGAACATTTTTTCATACTCTCAAGCACAACAATATAGTCCATTATACACATTCTAGCAACACCTCTTAAACACACACACACATTCATACATAAAGTTTGGATTCCCCATGCCGAGAGGAGATTGACTGCTGTGGTCATTCGTGAAACCTGCAATTTCTGCATCAAAGAAGAGATGAATGGCTGTCTCCAAACTTGGGCTGCTCAATAGAGAGAGGAAACTCCAGATAGCCAAGATTGAGTCTCTAAAATAATCACATACTCCTTTACCAAATATCGTTTTTTAATAAAAGGCTAATTAATACTTCAGCCATTACTCATAAGTGAGCTCCTTTGTTGACCAAACTTAAGCTAAGGTCTCCACTCGAGAGTGAGCAGCCTATCAGACCTCAAGCTCCCAAAGAGAGAGGAAACAAAGCTGGTCGAGTCTTAGTATGCAGGTGACACAATCCTCTATGTGGAGGATGATGAGGTGACACGAGACAGGGTGAGACTTGCAATGGAGATATTTTGCATAGCTCCGAGGGTGAGAATCAACTAAAGAAAGTTTGTTGGTTTTCTCACAAATCCAAAGTCTAGCATTGAGTGGGGCATCCACTTGCATTTCAAATGGGTGAACAAGGGACAAACTATCCTCTATCTTGGTTTCCACATGGGACTCGACATCACCCCAGCCCAACACTTTCTCCTAGTATTTGACTCCATCGAAAGGAAGTTGACCTACTTGAGCATGGCCCGCCTCTCCCTAGAAGCATTTCAAATGGGTGAACAAGGGACAAACTATCCTCTATCTTGGTTTCCACATGGGACTCGACATCACCCGAGCCCAACACTTTCTCCTAGTATTTGACTCCATCGAAAGGAAGTTGACCTACTTGAGCATGGCCCGCCTCTCCCTAGTAGACAGGGCCCTAGTAGTCAAATATGTCCTCTTAGCGACAACTTGGTATATCACCTCTTGGTGGTGTTTCTCCTTGCCTTGTGTGGCCCAACATCACTGTCTTGTTTAGAATTCTTTTCGGTCTAGTTTGGATGGGTCTAGGAACTTCACGGCCAAGTTGACATTGGCACCTATCATCCGGCATTGCCTTAAGGGCTAGGGATCATCAACCCACAGTATCAGAGTTGGGCCCTCCTCCGCAAGCTAGTTGCGCATGGGCTAACGCCGGGGGGGCAAACATGAAAGGTCCTTCTAAATGAGGGCCTTCATCATCTCAATGGAGAGTGGAGGCCGTCCTTGAGATGGATTTTCATGTCAACCCAAATCGCCCCACCTAGATCTTTCTTCTTGCGCAATCTGCTTCACGTGTGATAGGGCCTACGTAAGGCCCTAATTCATAGGCCTCCAAATTGTCAGGAGGAGACAGACCACCAGCCAGTGGTTTGAAACCCCCAAGTTCGAGATTATGACATGATCTAGATTGGTGAGTGCCCTCACATCTTGTGGACCAGCTAGGAGGCAAGCCCTACCCGTACTATTAAGAGTGTGGAGGGAATTTTACAGGCTAACTGAGCAGGCAATCTTACAGAAGACATCTAGCTGCCAGCATGGGGTTGAGACTACGAGGAGAGACATTGAGGCAACAATCCCACAAGACAAGTTGGACCCCCCGTTCAAGAGTAGATGCTTCCTGGAGAGGTGTGGACATCTAGGTTTCTACCAATAGGCATCCCCTTACAAGTGTCATGTAGAGTGTGCGGTGCCCCCAATGACCTATTGTTCACATTTCAGACTAGTAGAAGGCTAGCCCTTCACAGAGGCCGGTAAGAGGAGGAGCTACTAGTTGTACCTTGGATGAGGATTCGTGTCATCAAACTCCAAGGGAAGACTTGGCTGTTGGACTCCTACGCACCCTAGAGTTAGATCAAGAAATGGCAACTTTGAATTTGGGAGAGCCAACCTCTTGAAGAGATGGAGTGGAAACCTCCAGACTGGCCTTGGCCAACCACTACGATTGCCAAGAAGCCCTCGGGCCTCATGGCCTACACAACATAGATCCGAAGCACGTTTTAATGCAGGAAGACATGGATTGGACACCCTCACATAGCCAAAACTAGGCAAAATATAGCATTACGGAAGCCTTCCAATGGACCTTTTGGCAACGCTTGTGGAATAGTTGGAGGCCACAAAGGGTATCAAATTTCCTATAGCTACTGGCACATGGAGGATTGACGATTGGGAGTTGGCTAGTTCAAAAGCAACAGGATGGATGAAGTATGCAAGTGTTGTCCATTGCACTACTTGGAAACTCCAAGCAATGCAATTCTTCGCCGAGTGATACAAAGCCTAGGTTTTATTTCTTCTTTTTGTTTTTTTTTTGTTCGGGGTGGAGTGTGTGGGGTTTGTAGGGGGGTAGGGCTTTGCGACATAGCCGCATTTGTTAGCAAGCAGTTAGCCAACACTACCACTCAGTATATAAGACTAAGATGCATGATACTATTCTTCTTATCAAGATAGGTTCATATGCCCAACAGTAGAGCGTTCGAAGGTATGAAAGATTATTGGGACCCTCGCAGTTATATATGCCACTTTGACATAGCTCTAGACTTCAATCATCCAATCCTTCGCGGCTACTGGGATCCGATACAAGGTGAGTCTGGAGCTCATAAGAAGCTCCAACACCACTTCCTGCACACCTAGGGTGGTCATGATATGTTCTTCATGATACAAGCAGCCACAACCCAAAGTTGTGATACCCTCCTCATAGGTGGCTTCTATCCCCATTCCCCCAAGATTGCCTTGAGAAACTTGTATACATGAATCTAGCATGACTTTTTATCAACTCGAGCTAGATTATTGAGCACATGTACTTCATTGTCAATTCTTCTGAGAATATAGCTAGACAATTTTTCATGCAAAAAAATAAAACAATTGTCATAACATAACAAAAAAAGAATTTGTGTCCTTTCTATTATTTTGCATATTTAACTGTTTATTCAATGTGTTCCCTTTACACTGCTAGATAAAGAAAAGTACATTAGAGTTGGCCATTAATAAGTGGTCACAAGCTATGGTGAACCCATGCAATGGATTAAAGAAAAAATAGTTTCTCACTTCTACCAATATAAACCCATTGGATACCTATGATTAGAGCTCAAGTATATCAGATCAAGCTCGCACACAAAAAGGATTAGTGTTTTAAAGTGTGGGCTAGATCTACCAAAACAAACAATTACAATCATCAAGATTCCATGAACATGAAATATTTATACAATGTGCATAAATAGGTTGAAAGTTTAAAATAAATATATCTTTGCATGGAGACTCGTATGAAGATTTCAACATTGTTTTGCAATGTACCAATAAAGAGCTTTTCATATCAAACCCATATTGGGGTTCCTAAATTTTAGGAGCCTTAGATTGGTCTAAAAATACTAGTCCTAAAAAATAGAAATGATATTCTAAAAATAGTAAGTTTTGTGTTTCGGCAATGCTTACTAAGTTTGCTTGCTTCTATTCTTGATAGTACTCGGCCCAAAAAGGAATGCCTTAGAAAAAAGATAAGTATTAAAACACTTGTCACACAAGCTTCTAATTGTCCTACCACTTGTCACACCTCATGACATGTGATTGGACACTTGTGTTGCTCCACTTTTCCCCTTTGCACTAGCTTTTCCCTTTTCCCTATAAAGAGAGCTTGTTTTTTCTCATTCTATATCAATTTTATTGGTTGTTAATTCTTATATAGCAACTGGAGATAACCTAAAATTTGCCCCATGAATCTAGATAATCATCATCATCCTCCTCCACTCCTCCATTGTCAAATACCTTCATATTCCCTATTCTTTTGCTACTATTTTATAGGATAGAAATCTTGTAAATTTATTACAATCCCTCCTCCTCAAGCTCTTCTTCGATGCCAAGAACAATAAACAAGCCATATCCATGTATTTCTGCTCACCAATGGAGAAGGGCTGATTTTCCCTCCTATTCTCATCTCATAAAGAAATCAATAGTTCTTATTATATAGTAAGCAATATATATATGCATGTACATCTTTTTATGATCTTATGACAAAAAAATTTATTCTCCTCACTCTTTGGTTGATCGGAACTGAGCTCTTCCCTAAAGGGCATAGATTGAGCAAGAATAAACTCCTTCAAGGGGGTTGCCCATCTTCAACCCTCAATCTTGTCTCCATAACCTTTATATTTCCATGGCTGCAATTTTCTAAATACTTGTCATATTCAGCTTTAAGAATTATTCTCTCCATTTCTTGCAATATTAAGTCTTAAAAACAAACAAATGTTACAACTATTAAGCATACTACATTGTTCAACCATTTACATCAATATATCTTTTCTAGTAACCAAGCATATTGCCATTACAGCATATATTGTCAAGGTATTCTTCGTACATATCTCCAAGTAACGAAGCACACAATTGGTACTCATATTCTACCAATGTACAATTATGCATACTAGCAATGTATATTTTTCCAAGATGGAAATTATTGTTGTTGGAAGTTAGCAGTCAAAAGCCCACCTCTCAAGTCACGTGCCTATGTTACAAGTGTCAAATGTTATAAGGCTCCCAAATGAGAAAAAGCCATGATCAACATTAGGCATTGGCAAGACTCCCAGTTTAGGCACTAGAAGGGGTCTAACCTTGAAGACGATATGTTTACGAGATGGTCTATGTAGTATGTGGACTTGACCATGTTGGGGATAAAGGCACATGTGCATAGGCTGCCTATGTATTCACTACACTAACAATACCCGCACACTTGTACACTACAAGTGGCAGGCGCCCATCACTGTCACTTCATTCTTTATTCTTTCAATGACTAAAATAAGGGAAGCCAATCACACATGGTGATTGTTGGAGTTCCCACACCTTGAGTCTCTCTCTCTTGCTCTATGTGCCATAGTTCACACCTCCATTGCTTCCACTTGCTCGTGCTCTCACTCATGCTTCTCCCTTCAACTGGTATCAAAAACCTTGAGCACTTCCGACTCTAATACCATGTCAAAATAACTAAGTGACCACACAGAGAATAGGGTTTGCAACGGAAAACACAATGTGTGTATGGCAAACATTGAGAGAGAAAAGAAACACAGAAGATAATGAAAGATGAATCATGCTAATGAAGTGAATCTGATACAAGGGTGCCGTAGCACAAAGGAAGCCTTGGAGTGCAAGGAGACTACCATCGAAGGGTGAGGAACCTTTGAATCTACAAACATAAGGATGAAGAGTGGTACCTACGAGCAGGGAGACAGCCGATGAATCCTCCGTCTACAAATGCAAGTCTGAAGAGGTGATGCCAGCTGTTGGAGTGACCTCAAGTGGTGTACGAGCAGCCAAGAACCAAAACACAAGGTGGTGGAGCTGCTGAAATGAGTAGAAGCTGACGCCAAGCTGCCAAATCAGCAAACACATAATGTGGAGTGCCGCCAACAGCTGGATGATGGTCGCCAGGTGAAGAGGAGCAAAAACACCATTTGTCTGATGACAGCAGCAAGTGGAGAGATGACACCAAGCTGTGGGAGTGACTCCAGGAAGAGAGGAGTTGACGCCAGGAGTGTGTTGACTAACGCCAAGTGGAGAGAGCACCAAACGTAGGGAGGAAGGGCTCAAAGGAGCTCTCACCAACACTGGAGGAGGAGTGCCAACTAGAAGAGAAAGGAAGCAACCACCAAAACACAGCCCCAAAGATGGTGGACGCTGGCGACTAATGGTAGGAAATGAAGGTGATGGAAGGAGAGTGTCAAAAGAGTGATGGAGAGAGAGTGGGAGTGACGGACTAAAGGATTAGCCATAAGAAATAAATGAGAGAGTGGCCTATAAATAGGCACAGTTAGTCTAGGGTGGCACCCCTTTTTGGGGTTACAAGCCCTAAACGCAAACCCTAAACGCAAAACACAAAAACGGAAAAATGTACAGGTAAAGGGTGAAGGGTTTCTCAACAGCCCCCTCCCCCCAATCTCACCGCACAAATCAATTTACAGCTTGCTCATATTCTTCAATCTTCTTCAAGCCTCCATCTTCTTCAAGCACCCTACTCCCTCTGTTCCCCTCTCTCTCTCTCCCTCTTCCTCTCCCTTTCCCTCACCACTTCCAAATTTCTCCTATCCCTATCTTCACAGATCTCTACATGGAGCTTGAGGAGATTGATCATCGAGTCTTATACACCCGTCAGGGGCGTCGAGTTATTGCTCAAGTTGCGAGCACCAAGACCACCGTTGCACCACCCATCAAGACCTACGTGAGGCAAGGCAAGGGGAGTTCCTCTACTACACATGCAATGGTTGCAGTCTACATATGATGCTCCAATTAAAGAGCCTGAGTATGATGATGACGGGAACATCATCAGTGATAGGGACTTTGGTGAGGTGTCTGAGGTCTCTTCTAGTGAGGGCGAGTCTCCATCTTCGGATGTCTTTGGGTCTTATGACGCGTCCTCATGAGTGATGAGACATTTTGTATTTGTCATTTAGAGTCTTTTTATGGGTATTAAGTGATAGCCTAAGCATTTGCTATGGCAAAGTCATTTTGTATCTGTTTCTTTCACTCAATCAAATAATTTATGGTTTACCTGACTTTAGTTTTAGGTTTCGACTGCTATATGGCCTTGCAACTGTTGTCTAAACTCAAATCCATGGAAGCTTTGTGCTTTCCATGATCTAATTCTTAAGTTGCACAATTTATATTTGTGTGGGCTGATTTTATATATAATTTTATAAGTATTTTTAAAATGAACATACAAAACAACGTGTTATAATCTTAAAAATTTTATGTACGTACTAAACCGCACATATTCACATACCGAACATATCGCACTAAATGTATGAAACCACCCATATTGGATGGCATAGATATGGCAAGTTTTTGTTCAGAAATTGCATATTAAGACATTGAGACATGAGGGTGTCAAGTCCGAACGCTTTGATGTAGAGGATTGGCTGAATTGGATGAGTTATGTATATCTGCCATCCTTTTGTCACTCTCTAAGCAGGTGTTTAACAATCTGGCCCCCTTGAAGAATTGCTAGTTCATCTCAATTGGCATGATTACTGCACTACAAGACTTTTAGGAAGGATACTACATATTCTAAAAATTACACCTTACCCCAAGTAGAAATATCAAAGCTTTTCATGTTGTGGGCATGAGAATACCCATCCCTACTACCCTTTAGAATGAATTGGGTATTTCATAACCTTACTGTGTACCTGGTCTTTATCATTCCCAATGCATGCTACACATACAAACAAATCGGTCATTATGCTGAAGAATGTGGAAAAAAATAGTTGCAATTCTCTTTTTCACCATGACTTCCTTCAGCAAATGATGTTGCCTAGTGGATAAAATCATAGTTAGAAGGTCCATCCTAAACATGCTATGTACAAACAAAAACTTTAAGCTTTCCCCCCTCTTTTTCGAAAAACACCATGTTTGATCTTAAAATGCTGCATGACTCTAGCACATTGGTGGAAGGTCTCGGTCCAACCCTAGATCATCCAAGAACTCGTCCACTGACTTCACTATGCTAAACCCTAAAAATGACAGCAGCAGTTTGCACCCTAAATCCACTGAACATTCATTCCTTTGGCTGTGGCATTGGCCCACTCCTCTATTCCTCTCATGAACGAGGTAAGTTCTTGCAACATATCTGTCCCAATTTGAGTTTATTCACAACAAAAGTGCCTTAAAAATGCTCTACTGCTTAGCTCTTGGAGAGAAAGGGTAGACCTCAGTCCAAAAAAATAGATTTACCAGTCCAAGAAGGAAGAGAGTAGAAAAACGGCAGTAGAGCCTACTGATAATGAAGAACTAAACTGATCCCAATTGCAATTATGACTGTTCCAACTGCTGCCATGTCTTGCATGCTACAGTTGCATCTTCCATAGCTGAAGTTCTCAAAATCTGCTCCATGGCCAGGCGAGCCAAGGGGATGGGGCTGTGCGAGAAGGTTTTGCACCTCAACATCCTCAAGTGATGTGTTTGCTTTCTCCTCTCCATCCTCTATATTGTGACTCTGTCACCAGGCTGTCATTGTGCTATGTTTGCTGTTACAGCCACCTAGACTACTGCATTTTCAGCTTCCAATCCTCACTCCTACTATCATTCAGTTGTCTATCATCATCAGTTTGCAATCAGCCATCTCCAGTCTACTATGTTTGGCCTCTACATCCCTCATCTTCTCTAGAGATTACTTTGTCTTCAGCTTCTACTGCTGCATGGCTATCTTGACTCATTCTTCATCAGCATCTAGGCATCGAGCACAAGTAGTTTGCTGCACTTCTGTTGGACAGCTCTTCGCTCTTTGAGCATCCTGTGTATCACAAGCCACATACTTTGTTTGTTCATAGAGTTCTCAGCATTCAATTCCTTCTTCATTTGCATTTTGTCAAAGTCCATTGTGTTAGCCATGTTCATATACTCCATGATTTCTTTACAAAGCCTCCCCCTCTCAGTCTCTATCCAAAAGAGGATGTTGAACTCCTACAAGCACTCATCCAATTCCATGGCAGCATGCCCATCCTCAAATGATTGATGCCCCCATATTTGAGCAATACAGAGTCTGAGATAATCTGTGTGAATTTCTCTTCAAGCTAAATGAGCATTAGTAGATTGTTGGTTTCAAATGTTAGAGAAAAGATCCATGGGGTGGGTGGGCTGCAAATTAGTCAAAGGAGATCATTCTAGGGACAACTCCCATACTTGTGGATCATCCTGTAGTGTTAATCGTGACAAAAGATAGAGGCTTGATTCTCAATCATACTCTCCCTTTTTCCCTAGCTCACTAGTCAGTTTGATTGGTCTATGGTTGAGCAATTATGTCTGACCTTGGACTGGATCATAAAATCATTAGACCATATCCTATAATTTTGCTAAGTTTCAAGCACAAAACCATGATCGGAATATCTGCACACTGTTCTTCCCTCATTATTGTTTCTATGGTTGATACTTGAGTTATTGAGGCCATTTAGGATCTTATTGAGGATATTAGGACCTTCAACATATTTGATAAAGCAGCTTAAACCCTCTGGTTTTTGTTTTTTAAATAATCTCGTGAACTATTTTGAAATCCCCCTAGATGTCATCACCCCTCTTTCTGTTTTAGCATCTTCTTACCAAGCTGCACAGGAAACCGAGTAATATTAAATGCAAGACCAATATGTTTGAAAGCTATCAGTGTTGCCTTTTGATAATATAGAAATTACCTGTAACTATGCAGAAATGGGAAGCTTTTGTGCATGCTCCAATGAACTGTACCACATTCTTATGTCGAACCTTTCTGAAACAAAAATAGCACACCACTTGATCAACAAAACTTGGCACCCATCACAAAAAATATGAGAATATGAGTTCGCACAGAAAAGAGCAGCATACAGCTAAGCATATCTCATGATGAGATTTGGCAGTTGCTCATATACAACATGAGCACCTGCATTGTCAATGCACAGAAGACCAAATGGTATGCTATGAATGAAGCAACCTTAGAGAAGTGAGCAGGAATAGAGCATAAATTTCAACCAACAAACCCTTAAACACGGAACAAACTCAATTACACCAAGAAAGAGCTCCTGTGGGATATATTTCTTGTATGAATGCGAGATGTGCATTCCTTATACATAGAGCCAATTGCTGAAACCCTAACAAAGACATCATTGGAAATTGAAAGCTTTGGTACACTCCTGTAAAAACACATCCTGGTGTACACCGGTACATGCCATCCATGTGCTAATATTTCATGCCATAATCAGAAAAGTATAAACAAAGCAAAGGTTGGCTACAACGTACCGCATGATAAATACCTCTTGTGAAAATTCCTGCTCCAGTTCATCACTCAGATTCTCCTGCTTTAACACCTTAATGGCGACATCTTGCCCACAATATGTTCCTTTATATCTGAATCAACAGAAAATCATTCAGGATGCTCCCAAAATGAAATCCCTGGTCATGATCATTTGTAGATACTTACAGGTCACCAAAGGATCCAGATGCAACCTTTTGCTCTAACTTTAGTAAATTTCCATCAAGCTCCCAATCATCACCCAGATCTGGAGGCCTGCCACCAAGTCCTTGTGGAGGATCTCTACTTTTCGACAAGGGTGCAACAGGAGATGATGATGGAGACACTCTTAGCCATGCTGATTTCTGTTTTTCAAGACAACAAAACGAATCATTACAGAAACGAATGCTAAAAGCTAGAAATTATACAAGTTAACTTTGTACAATCTTCAACAATATGTAGGAGAAGTTGGGAAAACACGGGCAAGACACAAACTATCAACAAAAACAAAATCTTCTAGGACTCATGCAATCCAACTGTCTAAATAACATAACTGAATAACATACAAAAGCAATGCAAATGTTAACTGTCACAACTATGTGAATTTCCTCCTAGTTCTACGCATGGACATTGCATTAACCAGCCATGGACAAGACCTTTGGATTAATAGTTGCAAAAGGTTTTAAGTGAAACTTTCATCCCAATGGCCAGAAGAGTGGTTGGACACTAAATAAGAAAGTCTGACCAAAAGTTTCAGTAACACATTACATCATAAAGTTTGCGTAGGCCATTTGAAAGCTTGGGAATCCCAATTCAGTTTAAATGATTGTGCAAGCCATTTAAAAGATGTACTGGCCCAATTAGATTGTTTAATGCTGGCTGATCATTAAAGCAAAAAGGAAATCAGCAAAGGTAATGTGTGAATTGTCATTTTCAGCTGTTCCTTCCCACAGGGGCTGCATGCAAACTGGGATAGACCATTCTAGGGTGCATACAAACTGAGAAAGACCCAATGAAGCAAGAAAGATCGATCCTAGTTGAGAAGAGCTGGGGATCAGCATCAATACTGTTTGGAACAGCAATATGACCTAGACAACATCCTGATCAGCAAAGCCCGGATCCTAACACTAGGGAGAGCATTAGGCTACTGGTTTCAATCAGCAATTGGCTGTCATCTCTCTCCTTCTCCCATCAATTTCCCATTTGGATCAGCTGTGACACTTGTGACAGCATTGTGTTACTGGTTTCAATCAGTATTTGGCTTTGTCATTTCTCTCTTCCAGATGTGTATGCTTTGCTCCTTGTACATTTGCAAGTGACGCAAAAGATATGCATTTGCCTCAGTTACATGTGATGTGCAGGTGATGGATATTTGCCTGGGTTACTCCATATGTATATGGTGCAAGAAATGCCTGATTCTAGAACATCGCTTGTGTTATCACTTATGTCAATGCTAGCATCATGACCGATGTACCTGCTGCTTATGTCACTATTGATGTCATCAAGGCTTTCATCATTGCCTATGTCATCAATGCTTATGTCATCACTTATATCAGCACTGCCCTAGAAGCTTCCATTATAACCTCCCTACGCTCTAGTATAAATAGTGGTCTTGGACTAGTTGCCAACACATTTTTTAGGCTCAAGCAAGGTAAGGCCTATTTTAGTATTTGAGTCTTGTTTAGGATCTCTTTCTTATATATTCATCTTTTATTGCAATCTTGTAATAAAAAACGAGTAATACATTTGATCAAATAAAAAACGAGTGTTACATTTGATCATGTTATATTAGTTCTCCATCAAGTCATCGTCTTGTGCTTTTATAAGATCTACAAGCTACAACTCTTGTTCTCATCAAGTTCTTGTGGTACTCTAGGACATTTGGCAAGCATATCCATTCCTTGATGTTGCCTAGACTTCATGTAGTCAATGATGGGAAGTGGCATCACCATCCTACAAAGCATTCAACAACAAATTCAAGAGCTTTAAAAGAGTAATGCACAGTTACAATCAAAGCAACATCTAGCTATAGGTCTAGCCATGCAAGACCTACAATGCCATCTTCAAGAAGCATGAGAGATGAGCTTGCATTAGGGACAAGCCTTAATGCCTAGTAACCTCTCACAACAACACAAAACACAGCCAGAGGTCAGTCTAGCTGAGAAATTTGATAGCACGAGGTCCAGAGTTCAAGGATTTATGAGAAGTATCTGCAACCTCTGAGGAAACTAATGGAGAAAGATTAGCTGAAACTAAATTCACAGAAATTTACAACAATGACCAAAACCAATACTGAGCCACCTCAATGGATTATACATGTAATGTGAAGCTTGGGCATATTGCTTAACATTGCCCTATGAAGAGAGAGATGAGGGTGCCAACACCTTATGGTTGTACCATAGAGGTGCAAGAAGAAACGTGGCCTCCCTTTGACCCAATATACAAGTTACCACAAGGATGAACTAGCAGAGTTATGAAAGTAGATTGATAAGAATCTTTCCAAGGGTTTCATACGTCACTAAAATCTCTAGCAAGTGTTTTTTTGTTTTGTTTTGTGAGTCGATATACACAAGAAGTTGTGCAAGCACTATCACATCTAGCAAATCTTCCAATATTATTCATCAAGCAACATGAGGCCCTCCATATGTGTGTGAACTACACAAGTCTCAACAAGATAACAATCAAAAATCATTATTCTCTTCCATTGATTCAAAAGCTCCTTGAACAACTCAGAAAAGCAAAGATATCGCCCAAGATCAACCTTCATGGAGCTTATAACCTTGTCAAGATAAGCTAAGGTGATCAATGGAAGACAACGTTTCACAAGAGGTATGGACACTTCAAGTACGTGGTCATATCATTTGGCCTCACTGATGCTCCATATATTTTTAGCGCTTGCTAAATGATATATTTCATGAGTACCTAGATGGATTTGTGGTGATTTATCTAGATGGCATTTTGATCTTTTCTTAGAGTTAAGAGGAATACAAGGTCATGTAAAGAGAGTTTTTAATAAGCTACAAGAAACAAGATTGTATGTAGAACTTGAAATTTGCACTTTTTAACATATCGAAATGTCATTTTTTGTTTTTGTTTTTGTTTTTTGAGTCGAGTGCCTAATCAGACTCAAAGGCGGAACCCTGTGCCACTAGCTTATGATTTCGCTACTTCCTTCAGGACCAAGGCCCTTGGAAGACTCCTCCCAATGGGCGGAGCGTGGGTAAGCACCTAGCACCCCGGTTCAGGGGCCCAGGTAGTGTTGGACTCTCACCAGCACCCCGGTTCAGGGGCCCAGGTAGTGTTGGACTCTCACCAGCTAAAACCGCCAATCTCGGCGGATTCCCTC
Source organism: Lygodium microphyllum (assembly GCF_053477565.2). NCBI lineage: Eukaryota > Viridiplantae > Streptophyta > Polypodiopsida > Schizaeales > Lygodiaceae > Lygodium > Lygodium microphyllum. The sequence continues at coordinate 74,263,341 of NC_141164.1, read as the reverse complement.
AAAGGGATGCCATACCCCAAGGTCGGGCGTCAACTAGAAGGTGGTGTCATTTCTAAGAAGGGTTCTATGGACTCCCAAAGATACAAATCATTCTTGAGTGGGAGACGCATTTATTACACACAATGTTCAATGCTTCTAGGGATCTGCTAATATCTATAGAAGCTTCGTCAAAGATTACTCCAAGATTGCTACTCCTCTAACCAATTTAAAGGAAAATGACAAGTTTGTCTAGGATCAAAATGTTGAGAATGCTTTTTAAAATCTCAAGGTAGCCTACACATATGCACCAATTCTTACCCAAACAGATCCAAATAAGCCCTTCATCCTACAGGGAGCGGCTTCAAATTTTGCATTGGGAGTTATCTAATCTAAGATTGGTGATGATAACCAAGTTCATATTGTAGTTTTCCACTCCCAAAATTTCTCAGGTGCACAAATCGATTATGAAATCCATGATAAGAAACTTCTAACAATCAACTCATTCAAGACTTGGCATCATCTACTTCAAGGGGCTCTACATAAAACCACACTATATACAAATCATGAGAATTTGGGGCACTTCATGACATCTTGGGTCTTGATTCGTAATAAATCATAAGCAAGATGAAGTGGCTTCTTATCAAGATTTGACTTTATTATCTCTTACAAACTAGGCTAGGCCATTCACAAGGAAAACCGGTGTCGCAACGCGTAGGGTTAAAGGTCACCACAAGGGTTTGGCAAGAGAAGAAAGTATGGGGGTTCAAGAGCTTAGCCTCCGGAGATGGTAGAGATAAGATAAGCGTTGAAGATTTCAAGCCAAGTTCTTGAAGATAAGAGACAGCAGGGTGAAGGTAGATTCAGGGAGAGGAGTAGATGGAAGAGAAGGGGTTCAAAGAAATTGAAGACGTAGAAGAATACTCCCAAAAAGAATTAGAAAATGTAGAAGAATACTAACAAAGATGAAGCCTGTCAGTTTCTTTCAACATCATAAGAAGATATAACTCTACTAGACAAAAACGTGTATTAAATGATACCTCCCTCTATGCTGCTCAGATTGCCAATCTGATGCTTCCATTGGCTCCGAAACGGGAGTAAAATACCAGTACACCTGACCAGAATTCTGCCAGATCACTCCTTCATCTCCCCCTTTGAAGTGTTGTTTACTACCTGAAAATAGTGATCACGCGTTGCGCGATTTCGTCAATCTCTCTTTTTACATAAAATCCACTCAAATTAACTGAAAGCTACATACTTTCTTTTACATGTCATCCTAATCTAGAAGTTGTCTATAGTTTTATGGATTTTTACAAGATATAATATCTAAAATATCAAAAATTGGATAAAACTTGTCCAAAAATCTAATATTTTGAACCATGGACACTAACACTAATGCTTAAAGTGACATTGGCTCTCTAAATCTAAAAGAAAGTCACACTAGATTTTTTTACACGATGTGCGCGTAGCGGCACGACATCCACCCCCTCCTAACCTGCACATCCTCTGGCATGTGCCAAATTCTTACGGATTTGCAGTGTTAGAAGAAATATCTTCTGCCATATCAATGTCTTCATCTTCTCCCTCTTCTTCTTCCTCTATGTCTTCATGCTCTTGAATTATATTCAAGTCTTCTAACTCATATGTTGAACTTTTTCTTCGTTTAAAGAGCTTAATTCTTTTTCTAGCTACGAGTATCTTCATGCTTGTCCTATCCAATTCAGCCAATGAATATGTGGCATTGTCATGAACGACCTTTACCACATACGGACCAAACCAACCCTTTGCTATCTTCCTAGAAGCACTGTATTGATTATCTAGACTACTATCATAGACAAGCACCCACTCATTTTCTTGAATTGCTCTAGGCCGAAGTCGATGTCGCTTAGCAAATCTTCTTTTATTCTTTAGTCTTGTTATCTTTAGCTTCTCAATAGCTACTTGAACATCTTCAAGCCTTCTTTCTAGCTGCTATATATGCAAAGTCAGCAACTCTTCTCTACTGATGTCTTCCTCCCAAGGTAGAAGACTCCATGTGAGAATAGATTCTTCAATTGGCATAATTGGTTGTTATCCATGCATAAGTTCAACTGGCATATAGCTAGTCACTGTACTGTGAGTAGTCCGGTCAGCCCATAATGCAAAAGGTAGCATTTTAGGCCATTCTTTGATCTTTCCTTTACAAGACTTTGCTAGAGCTTTGAGAATAGGCTGGTGCCCTCTCTCACTTTTTCCATTGCCTTCAAGGTTGTATACTGATATTAAAGCCAACTTAAGACCCAATTGAGCAAAGAAGTTGTGTGCCTCATCAACATCCAACTCTCCTCTATCTGCAGTTACTTTACCCACATAACCATATCTACAAAACACATCTTCAAGCAAAAAACGACAAACAGCTTGAGTGGTCTTGGTTGTTAAGGCTTTGCCTTCAACTTGATTGATTAGATCCTCTCTTCCAAGCACTAAATACCCCATATTCCATATCCCTGTAAGCATGGTTACAAGATCAATAACCCATCTATAATCTATAGACAAAGGATAAGTTTGTTGTAATCCATCTCGATGTTTGACCATAGAATACATCTGACACACATTACAGGTTTCAACAAAATGTGCTATATCCCGATACATGTTTTGCCACCAATATTTTTCTTTGACTTTACTAAAGGTTTCCCATATGCCTATATGGCCAACCCACAGGCTTTCATGAAATTCCTTCATTACTTATTATTGCAATCTTTTGTTACCTAAAACTCAGACAGACGCTCCTTTCTTCTTCTTTGCGTGCTTCCATAGATACCCTTCTTTAAGAAAAAAGTCATACGCTTTCCTCTTAATATGCTTGAACTCTTCATCAGTCCAAGACTCCTCCTTCATTGTGCTCAAATATTGGCCAATCTTCAGCCAATCTTCTTCATAATCTTCTTCAAGGAAATGAACTAGAACTTGATCAATGCAATGACATGCTGACTACTAGTTGACCACTCTTCTTCCATAGATAAATCTTTGATCTTTGTTGCTGTATATTGATTTACAGTAGTACCTTTTCCTATTCTTACTGTACTTAATGCTATACCATTAAAAAGATCAGCTTCACTTGCAAGATTCAACTTTGGGTTTGTATATGCAGCAACTGAAAAGGTACTTTCAGCAGCCATAGAATGAAATTCAGCAAGTATAGATTCTTCAGCTTCATCTTCTTCCATCAGCTCTTCTTCATTGTCATATCTTGCACGCGATAGCATGTCAACAACCGCATTCGTCTTTCTTGTAATGTGCTTTAATTCGGGGTTGAGAGATTTAATATATGCAATCCATCTTAGCATAGCAATGTCGGATGTAGAGCAATTGGCAATCATGCCCAAGATTGGAAAACAATCAATTTCTACCACTACGGAAGCACCTATAAAGTATTCACAATCACACTTTAATGCTGTTATAACTCCCCACAATTCCCTTTTTACTTGTGCATACCTTCTTTGACATTCATTGAGAACCTTTGCTCCAAAACGAATAGCATACCTGTTACCTTCAAGGTCTTCTTGGCCAACAACCCATCCTATCCCAATGGAACTTGTATCCACAGTAAGGATGATGGGTTGACCATTTGAATAATCAGCCCTTTTGAGAGTGGGGGTTGAGATTAACAACTTATTTAGTTTGCGTACAGTGAGAGTATGCTCTTCCCCCCAAGAGAATCTTTGACCTTTTCTTAATAATTGATAAAGATTTTTGGCTACATGAGCAAAATGTGGTATCCATATGAGATAGAATACATACACGCCAAGAAGTCTTCTCACATCTAAAATATTTGTGCATTTTTCTTGCATTCTGCTAATGGCATCTATCTTGATTAGTGAAGGTTTACGTCCGTAAGGGTCACACAGATGCCCGACCACTAGGACTTCTTCTACTCCAAAAATCGACTTAGCTCCAGAAAGGGTAAGATGTACCTCTTCTAGCCTTGTCAAAATCTTATCACAATCATGAATATGGTTAACTACAAATGTCCTGCAACCATCTTCCTCAAGCTCCTCATTCTTTTTATTGCCTTCACATCCCTTGATAGGTACATCATCAAGAAACGGAAGAGTAAGTTGTGGAATAAAGTCCCTTAAGACTTTGTGCATGGCATTCATCATATGGGCTATGGAGTTTGCTGCACCCTACGGTAGAGTGCATATGCGGACCAATCCAAGAGGTGTCTTCATTGTGGTAATGTCTCGGCTTTCTAATGAAAGCTGAAATTGGTCATATCCTGAATATAGATCGCCCATAGAATAAATTGCTCTACTTGCAAAAGCTTCAGCAAACTCGTCAACAATTGGACCCAAACCAACATTTTGGATTGTGACACGATTAATAGGCTGTAGATCTTGGATAAATTGTAAAGATCCATTTTTCTTGGATACAGCAAACCATCGATTTGAGTAAGGTGCTAAAGAAGGTTCTAAAATCTTCATTCTGATCTTCTCATTTAGAAGTTCCAATAATTTGGGCAAATGCGTCCTTGGAACAGGAATAGACTTGAGGTTCCAAGGCACATGTGGGACCGTAAAAATGACCATAGGAGCCACAATATTTGGATCCACACAGTCTATTTCACTTGGCTGAAATGCAAAAGTGTTTCCATGTTTCATTAGCATTTGCATAAAAGAGTGTTTTTCAACTGGTGAAAGGAAATAATTTTCACCTATTTTGAGCTATTTTATACTTTCAGATATGAACTTGTGACCAATGTTAGAAGGATCATGAAGACTTGACTGATTTGCTGCCCTATCAGCCAACCCTTCACTTTCAAGAGACAATGGGACTGCCACAGACTTGACTTTCTTATCCACTGTCTTGTATTTTGTCTCCACTTACACTTCAGCCTTGTTGAGTAAACCAATGCCTTCCTACTCAACAAATTCTTGAATTATTTGATAAAAATCCAATGTACATATTTCTATGGACTGATTTTCAGTCTAATTTTCTGTATGAGCAACTGCATATATTTCAACCAATGTGTCAACAGTAATCAGTCCAAAAAAAATGCCTGAAATATCTTCATTTTCAACCATCATATCATAAGTTTTCAGCTCTCTTTTTACATGAAATAAATATTTTCTTTGAGCTTTAGTCATGGCCGGAAGAGACTTATAACAGCCCATACTATTGGTTGTACATACATACAAATTTGCTAGAGACATAGTTTCTGTAACATAAGGAGGTTCAATCTTTTTACGTGACGCACTCCCATAGCCTCCTTTTATAGCAGTGCAGTCCGAAAACCCTTGAATTCTTGGGCATTAGGAAGCACAGGATAAACACACATAGTAAAAAATTGGACAGCTCGTTCATTATCCTTGCTTTGGATTCGAGCATAGAAAGAACCATCATCAAGAGCTTTTGTTTTCAAGCGGGCTTCAAAAATGTAAGGCTGCCCAAGAATGATAGGATAACTACAAGAGTCTTGAACAAAAAAGTGAAAATGTCTTTTATATCTCCAATAGTTACCTGCACATTAGGGCATGCAGCATATAACTCTCCAGAAGAGTTGTTTGCAGCTCTCATTCGCCAACTTGGATCAACATCTATGGGCCATCCACCACTTTCATAGAGACTCCTTGCCATGACGTTTATCTCCAAGCCATGGTCTAAGAGTACAATACATGGTGTTTCTTTTTCTCTAATTTTGACGACTGTCTCCGTTGTTGCTCTTGCCCAATGCGTACGGGAATAGTGACTCCTTGGAATGAACCGAGCCTCTTCCTCCTCATGCATGTGCTGTAAACGGCCTTATTTTTTAGAGATGGGCTGCCCAACTCGTTTGGACCAACCGACCATTACATTTTCAGCTTTCACTTCTTTAATTTTTGCATTCATCCTTTCTTTATCTTCAGCTTCAATTGTTGCAATTAATTCTTTAATTGCTTCAAGTTGAATTCCTTGTGAAGTCAGCTTCTCTTCATCCTGCACAAAAACTCCAAGAACTTACAAAAAAGCATGCATTGTTTCTTCAGCTTCATCACCAACATATTGTCTTTTCCTTTTGATTACATTAATAATTACATCATGGAATTCAAGTTTGGTAATTCCAAGAACTTCGCCTAAGGTGAATTCAATTTTGCTTCCTAGAATTCGTTCTTTTAGGACTCGTTTGAGATCGGTTGCAGATTCTATGTCAGACTGCAATTTGTAGCCTGGCTGCTTGCCTTTATTCTTTTCTTCGGTCTTCTTTGTTTGTGGCACATCTTTCATCTCTTGATCTGGGGTTACATTTTCAGCAAGCTTTGGTTGTTCAGGGGTTCTTCTAGTTATCCATTTCGGAGGGCCAGAAGAGGAAGGCCCTGGTTCATCTTCTCTTTTCTTCAATCAAAACTTCTTTATGATTGACGTCAGCCAAATGTGCAACGGCGGAAAAAGAATCTACCGGTTCTTTCCAACCAGTTATTCCTCGAATGCATTGACTGGTATTAGCCAAATCTTCTTTGGCTGCTTTACCGCGTTCCATTTGATCTAGTGCCTGCATCCATACTTTAGATTGCACATTAGCTTTACATGCTTTCAAACTTGATTTAGTTTGCTCAATTTGCAGCCCACAGGTAGCTGCATCAATTGCTACATAGGCATTCTTTATAGCTAAATCTTCTAATCTTTTCTTCATTTCACCATTGCCAAAATTTGGCTCCAGTGGAAGACCAATTTCAACTACATGAATTTTTCTATCTTTCCAAAAGACGAGCTTCTGTGCTTCAGCCTCACGGAAGGCAAAATACTCCCTCTTGTCATGTTGCTGGCTATCACACCAAATACAGTGCCTCTTAAAGTCTTCTCTCATGGGTCTTTGAGTTTATGAACGTCCTCGTTCTTCAACTTTGACATCCAGCTTCTCCACCTTGGAACTAATTTCTGTAAGATTCAAATGAAAGTCACGCATGCTTTTAATGAGTTCATCCATGACATCATTTTTAGAAGGAACAGAAGAAGAAAATGTTGGTTGATTAGTCAAAGGAATAGGGGATTTTGAAGGTGGAACAAGCTCCATCAATGGAGTTGTTAAAGTTGAAGTGGAGCCCAAACTTAGTTGCATCCGCTTTCTCAGAGCAATCATGTTAACTGCATTAGTAACATCTGTCCATGCAGTCTTGACTCCTGATTCAGAGGTAGCATCTTCTAGGCGATCAGCAAGCTTCTCTTGCAAAATGGGATCTGCAACCTTAAGGAATAATTCAATCTTCTGACCTTCCATACTTTGTTAGTCTTCAGCATCAAGTTGTCCAAATTTACTTTCAAACTCATGGTATAAAGCGGTTGTAGCTAAACCTTTGTTGGGTTTCTCAACCCAATCAGTGAAAATTTTCTTCGTCATTAGGCCAAAGTCTTCTAAGAAGAATTCTTCACGTACGGCTTTTTTGAATGCAGTCCAATCCGGATCTTGCTGAAAAAGAGCATGGATTCTTTCTTGAAGACCATGCTTGGCTAGTCTAGCAAAATAGCGACTCCATACATGTTGCGGTACACCAAAGAAGAGCATTTTCTCACCATACAAGTAAATAAAAATAGAGACATTTTGACCATTAAATTGTTTTATTTATACCCAACTTCCTCTAGGACCTTGATAGCTGTGGAATCAATCTTCTCTTCGTCTTGCCTTTGTTGTTGTTGTTGTAACATTTGGATTTGTTATTGCTGAGACTGCTGCAGTATGCGCACCAATTGTTATAGAGTATCTCCTGAAGAATCCCACATCTTGGAGTTGTCTTACACCGACCTTCACGTCGGGTTCACCGATGTCGCATCGCATAGGTCACCACAGGGGTTTGACAAGAGAAGAATGTATGGGGGTTCAAGAGCTTAAACTCCGGAGATGGTAGAGATAAGAGAAGGTTTAAAGGTTTCAAGCCAAGTTCTTGAAGATAAGAGACAGCAGGGTGAAGGTAGATTCAAGGAGAGTAGTAGACGGAAGAGAAGGGATTCGAAGAAATTGAAGACGTAGAAGAATACTCCCAAAAAGAATTAGAAAATGTGGAAGAATACTAACAAAGATTAAGCCTGTCAGTTTCTTTCAGCATTATGAAAAGATATAACTCTAATAGATAAAAACGTGTATAAAATAATACCTTCCTCTATGCTGCTCAAATCGCCAATCCGATGATTCTATTGGCTCTGAAAGGGGAGTAAAATACCAGCACACTTGGCCAAAATTCTGCTAGATCACTCCTTCTTCATCTCCCCCTTCGGAGAGTTGTTCACTACCTGAAAACAGCGATCGCGCGTCGCACGATTTCATCAATCTCTCTTTTTACATAAAATCCTCTCAAATTGGCTGAAAGCTACATGCATCCTTTTACATGTCATCGTAATCTAGAAATTGTCTATAGTTTTATGGATTTTTACAAGAGATAATATCTCAAATATCAAAAATTGGCTAAAACTTGTCCAAAAATCTAATATTTTGAACCATGGACACTAACACTAATGCCTAAAGTGGCATTGGCTCTCTAAATCTAAAAGAAAGCCACACTTCAGATTTTTTTACACAGTGTGCATGTAGCGACATGACACCGGATGCCTTATCATGAAAATCCTATGTTGCACCCAAAGAAGTAGAGAGAGAGCTTAGAATCAACAAAATTTAATACTTTTGAAACATGAGCAACAGCTCAAGCTCAATGCAACTATCAACAAGGTACTTGACAATTCATCTTTTCTTCTTCAAATAAAGAAACAATAGGCCCAAAACCAATTTGTGAAAGACATAAGAAGCCACTTATAACAAGATCGAGAAAGAGTCCAAGGAGATTTTTAAGGCTTTGATGGTTTCATCTACTATAAAGGACTCCATGTTCGAAGAGGTATTATCTCCCAACAACAGGATAGTTTGATATCAAGAAGACAATAAAGCTTATATCGAGGGACTTTTGGTAGCCCCATTTGTGACAGCTCGTCAAAGAGTTTGTGTACATTTGTGCCACTTGTAGCATAGCAAAACTTTCTCGTCATTGCCCTAATGGATTGCTTCTCATCTCTTGCCCATTCCACAAAGACCATGGTCGTCTACATCCATGGACTTAATATTGTCAATTTGAGACTTGGTACATTCAAGATTATGGGCCAAGAAAAACCAATTGTCTATTGTCTACAACTACCACAATCTATGAAATTTCATCCAGTATTATATGTGTTAGTCTTGGATTTTTGTCATACATTCCAAGGAGAAACTTGAAACCATGATTAGCAATTGAGATAGAAGATCATGGAGAATATGACTTATAGATAGCTCTAGACTCAAGAATCTTACAAGGCATACTATAGTACCTTGTACATTGAAAGGGATATGACGCAAGTGAGCAAATTTAGGAACTAGCCTCTAACCTTCAACAAGCAACTACCAAAGTATGTGATGCCAATTCTGAAAAAATGAAGTAGACACGCTACATCAAAGAAAATTAAAGTGAAACTCAGTACTATTCTCATTAAAACCTAACTAGCTCATTTAAGCAGCCCCGAAAAACTCAAACTATTACCCAAGGAACCCCTCTCATCACCTCTAATGCCCAACTTGGTAAATGAAGTTGACATAAGCACCTACATCAAAGAAAACTAAAGTACACTAATCTCTCACTTTACTCAATGCATGGCATAGCACTAGATCATCAATATTTGGTCTCTTACCAACAAAATCAAATACCAATCTAGTTGTAGTCGTATGCTTCCTGACTTTTTGCTCCTTGTTATCATCTATATGATTTTTTGACTTACGCCCAAGGCAATGAAGGCAATGAGCATCAAGCTACCATAGTTTACATGCCTCATGCCAGCATGCCATAACTCCGCCTGTGATATAGCAAGAGTAAGAGTGGATGCTAAATAGACCGACTGATCAACTAAAAAAGCATCTAGCTCATATAACCCATGACATAGAGTGCTAGTCAAAACCAAAGTCATGTGTTCCTTATCTCTCACCATGCATCTGTTATCATCAAAGGTGACCTGTAAACCACACCTAGCCAAAGAAGAAATAGATAACAAATTCTTGTTTATGCTTGGCACAGACAAGGCATCCTACAAGTGGAGAATAGAGACATCAATGGCTATCGACACAAACTCCCCAATACCTCTAACACAGTATAATGCATTGTTGGCACACTATACAAACTTGCCAACCAGGGTTGCAATCACAAAAGCAATTAAATCTCAGCAAGATGTGATATGCCTAGAAGCACCACTGTCAAAAAACCATATGTCCGCATCCTCGATAAAGCTAAATGCTCTATCAACCCAAGAAAAGTCATAATTGCATGTGTAAAAACAATAGTCCCTATCTGGAACAAAGTACGCGTACTCAAAAGCAATAGAAGGTGCATCAAAAATAGACATCCCTAACTCTTTCTTCTCCTTGGCTATGCGCTTTCTGCATCCAATGAGGTAGTGTCCTAACTTCTTGCAATAGTGGCACTTGCCCTTCTTGGCTTGTGTGCCCCTTTATTTCTTATTGCCCTGTGAAGTGCCTAAAGTCCTAGAGCTCTGCAGAGCATTCTTTGCTTAGCTACCCTTGCCCTTCTGCCTTGCCATAAAAGCCTGCTCAAAGGCTATAACGTCCACACCACTATTCTTTTGTGTCTGCTCTTCCTCTAAGAGCACACTAACCAACTAAAGGAAAGTAAGTGGCTGTGGGGAAATCCTCATGGTGAGGTTTAAGGCTGTATGAAAGGCCAAGTATGAGGGCAGCAACGAATTCAAGGTAGTAGATATCAACTACGCATCTGAGTAAAACTCATCTACATTCATAAGTTGCTCACACAAGTCCTGCATTTCATTTAGATGATCCTACATAAAATATCCCTCATCCATCTTCAATGTCTGAAGCTCTTTCTTTAAGAAAGGGATGTGTGTCTTATTCTTGCCAACAAACATTTACTCTAAGATCAGCCAGGCTTCTCATGAAGAAGCTACAAACCGAATGTGAGGGATGATAGACCGTTGAACTGCCAATGCAATCAGTGACAAAGCCTGTGCATCCCATGTATCCCGTGCCTTTTGTGTTGCTAATCTCTGGGGAAGTGGCTGAGTTGGAGCAAGCTGAACAAGCTAAGTTGTCTGTTGTCCATGTCCTCTTGGAGGAGTAGCAAGAGCCACAACTCAGGGCCCAACTTCTTCACCGCTGACATAATCCCAAACATTATTCGCAATCAGCACATTCTTCATCATGAAGGACCAGAGAGAATAGTTGTTACCATCCAACCTATCCTCCTTGGATACGTAAGTAAATACATCACCTCCCTAATTGGCCATGATAAATGATACTGATCAGAGAGCAAAAGGGCAATGTCTCAAGCTAGACCAACCTGGAAATCTCAGAATTTCCAGAAATTACAGTAAGTACTTTATTGTAATTAGCAAATTGGAGCACACTAGGTCAAAATTGTTTGAAATGCACGCTGTTCAAGGTACAATAAATGCTCATGCTCAGCTACACTTGAAATGCAAAAACCCTTTAAATTTCTTGTCCTAAAATCCACAAAATCAGTCTATTTCAGACTGTCACAGATGTACATGTATCAATCACTAAGCTGACTACAAAAGCCCCGAATGTCTGGACCAAAATGCATAAAATCTCTACTATAATTGTGTCCCAAACACGTACTGGAATTCAGAAAGACCGCCCAGGCAACAAGCCCCTTCTAGTAGATGAACTCTGAATTAAAAATTTGAAATTTTTAAAGGAGTTTCCTATTTACCTCTCTTAATCCACACCTGGGACAAAGTTGGCAAGCACTGGAGCTCGAGCTAGAGACAAGCGGGCTGTGCGGATGGAGCATTCGACCAGGGCGAGCAATTCTCCAAGTGGCGGGGGCTGTGCAGGTGGCACGCTCAAGTGCTGGCGTTGCTGGCAGACTGGGGCGCTGCAGAGGACTCCACAGACAATCCTAGGGAGCTACCGGGTAGCGCCTGTAGTGGCGGAAGCGCAGCAAGGAAAGGCGCTACCCATGCAGACTTGGTGAGTGTAGACAGGTGCTGCTCAGTGGACTTGGCGGACAAGGAGCGCTGCTAGAGGGCGGTGCAATCAGGCGTTGCCTGCAAAGGGCAGCCTAATTAGGCGGGCGGTCACTGCAATTAGAAGCGCTGCAAGCGCTAGAGGGAGATCGGTTTGCAGGTGGCGCCTATGGCAAACTGGTTGCTGGTGGCGCTTGTGACTAAATGCCAAGAAGCTGGAGTTGCAAGCCAGCGGCTTAGCTGGCAGTGGCTAGGAGCTAAGCTAAGCAGAGTGATGCTTTGATACCAAATGTGAGAAGAGGAAGAGATCAAAGCTCAGCTGAGAGTACAGTAGACAATGTAGAGTGAGGGAGCATGACACCCAATACAATAATCTGAAGTGTAAGGTGCAAGTACACAATACAACCCTTAAACATTAGGGTTGTAAGAGGGTGTTCACACCCCAAGAGTGTGAAACACGATTAGTATCTAAAACTGTGTAACATAGGCACATAAAATAAAAGGAATAAATTTGGGGGAAAAAACCTCTTGTACGAAGATTAAAAAGTGCCTCAGTGTCCTACTGAAGATCACCAACACTCCTCTGTAAGAGTAGACGTGATTCAAACCCAACAAACGTAAGGTTAGCAAATGCAAATGCATGCATGGCTAGATGAGGTGGAGATTAAGTGGGCGGCATCCGAAAGAAATGTGGATAACTAAGCGCTACATGTGGTATCGAACTGCCAAGCATCGTGACTATAGATGTCCGTCCCAAACGATGTGACTGACTAGTCTCTGTTTCTAATACCGAAAAAGTATAGGTTGGCCCACTTGGTAGTGACATGTTGGCAAACTCTCTAGCCATTGGAAGATGAGAAAGTAGCCTGAGGCTTGAGACACATGGTTGGGATATCAATGCAACTCCACTGCTTGGTTGTGCAAAAGTAGAGGAGCTAAAGGAAAAGGATGTGCCTATGGTTGAAGCTTCAAGACTTAAAACTATTATGAATAGACTAAAGAGTACCTTCTTCTTGAATATTACCAATATCTTGTATGGAAGTAGAAACATTAGGAGAGAAAAGAGAAGTAAACACTTGTATAATTGACACCTAAGTGGAAGGAGAAGAAGTGAATGAAGATTTGTAGTCCATATCCGTCTCTCCAATAGAATAAGGATTCTGTCCTTCTGCAAAATCATTACACCTGTGCACTAAATCTAAGGGTAAATAATCCAAAGTTACCTTCCACTCATTGTTATCATATGGTCTATAAGAACCATAGTAGTCAAATGGAATCTTGTGGAGTACCATGAGAAACCCACTCCTACTCGTTTCTTTAGGAGACTAAAGCGGTGAGGATGAGTTTGAGGTCATCTTCTCTTCAAAGTTCTTTGTTCGGATGTCAAGCTTTCAAATCAAGGGCCTAGGTTTCTTTAGAGAGCACCTAATTCTGATACCATGTGAAGAAATACTTGAGCACCAAAGATAAACACGAGTCTTAGACAAAACACAAAGTATAACAAAAGAACATAGAAGTAAATAGTAATTCAAAGACAATGAACTCAGAAGAATGAATAATGAATGAATATGATGCTCAATGCAATAGACACATTATGCAAAGAAATACAAAACCTCAGACTCCAATCTCTCTGAAGGACCAATGTAGAGAGATAAGCTAGAGAGAGTTTCGTACTCTCTATGGATCCCGAAACACAGCGAACAGCCTTCAGATGTGATCAGCAGCAGAAAATGCAGATCTATGTGTCGAGATCACATAGGTGTCAAACTGCTCCTCAAAGGCTGGAGTCAGCTGATGACTGCAACAGCAGACTGGGAAAGTGCTGGCTGCAGCAACCACAAGTCTTTGGGGCCTCAAATGCTGATGGCAATGGCTGGCTGACAATGTGAATAGGCTGGAAGCTGACACCGGCTGCAAATGCAAAGCCTTGAAGGCTGTAGAGCGATTGCCAAGTGCTGCAGAAGGGCTGGTCACCACCATGAACTGATGTATCTGCCACAGAGGGGTGTAGACAACAGTGGAGAAGTGGGAGCCAGCTGATAGAGGACCTACAATGAATGAATGAGAGAGACTAAGTGGAAGGCAGCCTCTATTTGTAGACATAGATCCTCCCAAACTAGGGTTCAGCTTCTCAAACACATACACTCTCTAGGAAAGTTTGGTTATAATCATATTTTGAGGCTGTAATAAATAGCTTTATCCATTTATAATGCATTTTTTAGCTCAACACAATGATCACAATGCCAAGAGCTAGGGATGCCAAAATAAAAAATATTTAAATTAAGAATCTTGGTGAAGTTCAATGAAATCCAATGCTGGAACTCCAAAACTAGCTAGATTGTTCATACAGAACCTAAACCAATTGTATATTCTACTAACAAATTTGTTTTTTATTAGGATGAAAAGTTTAATAGTAACTTTTGGAGAGTTGTGTTTAGGAGGCTGGACAAAACTTAGCATGAGTACCATGGATGTTGCAGATCATCCGCAAAATGATGGGAAAACTTAAAGGGTGAACCAAATCTTAGAAGATATACTTCCTACACATGTTAGTCAAAAGGCAAACTAACTAGGAAGAGCATTCATCTAAATCTTTATTCTGATGTATGGGTTTGAGCCTAGAGTTCCTTACACGATGGGATTGCAAAAGCAGAAGGTTCAAGCAACCAAAGATTTCTTGGATGATATGAATGAAATGCTAAAACTTACACAAAGCCCAAAGCTCCTTACACAGTGGGATAGCAAATGAAGAGGGTTCAAGCAACCAACGACTTCTTAGAAGATATGAATGAAATGCTAAAACTTACACAAAGCAACATTAGGAAGACACGAGATAGAGTGAAAGCCTATGCTAACCCAGATAGAAGCCCTCTACTGTTTGAGGAAGGAAAGCAAGTATATTTGAGTGTAGCTGAGCAGTCTAAAACTATGAAAACCAGACATTGTCCAAAGCTCTCTCCTAGTATGGTGGTCCATTCACAATACTTAAGAAGATAAATGAAATGGCTTACGAGCTTCAACTTCCTGCCACAAGTAAGATACATCCAGTCTTTAATGTAGTAAGGTAAGGAAAAGATAGGTGAAGCTGATAATCTGATTCCATAGAATGAGACAGTGGAGGTTTTTGATAAGCAATCTCTTCCACATGATCCTAAAAGAGTTTTAAATATTCGTATTAGACACACTAGATATACTACTTATCAAAAATGTTTGGTAAATGAAAGAATTGCTCAAAGGACAATTCAACATGGAAATGTATAAAGCCTGTATAAGAAAGGTTTCCCACTTTGCAATTAGACCTTTCTACTTTTGTTTTTGAGGACCAAAATAATCCTTAACAGGAAGAAAGTGACACATAAAATAAAGTACTAATTAATTGGTGTAATATTTCAAGGAAAACATTTTGAAGAATTCCATGTATCATAGAACATACATGTATGGAGTTCAGAGATGCACAACTAACAGCACACGTAAGGGACATGTGACCAAGGCCTTAGGCCATTTAAACCACAAGGCTCTAACCATTTAATATGCGTGCACAAGGGCTAGATTGAAGTGGATGATGTAGCAAGCATGCATACTTGCAGGGATTAATCTAATTAATCACTAAAATGAGTCATGCTAAGGCTAGGAGGTAAATCATGCAGCTTACACACTCTTCTGTCTCTTCCCTTTTCTGTCCAACTACAGAAACCCTAATGTGCAGATCCAACCAGCAAGCAGTGTATTTGAATAACCCTATTGTGCAGATCAGACCAGCAAGCTGTTTATTCTCATTTACCAGCACAGCCACCAACCAAAGCTTCAAAAGTAGAGATTCCAAAAACTCTCCCAAACGAAAACTACAATAGAAATGCTGAAACATATTCAGGTTTACAAGGACAGTATCAAGACAAATGAAATAGGTGTTTGTTCTGTAGTTACCTCCACAAAGCTTAAAGCACTCTTCAGAGCCTGTTCCAGATCTTCAGTTTCCTGACCACATCATGGCATGAAGTCAGACTCTTGGTCTCTGCAGTCCTCCTGTCAAATCACAACTTCCAAAATCACAAAAGCTCCTGAAGACCTAAGCACAGCGATGGACAAAAGGACTCCTCCTTCCTCTTGATGGTTGGGACGGACAGGACCTGTAGGACCATTAACTCACTCTCTCTCAGATGTGTGCTAAACCAAGTCAAGTGAACAGACCTCAATATGCCATCCATCAACCAAAAAGACATCCAATGAGTAGCCATCAGTTGTAGAAAATACATGAGCCTCACGTATATTTAGTCCTACATCTGCAAGAAGAGAAGAAAGCTGCAAAAGAGCAAAAGATCCAGTCAAAGACTTGAAATTCACGTCACATTTCTCTCATAAATTGCATACTACGTGAAAAGACATTACATGTGGTGTAAGGGTTCTGCAGAGGAAGACATGACGGAAGATTTCAGGGAAATGGCAAAAGTCAACATCATCATCTTGTACAATCAAGGGCCACAGGCAAAACTGCCCTAACATGTGAGTGCCCCATCAGATTATCAAAATCTGATTGTGTCAATCCAACTGAGTAAAGTGGATAATCTCAAATGCTATAGGGAAGGATGACTGCTGCCTGCCTATGCTAAGAACTGTTACATAGTTCCTATTAAGGTGATTCTCCTCCATGGGTGATCTCCAATCCACTCACTGCCTTTTAGGAATTGGATAAATCAATGCTCCAACAATCTCTCAAGCACAACTCTGGACTGCATAGTCTCCTAAGTACAGAAAATAAACATGGGAGAAGTATGATATGCATTAGCCATCTATTCCTCTGAGAGGTCTCAGCAAGGGTCCTATCTATGCACCTCAACATCTTACTCCCTCTCTAGGGCCGAAGATGGAGAAGAAGTCCTGAATAATCTATTTGCCAATTGACTTGAAAAGGAGGCTCTAGCATGATATTTGTACTTCGACCTAGCCTTCTGCATGGCACCAACCTCTATTGTTGTTTGTATCCTCCAGGCTACCCATCTGCAGCTTGCTTTCCTCCCCTCCTCTGAGTAGAATCTACATAGTCCCATGAAGTAGTGCCCAAAATTATTCCCACACCCCGCATCTGTCAAAGGCCAACTGGCAAGATCTGTCAATCCTAGAGAAGATCAAAGACCCCTCAGGTGTATCCCTGATAGAGGTCTACGAAGATATAGTGGATCTACCAAACTCAAATGCAAAACAAGGTTCTGACTTCGACATGGCACATTAACTCCTACTGAGCAGCCTCCTCTCCCCTCTGAACATATCTGTAACCCTGCTGCTATCCTCCAAGGGTCCACCATGCTGAAGTCTCCTCTGACAGTACAGTGATCTGCTTGCACTAACGTGTTGGAGGAAGCTCCAAAATTCACTCCTCTTTCCTGATCTCTTGGATGCATAACCACCTACAAACCTGTTTGAGGATGCTCCAAAATTCACTCCTCTTTCCTTATCACTTAGATGCATAAACCACCTACAAACCAACAGCAGTCATCCATCAATCCTAGTAAGACCTTCCTGAATTGGTCTGTCCAATGATTGAGAGATGGTAATCCTGAAGAAATAAAAGTCAACCAACCCTCCAACCAAAGCCCTATGAAGGTCCTGGCACAGTAGACCCTTCCCCTGGTGGTAGAGGCAACCGTCAACTCCTCTTAGTAATTCCATGAAAGTACTCTTGCGGCCTGCGATTAAGTCTGGCTGATTGGCAAGCCTCCTCTGCTCTGCCTAGCCTCTCCACAGT
This sequence comes from Lygodium microphyllum, assembly GCF_053477565.2. NCBI lineage: Eukaryota > Viridiplantae > Streptophyta > Polypodiopsida > Schizaeales > Lygodiaceae > Lygodium > Lygodium microphyllum. The sequence goes on along the minus strand of NC_141164.1, from coordinate 74,245,643 downwards.
ACCCCATAGTGTTGCAGCAGCCAATTACACAAGAGGCAACAGCAACTGAGCAAAGTTCTTCCCTGTATCCTCCTCATCTGTCAATCTCCACCTCTATATAAGGAGGCTCCTGCCTAGCAATAACTAGCTAGGGATCTTCCTAGTGATCAGAAAATCTCCCTGTGTTCTCAGCAACACATAGTACCAAATACGCTTGAAAAGTCCGACAGGCCTCTTGAAGCATTTCTAAATGACGGTGAAGGTTATGGTTCTAGAGGAAGCTTACACTCTTGGTGTGGCAACAGGATGGGTGATGGTAATTTCCTCAATGGACTCTTTGGAAGTTTTAACCATGGAACTCCTATGGTTTACTCCTAGAAGGATTAAGATTGATCCTAGAGGATTCAACTACATGAGCAATAATGCTAATAAGATTTCTACTCCTGAAATTCTAGCCAGGTATTTCACAAGCTCAACAATTAATGGAGATGGCAGCTTGCTTAGCCTTTAGCAATGATCTCGTGAAGAGGATTGTGGCTCAATCAAGAGAGTTTCTTTATTTCTTGAGATGAGCTATGCATCACTCATTCTGTGGAGCTAAACAAGACATAGGCCTACAAGTATCTGCCATAGTAGGTACTCTAGCTTGATGTGCAGATATCTACACTAGTAGGTACTTCAGCTTAATCAAATAAAGCTGAGTAAATGGACAAATTTAATCAAAAACACACACTTGTGCTTTTTCTAGTATGTTGAACTGCAAACTACATCAAGCACTAATGCCATTGCTGCAAACTAAGTACATCCGTTCTCAGATGATGCAAGCATAGAGGTTCTAGGCTATTGACAAGTAGATGTCCACCAAAATGCAAAAATGTTGAACTGCTTTAGGTGGCTGTCCACCCAAATGTAGTCAGTAGATGTCTTTGCATCCCAATGGTGGCCTCACCAAAATGGAGCAGTTTCTAGATCCTTCGAGATTCGAAACAACAAAAAACATAATTGACAAATGAAGAGAATCAGTTGTGTTGCGGATAGGGGTGTTCACTCATGCTGGTCTGGGGTCTATAACCACTACCTTTGAATCACTCCCCATGTCTGTCAATCATGAAACCCGTCTAAGGGGGCTCCTGCCGAGTAGCATCCACCTGTTGAACTGCCAAGACTCAAGTCCTCCTTGTCCCATAGGCCTACTCTTGAACCAGTGATTGAGGAAGAAAATGGGGAGCTTCTAAGAGGGCTGTTATGTGATCTTCTGCATGGATCTTTAATCTCTGACAGTCCTCCACTCTTGTCACACAGACTGTCTCTTTTGTTCCTTGGCCTCCCCCTCCTCACCTGACCCTCCCACTCCTATGGCAACCTCTTTGTCCATCTTCCTTATCTCATTGCCTACTTGTCTAACTCCTCCCATGTGAAGGCTGGGGGTTCTTAGGGCATGTCATCCAATAAGTGACTGCTGCAGACACAGCACCCACATAGGATTGAGTACCGCATTCTCAGAAGCATATTCCCCCATAAAAAGTGGCAATCCTAGAGATGTGGACAGTGACTAAAGGCTACATGAACATACAGTCTCTCTGAATCACATAACCCAATGGACTCCCTCTATACTGTCAAAAAGTCATCCAAGTCTGGAAAGTCCACTATCATTGCAATGCCATTTACGGAGGAGTAATCTGCCTTGCATCAATCTCTCAAACAAAGCCACTACCATTTGAAGATTGAGCAAACCTTGATAGGGCATCTCCTTTATCTGTTGGACAGTCCCAAACTGTTCTTTCAAGCATCCCTTTCCGACAATGTAGCTCTAGCTACAAAACCAGCATGGAGCAGCCATTGCATGGAAAAAGCACTTGTATACAAAGGTCAATCAGGCTGCCTTAGAGCACCTCCTCTAATTGTTGGAAGCTCCCAAACTGTACTTCAAAGCATTGCTTTCCCAGAGGGATCAATGATGTAGCTCTAATTGCTGAATTCAGAAGCGTCACCTAAGAGAGTCTTTGGAAAGGTTTAGTGGGGGTGATCCCCAAACATCTTGCATACCAAAGGCATTCCCTGCTACTACGAACCCTCTCTGTCTTACTTCACAGTGCCTCAGGGGAGAAACAAGTGTGAATGAAACAGTGACAAATAAGAGCTGCGGAGAAATTCCCTCTTTGATTTGTGATCCTGTCTCAAGAAAGAAATTAACTCAGTCAAATGCATTGACCGAGTGCCGAACGGCAGCTACTAGTGCGTCCCACATTTTAAGTGAATGACAGAGGGGCTGAAAGGAGATACTGGAGGGGGAGGAGGGATGAGGAGCTGGCCTGGGAGAATTTGGTGATGCCTGCAAGAACATCAGCAAATCGCAGGTCAAACAAGGGGATGCTGGCAGTTTCCATGGCTTGTTTTTAGGAATTAGAAACCTACAGAACTGATTTTGTCCAATATCAATGTTACCTGCTTGAATCCAAATCTAGGTTTGTGCATCATTCACCTGAATCCAATATCCAGGTCTAGTTGAATATCTCATGCTAAAGTCCAACTTCAACAACAGGTTTGGGTCCTCTAGGATGACTTTATAATCATGCAGTCTAACTACACAGAGCTTGCCTGCTTTCCAAGCATTTCATAGTCACTCCTAAGTCCTAGGGTTCACTTGTCTAATAATGCCATCCACAATGCATCCATAAGTTGTGGACTACCAATCAATCCTTTCCAGGAATCTGCCAATTGTCCATCCAATGAATTTTTAAATTTCTTGTCCAACAAGTAATCCACCCACAGTCCATCCAATGAATTATTGAGTTTCATGTCCAAAAAGTAATCCATCCATAACTCATCCAATGGGGCAACATGATCTATTACCAATCCAAGATCAAAAAGATAAGTCATGGGTGGCTAGATACCTCCAATGACAGTCATTTCCCTGCCAGCAATTTGTGGTCCAAAACAAAAAGGCAAGCCACCATAGGCAGCAATCTCTAAAATGGGTAAATCTTTGATACCCATCATTTCAATAAGCAGCTTCACTGTCATAACTAAATTCAGATAGTAACTAATAAGAGTTTCCCATACTGGCTGCACTATCATAGTAGGTAACTGATCATTTGACAATGTTCATTGGATCTTTGCCTCCCCAAATATACATAAGATCCAAAATGCATAACATCCCAGACAATAATAAACTGTTATCCCCTGGAGAGCTGTATTGTGAATACCCCTTTTTTTTTAATTTCCAAACAAATAAGGTTGATATTTGCACTGCATTGATGCTTTAGTTTCCAAACAAATAAGGTTGATAATAATTCTCAACCTACCAGGAACATTCACACTGCATGAAATCCATGCAAGCTAAAGCTTATATATCTTGAAAGGCAAGAGATCACTTATGGAATATAAGACAAGCTTGCAACTTGCACATTTAGTTTAGAATAGACTTATAACACAAAGGCAAGTGTATCCTTATAAAATATTAAGACACACTTGCACCCTGCATATTTAGTTTAGAATAGCCTAATGAAACAAAAGCAGGTGTACAGTTCTCAATAAACCTGACTAAGAAGTTTGGTCTTATCTATTGTTGAGAATGTAACTTCATGCGCATGATATGGTCGTCCCTTGGACCTGTCAAACGAAAGGGTATAAACAAGCCAGAAAACTAAACGTATACTTTCAGCAACCAGGTTTTGCATTTTTAAATTGAGAAAATAAACAAAAGCTCAAGACAGATGCATGACACTTAAGAAATACTCAAGTTTACTGCAATGGTTTTCAATATGCTTAGAGCTATCTTTTATTTGACCATAGAAAACACATCCAAAGAAGGTTATCTCGTGAAACTGATGGCAGTTAATGTTCAATCTCATCCTAGGAAAATGATCATCTTGGACTTGGAAGATGGAAGCTCAGAACTGAAATTTCTGGCTGAATCACCCCAATGCTCCCCACCTTTTTGGAATTACACATCAGCTATAGACCTTGTCACACAAATTGAGGAATATGTACTTGTCAACCTGTGATATTCTTACTGCTGGAATTTATTCAACATAAATAAAAGATGCTAGTAATCAGACAAACACAAAGGTTGAAGGGACTTGAATCCCTAACTAAGAATACTCAAAACCACTGATCAGAATGGAGCAGCAACATGTTACATAAATATTCTAGAACAGCAGCTGAAGCTAAATTAAAAAAACCTAACATCACCAAAGCTTGTCTGTCTTCCAAATGCTCCTGTGACAAACTACAGAAAGTGTTATAGCCACATCTTTTTGTCCATGAAAAGTTTCCACTATCTACTTGACAACCTCCTCACTCATTTTGGGACCCCCCAACTGGCCCCAAATCTGGCGCCTCTTGCAATCATAGTAGGGGAGAGTTTCACAAACTCCCGAAACAGAAACAGTAAAAACTGGAGTTTTGGAGTTTCAGCTAACTTTGGAAACAGGGAGAGGAGTTTCAGATCTACCCCAAAAATAATACATAGGTATATAAATATATCAATGCCTACAACAATATCTACCAAAATTTCACACAAAACTTCAAGTCGAGTGTTTATATTCTTCTCCAAAAAAAGAAGGATAGCATGATGCACTTCTGCATGGACTAAAAAGATCTCAATAAATTGACCATCAAGAATAAATATATGTTACCTCGAATGGATAATCTAATAGATCAAGCATATGGTGCAAGTTACGTCATCAAGATTGATCTTAGATTTGGATACCATCAAATATCGATAGCTCTTGAGGATGTCCCAATGACTATGTTTCGCATGTGATATGGACACTATGTTTGCATGCAATATGGACACTATCAGTTATTGGTTCCTAACTTTTGAAATAACAAATATTTCCACTACTTTCCAGCACATGATGAATGATTTTTTTGTTCATGTCTTGGAAATTTGATAATAATATTTCTCATACTTATTTCTAGAAATTTGTTGAGTGAACATGCAAAGCATCTTTGTATCATATTACATCTCTAAAGGAGAAAGCACTTATTTGCAAAACTATTCAATGTGCAATTTCTTTTTCAAGACACATCATCTTCATGTGACATGATTGAAGTCATGAAGTTTGAAGTTGAACATATTACAACTTTTATCAAATATGATCACTACATAATTGGAGAACATAAAATACTTATTATTGACTTACCACTTACAAGTTAAGACTCAAAACAACAAAATAGTAAAACTTAAGACTCAATTTTCAAAACATGTGATGAATTATGAGTCATGACTCATGAATCATTTGAAGACATCAAGAACCAAGACACATAATAGTAGTAAGTACTAAGTAAAAACAAGATATATATCTGTCCAAACTCCAATATTGAGTGTCAACATCACCAATCATGTAATCAAAAAGCTATAGCCATAGAAACATGAAACGGGAAAAGGAAACGGGGAACAAGGATGGGGACGGTGTGACAGGGACGCCAAACTTAGGAAACGGGGACGTGGGAATGGGAACGGCACTAAAATTTTTAAAATTAATTTAAAAATAATATTTCATTCATAATTCATGTGGAGTACTAAAGCCAAGGTCTATAATCCACAATGAAAAATTAATATTTCAATCACTTCATGTTGTGCCGTGGGCAGAGCCAAGACAAGCACGTGAGTGAGAGACAGGCAAGGTACATGCGACGTTGGCGGGAGACAAGTGTATGATTCGGCAGGCAGTAAATCGGGACAATCGACTAGTCACTTTGCAGGTAAGTTCTATCCCACGTGGCGTTCCCTATCAGGAACGTCCCACCCAATAGGGACACGACTTGAAACGGATTTCAGTCTGAAACGGCATTTCGGAATCCCGGGGGGCTGTTCCGACTGTTCCCTGTCACTATGGCTATAGCCTATGTGCAATGTCACATGTGCATCTGGATTCTGCATCACCTACCATCATAGAATGATGGAACATGGAATCTCCATGATGAATTATGGCACTATGACATGTCACACATGCTAGACTCTAAGCATCATCTAAGAATCCATGCACCATCTCCTCATCCAAGGACGCCCTCCCTAACTAAGAGGGTGATGAAGCAACCTCTACTTCATTCTCTAACTCATTCTCTAACTTTGGCTCTGTTTCTACTACATGTGTGGCCTTTTAGTAACACAAATCTTTGTGTGGCTGCTTTCATCTATAGATGGCTTTACCAAAGAGAAATAGGCATGCAAACACATGGAATGATATTGTAATCAGAGGGCTAGAATTGAATGCTGAGAACTAAAACACATTGCCAATCAACCAAAAACTAAAACATAGGTGGGTAAAGTTCAAGGCCTCTTCCCCCTAAATAAAAACCTTTTCTCACCCACCCCACAAACCAAAAAAATAGGAATCGTTCTAAAACATGTTTTGAAGTTTTCAAAACATTCCCGAAATGGCATTTCCAAAACAGGAGTTTGAAACACTGTTTCAGGGTACTATGCTTGTAGTATTTCTAGAATTTGTATTCCAAGATCTTGTATACACCCAAGAGAATGGGTGGATCCCCAATAACATGGAATGCCTCACCACAAATCTATTTTGAAGTTTTGGAAACGTCCCCAAAATGGCATTTCCAAAACAAGGGTCTGAAATGCCGTTTCAAGGTACTATGAAGTTGCAATATTTCTAGAATTTGTATTCCAAGACCTTGTGTATAACCAAGAGAATGGGTGGATCCCCGATCACATGGAATGCCTTGCCACAAACTCAAAGAATATGCCAAAGAGTTTCCAACTTCTTGTATTGACAAAGCACAATCTCTTACACAATTCGGAACCTTTTGCTGTCCTAAATGACGACAAACAAATACTCCCAATTTGCCCCTTGATTTAGAGAGCTCACGGTGCCAAATCTGATTTTCAATATTTGCATCCAACTCCCTTGTGCTCTAGAAGATTGATGATCTTCAAATCTGCTGTAATTTCTCCAATTTACAGCAGAAGGGTTTCATGAATGTCTGATTTCTTCGTGCACACATCCCAAGACACCCGATGAAAATCCTGATTACAATAATATTTAGGATAGGAATTAGGTTTGAAACAGAAACCAGGGTGAGAATACTCAAATTGGCAAAGGACAAAGAGATGTGCCGCAGATGAGGGAGAGATCTTCAAATCTAGGCAGCAATGGACCCCCAACCACAATCATCTACTGTCCAACATGGTCAAAAATGTTGTCACCCACAGTGATTTAGCCTTCCTCATCTGTCCTGTAGGGTTGTGCATCCCAATGATATAGTGTTAATTACTTGTACGACCTATGTGTGAGAGAACGCACCTCAATGTGTCTTAGCGTGTGAACACACCTAAATGTGTGTTACCATGTGAACACACCTCAATGTGTGTGTGAGCCTAGAGTTTGGGTTTGGAGGAATCCCAAGGCTATATAATAATCCCATCTGCTTGCACTTTCAATCATCAAACTATCACATCAATCCATCTGCATTGGTGTACATGCAAGAGTTTCTCATTCTCTCTCCTCTCTCCTCTCCACCATGGAGCTATATGTGTGTTACCATGTGAATACACCTCAATGTGTGTGTGAGCCTAGAGTTTGGGTTTCAGGGAATCCCAATACTATATAATGATCCCATCTGCTTGCACTTTCAGTCGTCAAACTATCACATCAATCCATCTGCATTGGTGTACATGCAAGAGTTTCTCTCTCTCTCCTCTTCCCTCTCCACCATGGAGCTTCATCCAACTTAGCTCCTATTGTAACATCAGTCCACAATGAAATTAAAGCCACACACTGCTGCCATCAAATAGAAGAGCTTCTCATCTCAAGGTACATCAATCCATCTGCATTGGTGTGCATGCAAGAGTTTCTCTCTCTCTTCTCTTCCTTCTCCACCATGGAGCTTCATCCAGCTTGGCTGCTCTTATCACATCAGTCCACAATGGTATCAAAGTCACTTCACTCACTGCTGCCATCAAATGGAAGAGCTTCTTATCTAAGGGTGCTACCAAATGTCCTACCCATCACTTATCCAAGCTTAACTACCACCAGTCTTCCATCTCGAGCATACAACTATCACCAAGGCCTACACCTATGTTCTACTCATAGTTGTCATTGACTACGTCTATATGTCATGAGAACATGTACTTTTGAAATCTCACTTAACATGTGGATTAATTTTTAATCACATGGTTAAGTAAATGTTGCACATGTGAGGTGTAACTGGGGTTAGAGTAAATTTACGAGCTCGAGACCCAAGGAAATCACGGAATGTCAAAGGCAAAAGTTGCTATAAGTTATGCCGCACAAATACTTGGTGGTATCAAGTGTCAATTATTAGCCTAGGTCATTCATTTGGCCATAAGTGTCTGTTGGTGACACTAGAGAAGTGGCATTTGATGGTACCTAACGCCAATCTGATGGTCAAAGATGGTGTAGAGACACTCGGGAATAAAAGTTGCCTAGCCAATTTAATTATTGGCCAGTTGTTACATTAATAAGGTAATTATGGGAAACAAGCGCGAGGGATGATTGTCCGGGGGCCTTGGGCACCCGAACGAGGTCAAGGGGAGCCTAGAGAGTAAGAGAGTCAAAAAATAGTAGGACTCACCTGAAGCGGATGGCTGGCAGAGGAAACGAGCAGAGAGGAGCCAACACTCATCTAGGCGAGGTTGGGAGGTGAAAGAAAGAATGACTCGTGCCATTTCATACACGCCAGAGAGAACCGTCATGAGGAGTTTTGCAACTCCTCGTCATCTCGTCATTCGCCCACACTTGATACTCTTTAGCCATCCCACACTGGTATCAGAGCCGACAGGTCCTTCCGAAGAGTCGACAGGTCCTTCTAAAGAGCCGACGGGTCCTTGCGAAAAGCTGTGGATCATGTCTTCACCGGGACACATCAATTAACAAAGGCGACCATGACGGACGGAGGGCAAAACGGATTACGTTTATCGCCAATAGTCCTACGGGCGATTACGATGGGACTAAGTTCCACTTTAATCTTTAATCTTTAATCTTTTTGGTTCACATCCTGTGTTCTCACGTGACCTGACAAGGGGGTGATTAATTACACCCATACCCAGCGCTCCTACCGACAAGCCGTGTTCCCAGCTGCCTCATTATTCCCACCATCTCTACTTTACGAAGATCATTGACTTCTGTTTTATTGTAATCAGGAAAGTACTCCAACTTTGTACGCAAATTTCTTATATTTGCTTTCCAATTCCAGTGTATTAAAGGAGGGGAAAGGGAGAGAGGGGGTAATCGAGGGCTCTAGTTCTGGGGACCACCCTATGGTACATCCCCATGAAATGGAGATACAAGAAGAACAATGGGAAGAATTTTTTGCCACACGAGAACAATTTGATGATCTAACTACTCGTGTGAAAGCACAGGGGATTCAAATGGAATTTCTAACTCAAACACTCACCGAAATAAAATCTCAATTAACCTTATTACTAGAAAGAGATAAAAATAGGCTAGAAACTTCGCATATTCCATCTTCATCAAAAGATTTAGATGTGACTATGCGAGATCCTAGGGAACCCCAACCAAAAGCTAAGGGATAACCCAGTATTAAAAGATATGAAACCCCCTCAGTTTCACGAGGAGGAAAAAGACAAATAAATACACTATCTTTAATTTTCTCCAAAAATGGGAGGATTTGCACAAACTTAAAAATACTCCACCACATCTCCAAGCGCTGGAGGCCAGTTTAACTTTGGGGCCAAAGGTATATAAATGGTGGCGAACTTTAAAGGAGGCAAATAAAATACCTGAAACTTGGGCTCAATTTGAATCAGTCTTTTTGAAAAAATTCCTTCCTGAAAATGAAATGGAAAGAAATTGGAAAGATTGGGATTATGTCAGACAGAAGGGAAGACCCCTGCTGACATATCTGGAGGAATATCATGATATAATCCTCAAATTGAAAGAAATAAATGAATTTCAAAAGACAAGAGTATTCATTAGGGGACTAGATAAGGCCTGTAAAAAGGAAGTGAAAAGGAGTTCACCTAAGACACTTGAAGAGGCAATTAAATTTGCATTAATCAATGAAGATAGTATGCGTCCAGATACACTCACTAGTCTCACTGATACAGAGCCCAAGGTTAAGGAATTGAAAAACTCAAAATTTGTAGGTAAATTTAAAAGGAAAATGCCATTTCTTAAGGGCAAGAAACGACCCTTTGAAAAGAAACAATGTGTAAGGCCAAAGTTAAGTCAAGATGACTTTGATAAGGCCAAAAGAAAAGATTGTGTTTCAATTGCCTATCCCCTAACCATGCTGCTTGGAATTGCCCTCAAAGGAAAAAGGCGGAAGATAAAGGAAAGGATAAGAACAAGGGCAAGGAAAAAGAAAAACAAATCCATGTAGTGCAGACCCTGAAATTAAAGGGGCATGAAAGTATAAATCTTTAGAGGTCTTGCATAAGCATGTACAACACAAGTGTTGTACCTCAACTTCTATGTGGCAGCCTACTTTTGGGCCACATGATTTAGTTAGAGTGCATGGATTGATAGCTAAAAAGAGAGTTAGAGTCATGATTGATGACTCTGCTACCAACAATTTCATAAATTATGCACTTGTCAAAAAATTGAAACTTCCCCAACAAAAGAGTGGGCATCAATATGTTGTTCGTATGATGCAAGGTTAGAATAATAAAATATGGAATACAATGGTATCCAATTTGGAAATTCAGATCCAAGGATATAAAGATAAACTTGATTTCCAAATTATGAATATGGAAAGAGCCAATATTGCTTTAGGGAGGGAGTGGCTATGGGAATTGGAACCATCCTTAAAACGTAGTTATCATCATAATACACTGGAATTTGAAAGGGATGGTAAGACTTTTGTGATTCAAGGTGAACATGAAGTATCTGATAACCCTTTGTTGTGTTCCACTGAAGTTCAGAAGCTGATAAAGAAGGAACCTTGTGAGGTATATATGTTATGGTCTCTTCCTGTACAAAACACTTTTACTTTCTGTAATATAAAGCAACAATTTTCTTATGTTTGTGAGTTGAATGTAAGTAATGAATTAAGTGGTTTGTTAGATGAATTTAAAAATGTGTTTCCTTCCGATTTACCAAGTGGCCTTCCACTAGATAGGGGTGCTATAAATCACCCAATTGACACAGATAGGGATACACACCCTATTTCTAAACCACCTTATAAGTTAAGTGAAACACAGCACCAAGAAGTTGAAAGACAAATTAAGGATTACCTTGATAAAGGGTTTATACAACCCAGCAATTCACCTTGGGCTTCGCCAATTTTATTGGTAAAGAAAAAAGATGGTTCTATGCGACTTTGTGTTGATTATAGAGCACTTAATAAGATAAGGATGAAGAATAAATTTCCTATGCCCAGAATGGAAGATCTTTTTGATTAATTACAAAGGGCAAAATTCTTCACAAAGATAGACTTAAGATCAGGCTATCACCAAGTAAGAATTAAGGCATAGGATGTTCCTAAGACAGCATTTCGTACTAGATATGGGCATTATGATTTTTTGGTGATGCCTTTTGGCCTCACTAATGCACCAGCTACCTTTATGAAGCTGATGAATAGTGTGTTACAGTCCTATCTAGGACACTTTGTAGTAGTCTTCTTGGATGATATCTTGATCTTTAGTAAATCAAGAGAAAAACATTTGGAACACTTACGATTAGTATTCCAATTGTTAAGAACGCATTTCCTTTATGCGAAGAAAACTAAATGTGAATTCTTCGCACAAGAGGTCAAATATTTGGGAGACATTATCTCGAAAGAGAGAATCAAGATGGATCCAGAAAAAGTAAGGGCAATTATTGAATGGCCATCTCCAAGAAACCTGGAAGAGCTGCAGATCTTCCTAGGATTATCTGGATTTTATCGTAGATTCATTCGAGATTATGCCAAAAGAGCTGTTCCAATGACAGACCAACTTAAAGGGAAAGGGAAGAGCTTTAATTGGGAAATAGACCAAAATGAAAGTTTTCAAAAACTTAAAGTAGCTATTGCTATAACTCCAATACTATTAATTGTGGATCCCAATAAACTATTTGTGGTTAAAGCCGATGCCAGTGATAAGGCGATAGGCACGGTCTTATTGCAAGAAGATCGACCAATTGCTTTTGAAAGCAAGAAATTAGACCGTGCAAAATGGAATTATTCTGTTTATGAGAGGGAACTGTATGCAATAGTACATGCAATGAAGAAATGGGGGCACTATCTGTACGGTGCCAAACTTTTAATCTTGTCGGATCATGAAAGCATTAAGTGGCTTAATGACCAACCGGATCTACAAGTATGTAAAGCCAGATGGGCCGAACTCCTCCAAGAGTTCAACTATGCAATAAGGTATAGAAAAGGAAAGTATAATGTAGAGGCTGATGCACTCAGTAGAATGCCCATCATAAATTAATTGAGTTTTACTCAGTTCACTTCCGATTTGCTTGAATCTTTGAAAGGGAAATGCCAGGTTGATCCGGCATATTCCAACATATGGAAAGCAATTGAAAATGGGGATCCAAGTGGAAGGGCCTCCACCGAGGAAGGAATATCTGAGGATGTTCAACAAGGAAATAAAGCATCAGGAGTTGCTCAAATGAGATTCAAGTGGAAGAATTTTACCATTGATAATGGTTATTTACTCTACAAGGGTAGGATATGTGTCCCGAAAGATGAAGAAATAGGGCGCCAGATACTCTTTGAGTGTCATGATACCCCTAACGCAGGACATCCAGGAGTTAATAAGACTTATAGTCTTATTAAAAGGCAGTTCTATTGGCCTGGAATGAATAAGGACATCCTTGACTATGTGGTCAAATGTAATAAATCCCAGGTTAATAAAGCTGAAAGATTGAAAATGGGAGGACTTTTCCACCCATTAGAGATTCCTTTGGGAAAATGGAAGAGTATCTCCATGGACTTTATTATTGCATTACCCAGAACACAAAGGGGACACGACTCTGTGTGGGTGATTGTGGATAGGTTAACCAAACTGGCTAGGTTTATTCCAACTTCAACTGATGTTAAAACACCAGAATTGGCTAGACTAATCGTAGAGAACATATACCGATTGTATGGCCTTCCGGAAAATATAGTTTCTGATCGGGATAGAAAATTTGATAGTCAATTTTGGCGTGCTGTATTTAGGAAGTTGGATACTAAACTTAGCATGAGTACGGCGGACCTCCCGCAAACTGATGGGCAAACTGAAAGGGTTAACCAAATCCTTGAAGATATCCTCAGGGCATATGTAAGTAAAAGGCAAACTAATTGGGAAGAGTATCTACCGATAGCAGAGTTTGCATATAATAGTGCCAAGCACTCTTCCACTGAATATAGTCCATTTATGTTAATGTATGGGTTTCAGCCTAGAGCTCCTCATGCAGTAGAACTGCATAAGGAAAAGGTTCAGGCAGCCAAGGACTTTTTGGGGAATATGAATAGTATGTTAAAATTTGCTCAAGAAAATATTAAGAAAGCTCAAAATCGAACTAGAGCTTATGCAGATCCTCACCAAAGAGACATCTCCTTTGAAGTGGGAGAATTGGTCTATCTTAAGGTGCCTGAACAAACTAAAACCATGAAAACGGAACGATGTCCAAAGCTTTCACCCAGGTATTGTGGTCCTTTCACAATACTTAAAAGGGTGGGAGAACAGGCTTACAAACTCCAACTACCTGCTGGTAGTAAAACACATCCGGTTTTCCATGTAAGTAAGCTAAGGAAGAAGCTGGGTGATTTGGATAATCTAATCTTAAATGATAACATTGAGGAGCTATTAGATGACCAATCTAATCCACATGAACCAGAAAGAATATTAAATGTTCGTAACAGGAACAAGGAATACTATTTATCAAGAATGTTTGGTCAAATGGAAAGATTGTTCAGAAGAAAGCTCAACATGGGAGCAAGTAAGTACCCTAAGGAAAAGGTTTCCCGATTTACAGTTAGACCTTCCAAGTATCGTTTTCGAGGACGAAACCGATTCTTAAGGGGAAGGAAATGTTACATTAATAAGGTAATTATGGGAGACAGGCGCGAGGGATGACTGTCTGGGGGCCTTGGGCACCCAAACGGGGTCAAGGGGAGCCTAGAGAGTAAGAGAGTCCAAGAATAGTAGGACTCACCTGAAGCGGACAGCTGGCAGAGGAAACGGGGAGAGAGGAGCCAGCACTCATCTAGGCGAGGTTGGGAGGTGAAAGAAAGAATGACTCGTGCCATTTCATACATGCCAGAGAAAACCGTCGTGAGGAGTTTTGCTACTCCTCATCATCTCGTCATTCGTCCACACTTGATACTCGTTAGCCATCCCACACCAGTCATATTATTTTTCAAGGCACCGAAACAATTATTAGATTAGTTTTCAATATTTAAAGACTGAAAATTAATACTTAAGAATTGATAATGCTAGAAAAACAATTTGGGAAGGTTGTCACTTGTCAAAAATGCCCATGTAAGACTGAAAAACGTCTTTAGAGGCTGGAGAGAGGCATTTTAGAATATTCAGCCGACAAAAGAAAGGAAGAAGATACTGTTGTCCGATTTGCAGCCATTGGAGGATCTTCTAAGGCAGCCAGGGGCAAGAGAAGACCAATCAACAACAAGTGACAGCATATACAAGCTATTTAGATAGGGCAGCAGCAGTAAATGACAAATTTCCTTCGGCTCTTCACAAAGAAAGTCTGAATTTCTCTCTCCTCAGCATTCTCTCTCATCTCCCAGCCTTTCTACAACCTTGCTTCGAAGAATACAGCATTGAGAGCACCAGAAGCTGAGAAATTTCAGATTTCTCTATTGTAAAGCCTAATCTACAGTAGAAATTAGGGTTTAGCAACAGCCTCAAGAAGCATGCTAGAAATTAGAAGTTCCAAGACTTGGATTCAACGAGGTTGAAGCTATTTTCAGTCAAATTCACGTGGAAGGACTAAGAAATCAATGAATTTGGGACATTTTCCATCTCCATCAAAGCAATGAAGGCCGATTGACTGCTCGAATCAAGGAGCAAATCAGATTGAAGACTTGCTCGTCATTTTGGGCAACAAGGAGAGTTGAAATACCGAAAAGGATTGGGAGAATCCCATTGTACAACAACTTCTTCTTCAATTAAGCTAAATAAATACCAAAAGAGGCACCATTTTTGGGACCAACAGGGTGTCCATTGTCCATGATTGCAAGTTAATTTGTATTTCTCGGTTTTGTAAAAATGCTATTGCTGTAACTAAGTTGTAGTTAGGGAATTACCACCCATCCACGGAAGAAAGGTTAGTTAGACTACATGCCTGCTCTATCCGGCCCACTGCATGCTCTGCCCTTAAGGTCCTATTTGCTCTGCCTGAAGTGCTGCTTTCTCAGCCCTGCAGCATGTCAATGTGTCATCAACTGGCAGAACCATCACAAGTTTGTCTGCAGCTGTGTGCCTGTTGACATGCTCACCTACCACCTTCCAACTTTTAACCTCTCAACTGTTGCGCATCACTTGACAAGTTGCTACCTGGCTATGCCATGTCATTAGGCTTCAATTGTCAACATTGAAGGCTTTAACTCCATCTGCCACCTTATCAAAAGATGCACTCAATTTGGTCTAACAGTGTGGTACCCTCTGTCTCCTTGTCTCGCAACTCCTTGTTGCACCTACCAACTATACTCATCCCTGCACTATCCTAGACATTGCATTCTGGTGCCTGAGCTGCATATACTATTGTCGTCTTCTACTCCCTTAATCCGCACCAACGCCACCATATTTTAACACCTCTATCACACCTTATCCACCTCTTCCAGCTTTAAAACAACACAACTTATCTTCCTATTTGTAAGTGTTGTTAATAGAAAAAGAACAAGAAGAAACAACACCAACAACAATAACAATCATCTTTGAGCAGCACACAATGGCATCTACTATCGGCATGTTGATATACAACATCACACTCGAGAAGCTATCTCTAATGTTGTATCAAGGATGTTGAATTCTCGATATGGAAAACAAAAATGCACCTTATTCTCATGCAGGAAGGCATGTGGGAAGTCACCTTCACTAAAGAACCAAAGCATGTTTGAGGAATCAGCAACTTTATCAAGACTAGCTTGAAGAGAACCAAAGCACTCTAGCTATCATCGAGGTTGGCCTCTCCAATAATCTCCTCCATCATGTAGACCTTACCGAAACAGTAAAAGAGGCATGGGAAAGTCTTTATACAACATTTGGGGGTGACATTAATAACTCAAAATTATTCCTGAAAATGCAACTGTTTAGTATTTCTTATAATCCCTCTGAATCTCTTGAACAATACCTCAATTACCTCAGCCTTCTCTTTCAACAATTACCTATACTCAACAGTTGTTTGGATGATAATGATAAGATTGCTGTCCTCCTCAACCATCTACTAAGGAAGATAAATATAAATATAGTAGCTGGTACCTTCTACACCAACAGTGAACCATCAAAATGTATGTATTGAAACTGTATTGGTCACATCAGTGACCAATGCCACATTTGAAGGGCAAACCGCAAGAGAAGCAAAATGGACATTATGTTGCCACTCACTCCATCCCATATAGTGACAATGATCCAAACGAGCTGCCTATTGCATATGATAAGGCCCTTACTATTTCAAGTCAATCATTGTCCTAGGCAATGATGGACAAAAACCTTTTAAATATGGCGTTCAGAAATTGATTCAAAAATAATAGAAATATGTGTGGAATTAGACACTAATTATGCTCCCTCACGTGTTAACACCTTTCCAACGCATATATTCCTTTTTTCTTCTTTCTCTTTTTTTCTTTTTTTCTTTTTGGGGGTGGGGGAGGATTGTGTGTTTTGTTACGGACCTTCAAGTCTTTAACTTGTCACGAGGCACAAAAATGGCATAGCAGAAAGGCACACAAGATATATCAATAAGGAATTCTTTGTATTTATGATATAGAAAGATCCAACATTGAGACACATCTTAGGACTACAACCTCGTGACACCGCACATGTGAGGATTCACCATTGGGTATAGGGAATCACATGTAGAGTGGAAACCAAGTAGGGCTCAGAGTCACTTCTACTCTCTTTATAGGTGTTTTTGGCTCCAATGCCATGGTATAGCTACAAAGCCCATAACCTTACAAGAGGAAGTAGGGGTGAGAAACCCATTTCCTTAGTTCATTTTGTTCACTTCTTTCCCTTCAATTTTAGGGTTTCACTGTGTATACAGCCCCAAAAAGGGGCTAGGGCCTAGATTGTCTAGGGAGACCCTAGACTATCTGGGGAGAGACCCTAGCTAGTGTTGGCCTATTTATAGGTTGCCTCTCTCATTCATCACTCATCATTGTTGATTCATTCAATCAATCACTCCCACACTCTCTCCTATCATCATCTCTCTCTTTCCTCTCCTTCCACCATCTTCATCTCTTGCTATCAATCACCAACCTCCACCATCTCCTGGGCTACATTTTGGTGGCAGCCACCTCCTCTTCGACTAGTGCATCTTCTCTACAACTGGCAATAGCACTCCTCTCTTGGCGTCAATCCTCCATAGCTAGCAAACACATCCACCCATCATGTATCACCCTTTCCATTGTGTTTGGCATCTTGGTGGAGTTCTCCAGAAACCGGTGGCCTCCCTCCATTGTGGCATCAACATTCTTCATCAATCTTCATCCTCAAAGTAGTTGGTGGCTGTGTTTTGCACACTGGGCTGCCTCCTCCATCATTGGCGGCATTATCATCAACTAGCACCTTAACTATTACGCCCTTGCTTCTTTTGATTTGCAGTCAAGTGGATTCCTCCAATTGTGTTTTCAGCTTCAAGTTCTTCCACCACACCTAGTGTCACTCCTAGCAGCTAGCATTAGTTCATTAGGCTTGTATTTGCAGACTCAAAGGCTTCTTCAGCTATCTTCTTCTCCAAGCAACACCTCATCATCCCTGCATTTGCACACTCAAGCTTCTTCAATAGTCATTTTGACATGGTATCAGAGCTAGATGTGCTCAATGAGCTGAAAAGATCCTCTGCATCGGAAAAGGTAAAGACGAGTTGCGAGTTCGACATCACCATCTAATTATTACTCTACTTCTGCTGCGTTACTAGCAGATATCCTTCTTCTCCTTCCTACCCTTCCTTTTTACAGGTTGCCACTCCAATACCATGGCATCTCTTCCGAAAGATTGCCTCTTTACTGGGTGGTCCTATTGCGGCAAGAACAGTCACACCACCGAAGATTGTCGACATCGACCTTTTCTTCCTAGCACAGAAGAAGGTGCTTGAGACATTATGAGTCAATCAAGTCGCGTATGAGTCTCGCACAAAGACTAGCCTCCACAATCACCGTAAGATACTCTTAAGAAGAGCACTAGCTCTAATACCATGTGAAAATATGTTAGGGTTTGCACTGACGAAACACGACATGTACGACCAAGATTAAAACACAAAGACTTAGACAAAGACAAAACCTAAACACAAATGCAAAATTCAAAACTCAAAACACAAAGACAAACATAGAGAGAAGAAACTTTGAAGTGAATGAATGCTATAAATGAGTGTAAGAGTATAAATAATGCCCTAAGGTTGAGCAATGAAGTGTCTGAGAGTGACATCCACCAGAGATGGATCCCAAGTATTCTGTTCAACAATCAAAGTATGGAAGACAAGGAAAACACCGAACATTGATTACCAGGCAATTAGAAGATGGAGGTGACAAGAGGGATAATGCCTAGAGTTATAGGTGGCAACAAGAAGCTGCAAACACAGCTATAGGATGGCCACCAACACGAAGAAGATGGTCACTAATAGATAGATGATGGTCGCCAATATTGCCTAGGGAAGAAAAGGCTTAATCCAGATTACAGGGCTGCATAGTACCTTCAAATAACATTTTGCGGGCTTCAAAACAGAATGGCTGTTCAAACTGAAGTGGAATGGTCGTTCAGACCGTAACGTGGATGGAGAAATGCCATATCGGCACCGTATAGCAGAGGCAGACCAGTTTTCAATTTCACCTCTATTTTATAAGTGACAGTCTTTCTCTCTTGCTCGAGCGTACTACCTCCTACAGCTCCAGACTCCACCGTCATCACCACCACCACCACCTCCTCCTCCTCCTCCTCCTCCTCCTCCTCCTTCACCTTCCTTCCTTTTCTTCTTCTTTTTCTTCTCCCCTTCCTTGTTTTAAGTTCTTCTCCTTCCTTCTTTCCTTCTAAGTTCTTCTTTTCCACCCTTCTTCTTTTTTATTCTTGTTGCATACTCCTCCGCCTTCTTGTTCTTATTCTTCTTCTTCTGAGTTCTTAGCTTCTTTCCAATTCCTCATTTGGCATCACCTCATCATGGCATCGGATCCATTTTGGAGGCACGTCACTCTAATCAAGGGATACGAGGGTCCTAGGAGTCGAATGAGGAGATGATACACAAATCCTCAGAATTCGGATGAGTCGTGACTCATGGACTTTGGAGAGTGGAGTCATGATCTCTCAAGAGTCAGGAGTCGGTTTAGCATTGCAATTGCCAGCTACCTGTCACCAGTGGCATTACACATGTCACATGCGCATGATGATATCATGATTGTTCATTGATATTAATACTTATTACTCAGTAGTTACAAATTCTCAATGCTCAATAGACTTTAGACTAATTATTCACAAGACACTGCTAGAAGTATCTTAATCATACTTAACTAAGTGTGTTTTGGGACTATATAAAGATGCTAATCAGCTATAAAGCGTGTTTTAGCTCAAGAAAAAGAAGTAGATCCACCTTGTAATCTGAAAATACCACCTGAAAGGAGACGTGAAAATAGTAGAAGATTGCATGAGCAGTAGAACCCAAAAGACAACCTCAAGTGAAAAGCCACTAGTTCCATTACACCATGCTAAAAGAAATACGAAGGCCTAGTCATAAAGGTGGTGTTGAAAATCCAAGGGTCTCGATCCAGGATAGATCCTCTAGATGTTGGGTTTCAAGAGAGATAAAATTGCTCGAAAGAGAGCCAAACCTTGAAAGTTAAAGATGGTGTGGGAAGAACTTCATGGCATGTAGGGTCCCTCTCTGAAATTGGACGTGGAGAAGCCCCCTCTGAAGCTAAAGAAAAAATAGATGCCCCCTCGAAGGACGAAGAAAGGTGATTCCCGTCTCTATTTCCCTCTAAGAAAAATAAGGACTCCAACTCATGGATCATAGACTCCGAAACATCTGATGATGAATAAAGTGCCGCTAGTCATGCCAAATAAGGTATTTGGGTCTCAGAAAGAGTAAAAGCCAAAGAGCGCCCAGAGGTGGCCTCTTGAATTTCAGTGGAAGAGGGTGGGGTAGAAGGAGGCTCAAGATGAGCCAAGGGTAAAGAACAGTCGATGTCTGTCAGTAGAGCGAACTGTGAAGTCAAAGAGGTAGGAGTCAAACAGCCACTTTCTCGCGCAGGAGTAGAGTGACGAAAAGAGGGCCGTGGAAACCACTCAACCCAAAAGAATGTGGGGAAATACCTCCGTAGTACAGGGCAGTGGTCTCCAAGAGGACTTATCACCTCGTGAGGGCATAGAGCTTGCGTCTGCTCGTGAGGACTTAGCGTGCATTCGATGTGTCTTATTGCCTTGAGTGTAGTAAACTAAGAGTCAATGTAAAAGAAACTTTATGGCCTAGAAAGGAGGGGTTGCACAAGGAGTGCATGGGGGACAATCCTATGACACCCTATCATGCATCTCCATCTTTGGAGGCTCCGAAAAGGTATTATGGTCTCGAGGACGAGGTAGACAGACCCTCACCTTTACCATCTTTTTCTTCACATATTGGTCATCTTACAAAGGAAGATTTTGAGGAGTATTTGCACATTACATATAGTTCAGTTTACACCCCTCCAAGTGATACTACTCCATCTAGACCAATTGGTGAGAATGGCCATCTTCCTAATCTTGGAGGAATGACACTCAGTGTGTCTCGCGATCCATCTCCTTCATCTCAACCAAGCCTTGATATATATCAAGTTCCTATAACCCCTTTTGAGTCGTATGAGCCAGAACCCTCTTCTATTTCTCCTTTTGATGTGCAGGATCCATATGGTTTTCAGTATGTTAACTTTAAAGGAGAAGGCTCTCAAAGCAGATAGCCTTCATCAAGTACATCTTTACCATCTGTTTCATTTAAGCAAGTAAACCACACTTCTCAACTCAGTCCCATCCTACCACTATCTTCTCTACATTTTGATCTACTCACATCTTCATTCCAAAGTCTTGGATTACATTTCACTTTCACTCATAGCACACTAAGGGTTGGATCTTTCATCTCCGCTCCTAGCACTTTTTCATTTCCCATCCCACCATCTACCTATCTCCATTCGCTACACCTCTTGGTGCATCATTAGAGGGAATGCTACCCATTAACATTGTACCTTCCACAAACCCTCACTTTACGACATCCTTACACTCTGGAACGTCTGTGATTTGCATTCCCCTAAACACTCACAATCCCCTCACACGACCTTTCGAATGCAAGGATGTCCATCCTTTGCTTATGGACTGTTGTCACACACCCCTTGGATCACTACTACATAGGGATTTTTATCCTCTACTTTTCATGTTCCTATCCCTCCACCATGGACTCCTCATGTGGTTACTATACATGTACCCAATATGCCCATGTCCCTATCCCTCCACCATGGACTCCTCATGTGGTTACCATACCCATACCCAATACACCCATGCCCATATTTGAAACCACTGTACACAATGCTTGTATGCATGGTGGGCACTCTCGGATTACTTATCGAACATACTCCACTCCCCCACTCTATCCCCCTGTCACCCTACCCCACTTCTCCATCTCCTAGCACTACCACTCCTATTGGTGCCGGACCCTCAATTAGCTCACCTCGATCGCATCTGTCAATGGAGAGCCCGCAATGCCACAACCAATGTTGAGTTAATGCAAGGGTTGCTTATTGAGTTCCACTCTCAATTATAGCATTTTCCTCTCACATCTAAGCGTTGAAGTCATCTCATTGACCACTATGCGGCATGAGATCACACTCGACATATCAATCTCAGTTTTGGGCTTCAAGAGTTTTTTATTAAGGGGATGATCTAAAAGTCAAGTTGACCAAATATCGGTAGTTACTCGCCAAGTTTGCCACTACTTGCTCCCCTATGTCAAGCAATAATCAAGTCACATTTTTCTTGAACAAGGTACCCAACAAATACCTCAATTTTATCCAGCACATTATCTCACTACCTAGATTGTCGACCTACGAGTTTGAGTGTCAATTATTGCATTATACAAGGCTGCCTGATTAAGTCCACAAGAAAGCCTCCACACATCCTTACTTAGAGGGGCGAGGGTTGGTTACCCCTTCTTTGGAAAGAAAAACCAACAATGGCAAGAATTCATAAGATGCGAAGGCAAGACAAAACAAGAGGGTTCCTCCAATGGAATCAAAGAAACACAACCCCCTTTGGCAGCAAATTCCTAGAAAAAACAGGTTTTGCACATACTACTAGAGGTTGGACCATGTGGATAAGGAGTGTCGTACCAAGGCCCAAGGTCTTCCACCTAGAAAATAATAGCAAACTGCTACGATTGCCTCCACTCCGGCTAGCCACTCCAATGGAGATACACCTCCAACTACCACATCCTTTGCTCTATCTACCCCAATGGCTACTAGACATGTGGCGCGCAAATAAGCTCAATAGTCTATCTCATTCACTACTCCTAAAGGATTAGCCAATTGGTTTGCTAGTGGCTCATCTATTGCACTTTACACATCCATTCCTAAGGAATCCATAGCACCTTCTAGGACCACATCCCTACCTCAATGTACTCGATGGTGGCCACACACTTACCCTTTCTCTTTTTTGACTTTGGCTCCATACTTACATTCTCAATGCATTGCACTTAGCTTTGCTTTCCTTTACTTTCAGTTTTGTCTTTTAGAGCATCTCACTAGTTATCTCTATACTTGCAAATTCCGATCTCTTTTGCAACATTTTGTATTTCAGTGTAGGGCTCATATATAGGTTTGCACCAATCCTTCCTAAATCGGAGACACAAGCTGCGCATCATTTCTTTCGTAGTTCCATCTACTTAGGTTTTGCTCTTCTACTAACATGGAGGCTTCCCCTTCCGCCGTGGATCGTGCAATCTCTCTCTTGATGTTATCATGGTGGTGACTTCTATCCTTGCTCTTCCAGTAGAGATGCTTCATCATCTTCATCTACATGGTTCTCGACACCACACAAAGATCGATATCATGACGCTTCTCTGTCTTCTTCAATATTGACATTCAAGTTGAGAGACCCTTCTTGGTATTCTATAGGTTTCAGCACTTGTCTTGACATCCGCCTTCTCCCCCTGTTGTACCTTCCCCTATGCATCAACACTTGTCATCATCTTTGTACTAGGGCATTTGGGCAAGTGAATAATTTTTCCACAAGGAACATTATCCAAGTGGCTCTTGTTATATGAGCATTCTTCAACACTTGTCATCATCTTTGTACTAGGGCATTTGGGCAAGTGAATAATTTTTCCACAAGGAACATTATCCAAGTGGCTCTTGTTGTATGAGCATTCTTCAACATGTAGCATACTATCCATCCCATTGTGCAAAGTACCACTCAGGGTTGTCTCCGTACGTAGTACGAACTGATTTGTACCATACTATCTGTATGGTACAGTACGGTACGTATCCGTACAATTCAGTATGAAAAAATAGGCACTTTTGGCCCCACTCCTTCAAGCCTACAACTTTCTTTTTTTCTTTCTACTTTCTTTTTTTTTTCTTTCTTTCTTATTTCTCTCCCCCAAGCCTCTTCTCTCAAGCCTCTCGTGTGTGTGTGTGTGTGTGTGTGTGTGTAGCCTCTTCCTCTCTCAACTATAGTTGCACTAGTACCACGTACGAAAGGTTTCATACTATACCATACTTTAGGTACCATGCCTTGCGTATTAGTACCATAAGGTACCAACTTAATGGATACATCTTTTCCCATTCGAATTGCACTTTGGAATGAGCTAAACGCTCCTTATATTAATATGATTCTCCCATGAGATTAGCCTATTTGAGATTCAAACAATTTCTCTCAACCTTCTCTCTCTCAAGCCCACAGTTCTCTTATTTGTATGATCATTCGTGTATGATATATCCACTCCCATCTATATAGTTACAAGTTGTAGGTAGCAATAGCGCATGATACGCATGCAACATTAGGTTTTGGCATGTTACCCTCAAGTATTCATCTTATATACTCTAATAGCATTGCTATTTAGACTTGAAATATCTATTCTATAATCTTTAGTCCAAATTAATCAAGTTTTTTTAGTACTAATATCGTACCGTACCTTATAAAATCTTATGGTACCATTTAGTACCGTATTTTATCGTATCGTATCGTATTGTACCTTTCGTACCTGACAAGTATGGTACCACTCGACAAATCCTAAGTTGTTTTCATCAAGGGATTACACCAACATCCTTGTTCACATGATACTTCATCACCTTTTCCTCGTCATCGACATCCTCTAGTGGATGGGTAAGCTTGTACCGTTTTTCGATGTATTGGGTGTACCATCCCTACTCCCGTCTTCTGGATCACTATTACTTGATTTGTTGCCACCCCTCAAATTAACTTTCTAACAAAAAAAAGGTGTTCAATGTAGTTCCATCTGCCTCTATGGGTTTGATAGGCCACTAGGCAACCGATGAGCACCCTTTGTCCAATGTCTTATTCTCTTTGGGGTAACTACTTGGACTCCCCTGGTAAGATAACCATCGCCTCTAAAGTCTTAGTAGCTCACTCGATAGCCAACATGCACCCTTTGTCCAATGCACTGGCTACTTTCGGATGGGACGCCGTAGAGTAAACATTACACGCCTTCACTTTTAGGCTCAATTTTGGACCTAAAAGCGGGGTGTTGAGCTAAAACATGCTTTACAACTGATTAGCATCTTTAAACAACCCCAAAACATGTTTAACTAATGAAAAATGCAAAAGTGGTTCGTTGTTCAAGAGAGCTTCATTGGTCCCCCAAAACCCCGGTTTCTTGGGACACCCTTTGATATCTACAAATAAACAAGCTGCCCACCATTCAGCCTCATCTCTTCAGTTAGGTTCTCACTCATTAAATGTGGTTGGTCCATCTGCCATCGCCGACACACAAGCTTCCTCAAACGATTCCTTGCATTGGCAAATAGCATTTTTAACACCCAAGTATTATTAACACTTCTATTGGTGTGCCAACCTTTGACCTTTGACCCTTGACCTGATTGCATTTTCCTGCATACACATTGATCTGTCAACCCTGGACGTGGTGTAGTAGCTCATAGACAACTGGCTGGCAGTTAACTGACCATCAAGTAACTCTATGCATTGCTGTGAACCTATGCTGATTGCCTACATATTCCGGGCTGCTTCTGCACTGACTCCCTAAATGTTGATGCTTGCTGCCTATGACTTGTGGTCTTTGTTTTGGAAGCCACGCATCCCTGTATTCATTGGTCTGCATTTTTACTTGTGAAGTGCCATGTCAGTGCTGGTGTCATTTGTGTTTGACTATTTGACCAGTGTGTTGCCTGGCTATTGTTTGCCATCAATTGACATTGGCCACCTATTGCTTGCACTAGTGATGCTTGGTTGTTGACATAGTCCATTTTTGTCATGATTTGTTAACAGATCATGTGACTGGTGCAGCTTCCATTCAAGTGGCAAGGTTTGTTGAGCTTGCATTTCTTGACATTTATAAGAAGTTCAGACCCAAAACAAATTAGTGAAACTGTGAATGGTGACATATCAGTACAGCTTCCTACAACTCACCGCCTCGCCCCTTCTGATCTCATCAGATTTTTCAATCCTGAAAAAGTTTTCTAAACAAGTGGATCCTTTGCTTCCCAGCTGAATAGCTTCCCATTTATTATGGTTAGGTCCCTCAATTTGCATTGCTGTTTCCATGAACAACACTATGATAGCTCTTTTTCATAACTCGAAAAAATGACTATGCAAAGCTTTGCCTGCCTTTTAATATCCTATTTGACTTGGATTAAAGCCTGTGTTCATGTGAAATCTCTTTTGTGGACTATTCTTGCATTTGCATGTGTCACATTTGTTCAAGCTTAAGAACGTGAATGTCATTACTTGTTTCAGCTTGTGTTCTTTGCAAGCTAATCACACTCCTGCTGCTACTATCTCTCGACTGAGGTAACATGCGAGTCGTTTTTCTTTACCATTTCACTTCATTATAATCCTATCTATGCTCTTGTGATTGAGCATCATTATTTTCATATACTTCATGGAGCTATAATTGAGTGCTAAGGCACTCACCAATGCTATTTAAAGAAGGTGTTCGATTTCTCCAGCCTTTGGAGGAGTCTTTGCTTCCATCACCATAGTATGGCTACCTAGCTACTACCCAAGAAATCGATCTAGGGAAATCTCTCTCAGAAGAAAATAATACTGCAGTCGCTCATGTGCCCTCATGTCCCATGTCCTCAATGCTCTGCTCATCCACCACCACCTATGGGTCCTAAATGGACCGCTAGCATTACTTTAGCACCATACTCGGACCAGCTTTCATTCAGAGATTGAAGCCCTCTATGATCAATCTACAGCATGTGCATCTAAGCAAATAACCATTAGTTTGCATGTGGGGAGCATGACCATAATCAGTCATATTTTAGCAGACATTGTACAGCTGACTCAGCTGAAACCCCTAGCAGTCTGTTCATCGTGTAGCACATAGTGGATGTACAAACACAAAGTTTAGCATCAATGGAAAGAAGTTTTCATTCTTAAGCCTGAAGTCATTTACAAACAGTCTGCAGCATGTTCACTTAGTCATTTAAATTGAGTCTGCAGTATCAGCAGTCATGTTTGAGCAGACACTACTCCCAGTGTGCTGAGGCACCTAGCACTCTGTTCATTATTAGCACATAGTGGATATGCAAACTTATCTTTAAGCATCAGTTTGAAAGAATCTTTCATTTCACATCCAAAGTCATTTATGTTCAGTCTGTAGCATGTGCATTGGGTAAAGCTCTATTCATATGGTGCAATCTATAACCCAGGTCAGCTGTCCGTTGAGTAAGATTAAATAATTGCTATGGTTGGATCTCATCATCTTGTTTTAATTGTAAAATTCGATACATTGCGAAAGAATATGATAAAATTTGACATATTATAAGAGACAGTCTGATTACCTCATAGAAAGCCTCCCACTATCCCCTCCATCATAATTGCATTTGTCAATTGATAAGGACTCCAACTTCCCGAATGCCGGAGCATAAACACTAAAGAGCTACAAAAATGAGACTTAAAAAAAGATCTCACTAAAGAATTTAATCTGGAAACACAACTGTACTTGCACAAGTGACTCACCTTGTATCATGGTGAATCTTATTGTCCATGTCCTCGGAGGGACTAATGAATGGTTCTTGATCTGTTGAAGCCAATGCAGTAGCTAATGCTGACTCTTGATCAACTACTTCCCAAGGAGGTGGTAAAACCTTCATCAAATAACACATAACATAGATGAACAAATCTTGAATTTATAGTTGCATGCTTCAAGAAAGCAACAAAAGCAACAATTAAAACACAATTGAGCCCACTTGAGATGGAAGAAATGGAGAAACTCAAAAAAGACCAGACCAAGTGCATTTACTTTTTTTCCAGAGAAATTAATGATTATATTTATAAATCCCTCGGGCCAAAGTAACCTAATGAAAATATACAACAAAGGGAAATGTTACTACAAGGCCTTGGTGAATAACCAATCAAGGGGCCTATAGTGCCAAACTATGTGTGACTGTCAATAATAGAATGTGCCAGAATCCCAAGCCTCAGTAAAGCATCTCTCATCCTCCTCATAGTCTATGGACTGCCCAGTATTCTCTCCCACCTTCCCACAAAGCATGGAGAATCTTGACCCAAATCTAAAAGAGAGTCTCCACAATGGACATGTCCAAAGAATTTACAGCATGGCTACATCTAGTAGTACAAATATACCAAGCAACATTGCTGTTGAGCTAAAAAATGCATTCTACCTTGATTAGCTCTTTATTACAGCCCCAAAACATGCTTATTACCCCAAAAGATTCATTAAATGACCACTTTCCTAGAAAGCGTCAATGTCCCACATGCCAAACCCTAATTTGGGAGGATTTTCTATAAATAGATAGGCTGCCTACCACTCAGTCCTAATCCTGTTTTGCAGGTTGCTAGCACTCCGTCTTTGTTGTCCACACCCCTTCACTCAAGGATATCTCAATTCGAGCTGTTAGCCTGTTATCCACCATCAACTGCTTGCATCCCGCACTTCTTCATCAATTGGTGTCAATTTGCTGCTGTCCGGGCTTGTGCTTTCAGTTGGCATTTGTGATCAGCTATCAGATGACAGTGTCAGAGTGCAGCGGTGCGGAAGCGTAGGACTGAGAGAGAGAGAACGCAGAGAGAGAAGAGAGAGACAGAGACAGTGGAAGATGAAGATCTGCTGTATAAAGTGTGCTGAATACAAAGATATGCAGATATATACACGGGCGCAGTGGGCTGGACTGCGTGTCTCCACCTCGATGATGCAACCTGCTGTTCACCTCGAAGTCCGCTGCAGTCTGCACTGTCTCCTGTCTGAAATCTGCGAACAGAGACGGAATCTGCGCATGTCACCGGTCTGTAATCTGCGAGCAGAGAAGTGTAGGAGACTGCTGGAGATGTCGGCTATTTATAGCCAGAAATCTGGGAAAATAGGGCGCCAGAAAACTGCCTGTAAATGCAGCCGACTACCTGCACAGGTCGGACTGCCACGTGGCAGTCCGACTGCACACTGCCTGACCTACCTGGCTGTGATCTCTAACACCCCCTCTCAGAGCCTGGACAGGGCAGAAGCCTGAGGGATCTGGAATGTCTCCGAAGTAGAGCTTGGGGAAGTGCCTTCGTAAACAAATCCGTAAGATTGTCCTCCGTCTTGCAGTACTCCACAGTGATGGTCTCATCCAAAAGCTTCTCTCTGATGAAGTGGTACTGGATCTCTATGTGCTTCGTCCGGGCATGAAAAACAGGGTTCCGTGCCAAGGCAATGCAACTCTCATTGTCACATTGCAGCAAAGTAGGACGAGTCTGGGGGCACCCAAGCTCCTCCAATAATCTCCGAAGCCACACAGCCTCACATGTGGTGGAAGACGCGGCCCGATACTCCGCCTCAGTAGACGAAAGGGCTACCGTGGGCTACTTCTTGCTACTCCATGAGAAACAATAACCTGTAGTAGACCGCCTGTGGTCCATATCACCGGCCCAATCCAAGTCGCTCCAACCTGCAAGTACAAGATCTGAACCATCTGTCCTTGCAGGGTAATGAATCCCTAAATCAAACATCCCCCTCAAATACCGAAGTATCCTCTGAGCAGCCTACCAATGCAGTCCCTTTAACTGTTCCTCTTGGTCCAAGACCATAGGAACCAACTCTTCCCACCGAAGAGCAGACTCTCGCCCCGAAGCAATAAGGGCAGAGTAAAATGTACCGAATCGTGGCGGCAACTGGGACAAAAGTGTGATCGCCATGTCTTCGGAGGAAATCGGCTTCCCCGCATTCTGAACCTGCATCTGAAGCTGCCTTAGCTTGTTAATGTGCTCCCGCAGCGAAGAAGACTTGTTTACGGACAAGGTCCGTATCTGTACCTCCAAAGAAACCCGCTTCATAAGGGTCATCCAATTGTACATCTGATCAAGCTCCAACCATATCTCCCGAGCCACCGTCAAGTGCTCGATGTGAGAGATCACGGCTGTAGTACATGATAGAAAAAGAAAGGAACGAATCCTGGCATTCAGTTTGTCCCAATGAGACTGAGCCTTGGCCAACTCCGCACGAGCATCGGAAGAGAGTTTGGACTCATCTCTTACCGAGGGCTGGTCAATCTCCTCCTGTACCAGCTCCGCCAAATCATAGGACTCAAGGATGGCCAACATCATGACGCGCCAAATGCGGTAGTTGTCGCCGTCGAGCTTCTGATCTGCAGGAAGAGCCGGTAAGACAGGCACCTTCCGGTCCATAATCGACTGGAACTCCAAGTCAATCTCTGTAGACATATTCACCTATAATGCCTTCACAAACGCAAAAGCAGCCCCCTCTGACTGTGAAAACTCAGCCTGCTAAGGCTCTTCCGCGTCCTGAAACTTCTTCACCCGCCGGAGGCGATGAAAAAGCAAAACCTGCACTTGTAGGCTGAAAACTCAAACTTCCTGCAGCAAATCCACCACCTGGACTCCTTTCCTGCACGCCCACACTCGCTTCAGCCTTGTTCCAAGGCGCAGCCATCTTGTCTGCCCTCAAACGCAAAAAACGCAAATTTGTGTCGCGATAGAAGCTTCCCTTCAGGTTGATATGCGCTCAGTCAGCCCTCTAACACTGCTCTGATACCATGTCAGAGTGCAGCGGTGCGGAAGCGTAGGACTGAGAGAGAGAGAACGCAGAGAGAGAAGAGAGAGAAAGAGAGTGGAAGATGAAGATCTGCTGTATAAAGTGTGCTGAATACAAAGATATGCAGATATGTACACGGGCGCAATGCGCTGGACTGCGTGTCTCCACCTCGACGATGCAACCTGCTGTTCACCTTGAAGTCCACTGCAGTCTGCACTGTCTCCTGTCTGAAATCTGCGAACAGAGACAGAATCTACGCGTGTCACCGGTCTGTAATCTGCGAGCAGAGAAGTGTAGGAGACTGTGGAGATGTCGGCTATTTATAGCCAGAAACCTGGGAAAATAGGGCGCCAGAAAACTGCCTATCGGACGTCACGTGGCAGTCTGACTATGCAGTCCGACTGCACACTGCCTGACCTGCCTGGCTGCGATCTCTAACAGACAGTTCCCAACCTTCTCCTCCAACAAGGCATGTTGTGCTAAAAAATGCATTATAAACTGATTAGCTCATTAAAACAGCCCCAAAATATGATTATTACCAAAAGTGTCATTAAATGACCACTTTCCTAGAGAGTGTTTGTGTCCCATAAGCCAAACCCTAATTTGAGAGCATCCATTCATGTATAAATAGACAGGCTGCCCCCAACTTGGCCTCATCCCTTGTTTTGCAAGTCACCCCCGTTCTTCCCAGCCTCCCTTCATATCACATGTTGTGCCTCATTCAGCCTACCGCCATGGTCATCCCCAACCATCGCCCTTCAATCTACCAAATCCTATAGGATGCGTTTTTCCCTAGCTTGCTAATGCCATCATCATATACAACAAGTCGTTTTTGAGTCTCGTGTTTTGCGTTTTGCGCTTTGTGTTTTTGTATAAGTGTTTTGCATTTTTGCATTTGTGGTTGAGTTCTCTATGTCTCAGTCATGGTTGGATACTCAACTTTTTCTTTTCCAAAGCCTAGCATATCTCCACATAGTATTAGAGTCGGTGCTCTTCTAAAGAGTTACCTAAAGCTATCATGGATTGCTTGGTTTATTCTTGATTACACAATATGTCACATGCCGATTCATGATGCCTAAAACCACTCCACCTTTGGATTCTGTAATACTTTCTCAAGCTAGTCCTTCAATGGAGACTCCCTTGAGGCATTACAGTCTTGATTTGGGCCAACACTCCATCTACTAACCTTTCTTCTAGGGATCATTCCCAATCCAACTCTTCTTCGTCTCATATTCCTTCACATGGCATATCTCAGTTGGAGTACTCCGCTGATGAGATTGATCACCTCTAAAATGAGAAGAGACTACCCACTTGGGAGAGAGCTAAGAGTTAAAAGTCTTCACAATCAAGCTCAATGGCAAATTCATACAATCCATTTTTTAGTGAATCTGATTATGTTTACACTGCTCCTTCACTTATGCAAGGACTGACTATAAACCACCTAGGAGACCTAGTTCAGTACTAATGTGGATTATAAGAAAACTCTATTATCAAAGATGTTTTACAAGGTAAGCCTCAATTCACCTACATTAGGTTATCTAGTCTTAGCTCATGTTGACTTTGATGCACATTTAGGTTTTTCAGCTATCACTGGACACTCAAAGGTGTACCACTTTGCAACCTAGTGCTTTGTTGATGGGAATACCATCCATGCACTATGCAGCTCCTCCATATAAGCAAGTGCATCACTCTATCCTCCGGTCCCATTGTGTGGGAAAACCCCCTCCATCACACTGTATCACCTTCCTCGATTGATCCTAAACAGGGACCACGTTCCGATGCCAATGCTCAATCTCCTTCTTTGAAGGAAAAAGGAAGTGGTTAAGTCCAAACCTCACAAAGATCCTCCTAGCATTACTTGCCTGAAAAGAATAAGCTTTGTACACTTTGCCAAAAACCCAGCCATGTAGATGACAATTATTGCTCACCCACCAAGGGTATTAGACCCACACTCAAAATCACACCATCCATGTTGGATGTAAAGTCCCTTCGTCTCCATCTATAAAGATTTACGGGTGTGACCACCCCCTTATTGTATGCTAACATATAAATACATTCTTTTATTCTTTGTGTACCATCACAATCTGGTACACTTATCTCTGCGTTCACTCTCTCTTACACTCAACACTGCTGCTCTCGCTTCTATCTCACACTCTCATTGCGCACTCTCCCCTACAATCCACAGCTAAGGGTATTCTATCCACACCAAAGTTGAATCCCTTGCCCATTCTCATTGTGATAGTCCACTCCAAGGTGGTTGGGAGGGAATCTTCCCCAAGGAGATGGTGTAGTTTCTCCACCCCTTGATATCGATGTTCATCAGTAGCTAGCCACTAGTGCATTGGATCTTAGATCAAATCATCAATCGGTGCCTTATGGTATCTTTGACTAGTTCGGTGATTATCTTCCCCTAAGCTAGTTTCTTGGGCATCCTAGGTTATCCTTAGCGACCTTAGGCTAGTTTTCCTTAGTCTTAGCGGTACTTTTTCAAGTATTCTGCTGTAGACTTCCTCCTTTCATTTACTTCCATTGCATTTAGCTCTCTTTTTAATTTAACACAACACTGCTAGGTTTTGTATTTCAGTTAGGACTAACATTGAAGTGTGTTACCAATCCTACTTGAACTCAAGGTTTAGTTTTTCAGTTCTTACCTTGGTGAGTATTGCCTCCATCAGCATGGAGACAGAGATAGTATCTTCTCTCCCAGGATCGGTCTTGGGTATCCTTCTTTTCTTGGCACCCATCTTTCTTTCCTTTTAGTTGAGATGTTTTTATCATTTAACCATCATTTACTATACTCCTAGTTTTGTTTATTGTTTCATGTCAAGTGGACTACTACCATTGGTGGTTGTACCTTCACATTCTTGACTAGCCTAGGAGCCATCTCCCAAGGTAGAGTTTTAGACATGCCTACAATGCTTGGTCAACATTAGAGCCATCTCCCAAGATCAAGTACGGGCGTATCCCAACTGCCTTGGTGGGTGACTCTTCCCCCGCTCTTCTAGTTCAAGAGTGTTAAGCCTTCTTCATCCATTAGATCCATTTGCATAGTGGATTGTTATCTTGGTGATTCTCGATTAGCATTGCAGCTAAAACCAATCTTTCTCCTCCAATAGGGTGGTAAATAACCTGATTAAGCATTAATTACAGCAACTAATAAATAAATATAAGTTGAAAATGCACACTTTACAACTTTAATCTTGGACATCAGACACCTTGTTGGCCCCAAAACAGGTGCCCCCTTGTGGTATTTCTTTAACTTTTATTCCAAATGGAAGGAGTACAACAAAGATCCTTTGACCTCCTCCATTAATCCAAGTGCCTCTTGGTATCAAAACTAACTAGCAAGTCTCCAAACCAATTAGCCCCTTGGTTAGCTTAGGGATTGGCCTTCACCCTGCTTCTTGAAAGATAAATTCACTCCCAAATCTAATATTGGTTGGCTAGCCTCTTGAATCTCCTTGAAATTCCTCAATTTTCGTTGCTCAAATTCAAGTCTTAGGTCCTCAATTCTAAGCATATACCCCGAGGTGGCTGTCAAAACCCTAATTTTTACTGTGATTAGGGTTTACAATAGAGATTGACTTAAAACTCTTCCTCTGATGGCTCAAACTACTAGAAAATGTTGAGATAACTTCAAAGATGGTTGGGGGATGAGAGAGAATGATGTAGAGAGAGAGATTTCTGAGTTTCATTGCGAAAAACACTAAAAAGCTACTGCTACCGTACTCAAACAGCCATGGAAGTTTTCACCTACAGCTTAGGACCACCAGAAAGATTGTTGCCCCCTCCCGTATGCTATCATTTGCACAAGAAGGACCCTGGGCTACTGTCACCTGCTCCTAGAGGGCTCCAAACTGCTATCACATGCTATAAGGCTAATCCCTGGTGGCTGCAAATCACATCAACAGTATCTCCTTGCTCTCTAACAACCTTCTTCTCTCTCACAATGGCTGGAACAGACTTCCACCAAGCCCTAAAAGTATTTTTCCCACTTGCATGGGCAAGTTTTGCCAAGTGGCAACCATCTAGCCCCATTTTTTAGCATTTCCAACTTATTAAATAATTACTCTAGTGCTCAAATTTTAATTTTACCAACCAATAATTAAATTGGCTAGGTCAATTTGTCTTCCAAGTATCCCTAAGCAGTTATTAACCTTTAGACTAGTAGGTATTAATTAATTAAAGTCTAGTGTCTAATGTCATCGCTGATATTACTGACCAATAAATTGGTCTAGGTCCGAATCTCACATCAGTTATCACCTAATACCTGTCAAGTATGACTTATTACAACTTTTACCTTTGACATCCGCTACATCCTCAGGGTCCTTGGCTTGTTATCATGAAATAACTGCCATGTGCATCACATGTACTAACAACCTGGCACCTTTGATTAATAATGTAATCAAATGTTATCAGCAAGATTAAAGCATCTCAAAATTTCGCGTCCTCATAACAAGAGCCATCTCTTGAGGTTGAGATTCAAATTCCCTTGGTAAGATAACAATCGTCTTTGTAGTCTTGATAGGTCATTGGGCAGTCAACGTACACAACTTGTTCAATGCTTGGCTACTTTGGGGTGGGATGCCTTTGGAAAAAGAAGAGACAAAGGGCTTGGGCTTATCCACAAACCCTTTTTGGTTCCATGTTTGGGCCTGAGAGGGAGTGTTGAGCTAAATTATCATTAGCCTTAATGAAACAGTCCCAAAACTCAAGTTAATTAATGAATTTTAGTAATTTCTTTAGAGCAAATGCGATTTGAGAGAGTTTCAATGTTCCGCATGTAAATCCTAATTTGGAAGGCCCCAAACTTTCTATGAATAGATAGACTACTCTCCCACTTACTATAATCTCATTTTTGTAGTTTGCAGGTGCCAAAACTTCACTGCCCACACCTTGTTTGCAAAGGACATCTAAGCCAAAGCTGCCCCAACCTATCTACTACTCAATGGTGTCTATTCCCATCCATCATCTTGCTCATCTCCCCTTTTGCTATGTTGTCGCATGCTGTCCACCTCACTCAAAAGGCTGCATTTGCTACCAAGCCATTGCTCCCAGCTGCCGCCAACTAATCCAGGACATGTCCACATATGTCTTTGCTACCTGGCAATCTTCCCTAACTAGTGGCAACAATTGTAATGCTACATTTGACACCCAAGAGGCTGCGTTTATCACTATCTATTGCATTTGGCCTTCTTGGAGCTCATCTTCCTATTGCCCATATGATAGAGGTTGTGTTTTCAGCTTTTCTCTCTCCTCTACCTATGTCTGACACAAATCCGACATCCACATTGTTGCATTTGCTACTACCTAACATCTTCGCAAGCTACTTCGTGTTTGAGGATCATTATTCATTCACTGCATAGTGTTTTTGTTGCATGAGCGTTATATTACTCAAAATCATTATTTCCAAATTATTCACTATGTTTGTTGTCTCTAAGTTACGCTAACCCTTATTGTGTTGTGTTATCAATTTGTGCTTTGTCGTATGATTGTATTTGTGTTTCTTTGTTAGGGCATTTATTTACACTTCGAACTCCAAGAAAAGATAGCCATCACCTCTACAACCTCGGTATGCCACTTGACAACAGCCAATGTGCACCCTTTGTCCAATGCCCTAGCCACTTTGGGGTGGGAGATCTCGGGGCATTATAGGCTAAGCTATGCTTACAACCTCTTTTTGGTTCTAGTTTTGGGCCTAAGAGGATGTATTGAACTAAAAATTGCATTATAATTGTTTAGTTCTTGACAACCCCAAAACATGTTCATTACCAAACTTTTCATAAAATTACAAAACTTTCCTTAGAGTGTCTATGTCCCATAAGCCAAACTCTAATTTGGGAGGATCCACCCATCTATAAATAGGAGGCAACCTATCTCATATTTTTAGGTCCTCCATCAACTAGCGCCCACATTTCCACAATTGTCTTCACCCCTCTATGGAGGACACCTCAATTGGTAGTGGTGACCAGCCTTCCATCAGCACCTAGAAATCAGTCTACAGCCCTCGAGGCCCTACATTTGCCTAGTCACATTGTTCCTTCTCTCTCCTACGTTCTCTCTATGTCTCCTCCTCCCCATGTTCACTTTCCTCGTTCTGTTGGGCACTCTCAAATGGTATCAAAGCCATGCGTGCTAGAGATCTCAAAGAGGAGCATACTTTCTACAACAAAACTTGCTAGGCATCATCCCCACATGCTGCAGACCTTGTGCTTAGAGTCAAACGAGGTAGGGAAACCTGTTTCCATTCCTTTTTTAGATTGCGTTTACCATGGCAGATTTGTGTTTTGCTCCTAGGTGGTCTCTTCCAAGTTCAGTGGCACCATTACTGCACCCAAGTGGCGTCAAACAGGCTAGGGTGGCCATTCTATTGCCTAGCAACACCAAAATAGACCTGCGTTTTCTACATGCAGCCCTTGGCACGTGTTGCAGAACTAAGCCCTATATCACCTGCGTTTTTGTGCAGACAGCTCCCGACGCACTTGCTGCAAGAATAGGCCTTGCATTGCCTACCTTTTCAACAGGAGCCCCCCCTACATCTGCATTTTGCTATTGGGCAGCCCCCTTTCTGCCAGGCCGCAAACTTTAAGGCTGGGCAGCAACTCTTCTCAGCTGGGTAGCACTATTCTCTATTGGGCCGCCTGTTTACAGGTGGGCAGCATCCTTTCTCTGCTGTGTTTTAAACTAGCTGGTCTTTTTTGACCAAGGTGACTTCTTTTCAATGCTGGGTGGCCTCCATTGCAAGCCCACATTAGGGCAGATTTGCATTTATTCATAGTTGCCTCTATACGTGGTACGGAACAGTCCGTACGGTATGAATTCATACGATTTCGTACATTAAAGCAGGCCTGTTTGGGCCACCTGGCATGCGTGTCCTCAATCCGCATTTCCTGCGCCCCCGCGTCCTACGTTTCGTGCACTATTGCACTTTTTGGGGGGGTGGGAAGCCTTGGATACCTCACACCACCCCCTTTTCCATATTCCAGCCATGCAAAAGGTGCTCCTCTTTGGATTCCTTCCAGCTTGCAGCCCTCTCTTTGGATTCCTTCTCTCTTTGACTGTTTGAACTTTGAACTTTGACCTTTCTCTCACCTACAAAAGGTGCTCCTCTCCTCCAAGGCTCCATGCTTCCAGCAATTACTTACAAGTTACCATTCTCATATTCCTCTCTTGGATCTTGATTCTTGAATGGACTTGTGATTTGTCATTCTCGAATCTCACCTCCCATCCCCTCTTTCCCACACCCTATCGAAGCATTTGCCATTCTCAAATCTCATTTCCCATCTCCTCTATCCCACACCCTATCAAAGCATTTGCCATTCTCATCTCCCATTCCCTCTCTCTCACTGTTGCTCTTTCAACTTTACCCCAAACCTTTGGCCTCTCAAGTCTCCCTCCCTTTCAACTTTCGAGACTCAAGTTTCAAGAGTCCAGACTCAAGCATCTCTCTCTCTCTCTCTCTCTCTCTCTCTCTCTCTCTCTCTCTCTCTCGGGCCTCTTTATTCGTCATCGGCACCATGACTCATAAAAAGCATGAGGCCTTCAATTTGCATGCGATCCATGTGGAGAGAGACACCAAGAAATCCAACTCCCACCATTGGACATGCAAGTATTGCGAGAAGCGCTATACAAGTGGTGTAACTCGGCTTCTCCGACATCTTTCCAAGACAGGGGGGCAAGTTGCTCCATGCAAGGAGATCCCTCAAAACATTGCGGAGAAGATTCTCGCCAAGATGAAAGGGGGATCCACAAGAGGAGGAGGAAGTGGCTTATCGGCACCAACTCCTACTAACGAGGAAGAATCTAATGTGGGCGTATCTTCAACCGATGTGGGAGAGGCCTCTACCATTGGTGGTGGGGGCTCCACATCCGCATCCGGCTCCGGTAAAAGATAAAGAGTGGAGGCTCATGCGGTGCCGAAGAGAGAATCGTCTCTCTATCAAGCTCCCAATCATGTGCGTGGATCAGTTGCCTTTCTTAGAGACAGGCAATGACTTGCGAACATTAAAATTGCACGCACAATGATTGAGTGCAATCTTACATTCAATGTCCTAAAGCAAGAGCAATGGAAGAAGATGGTAAAAGCCATTGCCAATGTGGGTCCATGTAAAGGATGGACCGGTGTCACACACAACGACATGAGGACAAGAAAGATTGATAAAGAGGAGGAGAGGATTAATAGAGCCCTTGATCCTATTCGAGCTGCATGGATAAAATATGGTTGCTCCATTCTCACCGACAGATGGAGTGATCGTAAGAAACGGGGCATCATCAACATACTCGTCCCATGTCCACTCGGCACTTACTTTTTGCGGGCCGTAGATACCGGTAAGAGGGGGAGAAAAACGACAGGCGTATTCATCTACTGCCACATGCGACAAGCTATCATTGAGGTATACATTGCAATTTGCGTTTTAAATTTGTTTCACTTTCTTTCATTATGATAATATCATGATTCATAATTGAAATTTGATTTATACATAACTTGTAATTTGTAAATTGTGGTTGTAGGTGGGCCCCTCAAATAAGGTGCAAGTTGTTACCGACAATGCATTGAATTGTCGGCGCATGGGCCATTTGCTTGAGGCCGAGTTCCCTACGATTGTGTGGACTCCATGTGCAAGTCATTGTTTGGACTTGCTCATGGAGGACAATGGGAAGCTCAAGTGGATGAAGAGGGTGGTCCGCAAAGCTACATCAATTGTTACATTCTTCACGGTAAAGGAAAAGGTGCTTGCGATGTATCATGAGTATAGCACACTGGAGTTGAAGAAGCCTTCTTCAACTCGCTTTGCTTACATGTGGTTATTACTGGAGCGCCTTTATGAGGTGAGGTCCACCTTGCGCCAGAC
Source organism: Lygodium microphyllum (assembly GCF_053477565.2). Taxonomy (NCBI): domain Eukaryota; kingdom Viridiplantae; phylum Streptophyta; class Polypodiopsida; order Schizaeales; family Lygodiaceae; genus Lygodium; species Lygodium microphyllum. The sequence goes on along the minus strand of NC_141164.1, from coordinate 74,206,501 downwards.
AATGATGTCTACTCTATGGAATGAGTGGGATGAGCATGAGACAGAGGAGGCCAATGCCATGCAATGCTTGTGCCTTAATGAGCAGTTTTGGCAAAAAGTTCGTGCCATTGTCATTGTCGTGACTCCCTTTTTTAGGGTGTTACGTATGAGTGATTGCGAGGGGTCCACCATGGGCCTTCTCATTCACTCCTTTAGAGCGGCATTGGCGGAGACACGTGCTTGTACAATGATCATAGAGACACAGCGTACACATGTTTTAGAGATAGCAGAGAGGAGATGGGCGTGGACGCATAAGCCCATCCATGGTTTTGCCGCATTGGTACATCTGGTCTGCAAGTCACCGGCAGTCATGGATGATAGAGCGTTCCATTCAGACTAGCTTGCTTATTTGATTCGTGTGGTCCTTGTTGATGACCACAATCCAGTGCTGGAGGAGCTAGGATGCTATGCAGATCAGAGAGGGCATGTGGCTTTTGCTTCTCCTACTTGTTGGAGTAGAGAGTCACTTGTAAAGCCTTTATTTTGGTGGCAAAAACTTTGTATACGCATTGGAGACCCTTCAGCCCTTAGCCATGAGGGTCCTTGCCCAAGATTGCTCTTCGGGTGCATGTGAGAGAAATTGGAGTGCCTATTCTCTCATTCACACAAAGATTCACAACCGGGTTAGCACACAACAGTTAGAGTGGCTAGTCTTTTGCCGCACTAACTTACACATGATGAGGGCTATGATAAGCATGGGTAGTCCGGAGCAGGTAAAGTTTAAACACTTAACCATAACATTTAAAATTTGTTGTTTTAACTTTTAAACTTTGAACTTTGAAGTCTAAACTTTATACTTTACAATTTAGACTTTAGCATTTACAATGATCAATCTTACATGCATCACTGCATTGTGTAGGTGAATATTGATACATTCAAGTTGACGGGCGACACTCTTCCGAGTACACATAAGGAGGTGGACGAGGAGGAGGAGATGATTTTTGCATAGCTCTATAGAGAGCTTATAGCAGCAGATACTCATGACACTCGCAATCAGCGTGCTCGTGGGCGAGGAGTTCGAGTAGATGGTAGCAGGGGCGTGGTCATTCAACGCCCTCCATCATCGAGGAGGGGTGGTTCGAGTGGCTTGCAAACATATGTAAGGCAGGGCTCTAGTAGCTCACATCCTTGTTAGCCAGTCATTTCCTCGACAGTCATAGTACCGCAGTCCATGCAATCCACATCAGCAATCGACTAGATTTGCTGGTACAGTCGGCCAAATTTAATGCAATCGATTACATTAAATGCAGTTGACTTGCTCCAATTATTTCTTATTTTTTCGGCTATTTGTAGCCTGTTTGGTGGCTCACTCCAATATTCATTATTCAGATTCTGATCTTGAGATCTGTTGGCTAAGACAGACTGTGCTGACGAAGATCAAGGTCATCAAGTCGCAGACATACGCAGGTATTTCCTTTGCTCCCTTGTGTATTTCTACACTCTTATACAGCATACTACACCGCAATTTTTCTGCATTTACATTGTCTCCTCTCTCTCTCTCTCTCTCTCTCTCTCTCTCTCTCTCTCTCTCTCTCTCTCTCTCTGTGTGTGTGTGTGTGTGTGTGTGTGTTCACTCTCTCTCAGTCTTTGTCCTACGCTTCCGCATCGCTGCACTCTGACATGGTATCAGAGCGGTGAAGATGGACTGACTGAGGGCTGAACCTATCTAAAGAGGAGATGTCAGCGCGACACAAGGCTGCGTTTCCAGCTTCGAGGGCGAGCGGGAGGGTTGCGCATCGGATTAGGGCTGAAGCAAGCGTGGGCGTGCGGGAAAGGAGTCTAATCGGTGAATTTGCTGCAGGTTATTGCTGTTTGTAGGTGAGGAAGGCTGTGTTTGAGGCCTTCCATTGCAGATTTTACGTTTTCACCGCCTCCAACGGGTGAAGAAGGTTTGGGCAGCGTAGGAATCAGTCCTAGAAGGCTGCGTTTTCACAATCAAAGGGGGTTGCTTTTGAATTTGTGCAAATATTGCAGGTTAACATGTCTTCAGAGACTGATTTGGAGTTCCACGTGATCATGGACACGAAGGTGCCTGTCCTACAGGCTCTTCCAACGGATCAAAAGCTTGATAGTGACAATTACCGCATCTGGCGGGTGATGATGTTGGCCATTTTAGAGTCTTATGATTTGGCGGAATTGGTGATGGAGGAGATTAACAGGCCCTCGGTGAGGGATGAGTCTAAACTCTCTTCCAAAGCTCGTGCAGAGTTGACCAAGGCCCAATCTCATCGGGACAAACTAAATCCCAGGATTCGATATTTTCTGTTTTTGTCTTGCACCACAGCCGTGATAGCTCACATCGAGCACTTGACAGTGGCTCGTGAGATATGGTTGGAACTCGATCAGATGTACAACTGGATGACCTTGATGAAGAGGGTTTCTTTGGAGGTGCAGATACGGACTTTGTCCGTGAATAAGTCTTCTTCGCTTCAGGAACACATCAACAAGCTTCGGCAGCTTCAGATGCAAGTTCAAAATGCGGGGAAGCCTATTTCTTCCGAAGACATGGCGATCACTTTACTATCCCAGTTGCCGCCACGATTCGGTACTTCTTATTCCGCTCTTATTGCTTCAGAGCGGGAGTCGACTCTTCGGTGGGAAGAGTTGGTCCCTATGGTCTTGGACCAAGAGGAACAATTGAAGGGACAGAATGCTTCCAAATCGGAGGCATTGGTTGGTCAAGCCTCTCAAAAGAAGGGGAAGGACCAAAAGAAGAAGAAGGAGGACAACAAATCCAAGAAGAACAAGGAGAAGGAATCAACTTGCCATATTTGTGGCAAGACCGGTCACTGGAAGAAGGATTGCCCCGACAAAGACAAGAAGGATACCAAGAAGAAGGACATGAAGGACGCTGGAGCGGTGGCTGCACCCTCATCAACTGCTTTTCTACACTTAGCAGTCATTGAGGACTCTACACTGACAACTTCTGATGCTGCGATGACAGCTCCCCAGGCTTGAGAGTGGATTGTGGATAGCGGTGCCTCACGGCACATGACTCCTTATTCCGTTGGTATTGCCCATTTGCGACCTTCACGTGGGCAGATTCTCATTGGAGACAACTCTTCTATGTCTATTGCTGTACGGGGTGAGATGCAGCTTATTCCAAATGGACGTGGTGCTACCACGCCTCTAAGGTGTTGCATGTCCCAGGATTGGGGTATCGTTTACTTTCGGTTCATAAGATTTGTACTCTTGGCCTCTTGGTGGAGTTTGACAATGATACTGTTCAAGTCCTTGATCGTGGATCGAGGAAGGTTCTCTCTGCAGGGTATGAGGAGAATGGAGTCTACAAATTGAAGTCTTCTTCAGCTCTTACTTCTCTTCTTCTTACTTCTCAAACACAGTCCAAGCTATGGCATGCTCGGTTTGGCCACCTGAACTACGAGTACCTTCGGAAGGCGTCGCGAGGGTCCTTTGTCCGAGGCTTGCCGAACATAGTGGTGAGCCATCAGCCATGTGTCTCCTGCATTCGTGGAAAACTGCATAAGGATGCAATTCCCAACAAAGCTTCTAGGCGATCTACTTCACCCATGGAGCTTGTATCTACAGATCTTTGAGACCCGATGAGCACCGAGTCCCTGAAGGGAAGCTTGTACTTCATGTTCATCGAAGATGACTACAGCAGGATGACTTGGGCCTATTTCTTGACTTTGAAATCGGAGGCTTTCTCTCATTTCAAGGATCGGCTTCTCTTTGAGGAGAACCATTCTGGCCAACAATTGAAGATGTTGCGTTCAGACAAGGGAGGTGAATTTATGTCTAATGAGTTTGCTCGTTTTTGTGCAAATAGGGGCATTCACCAGGAGTTTGCTAACACCAACACTCCCCAAGAGAATGGCATTTTGGAGCGGAAGAACCGAAGTGTGATCGAGATGGCACGCACCATGATGGAGCACCAACAGACACCTCAGTTTCTGTGGGCCGAGGCAGTGGCTACCACAGTTCACATCCTTAATCGATCTCCCACTTCGGGCGTTCACAGAATGACACCTTTTGATGCTTACTTCGGGGCTAAGCCTGATGTCTCTTATTTCAGGATCTTTGGGTATGACGCTTATGTGCACATTCTGAAGATGCAATGTGATAAGTTTGAGGCGGCTTCTTGACGACAGGTTTTTGTTGGCTATAGCCCCTAATCCTAGGGTTATCGTTTGTGTGATCCCGTTAAGCGGGATGTCTACACGAGCCAAGATGTGCAGTTCGTGGAAGTACCGGCCACCGAGGGGGGTAAGGAGCACCCCGTCCTTGGAGATCCAGGGGAGAGTTGGGCTCCCGAGACAGTTTCTTAGGAGCCAGAGCCTCTTGATGGAGATTCTTCTTTGGATTCAAAGTCTTCTCTTCCACCGGCCATCCCCGAGGAGCTTCCGCCGGTGGTTGTTCCCGAGTCTTCAGCAAATGGAGAGCGACGGGGAGAGGTTCGCGTCCTCCTCCTCGTTGGGCCCATGACACCCTCCGAGATTCAAGGATCGAGGGGATCCCTGAGGAGTGGGAACCGCAGGATGGACCGCGGAGGTCACGGAGGAACCAGGCACATTCTTCGGAGCTTGTCTGCTCCAACTATTGTTTGCTAACCCGTGTTATGCAGGATCAAGAACCCACTTTAGTAAAGGAGGCTTTGCAGTTTGATCCTTGGTGGAAAGCCATGGAAGTCGAGTTGGAGGCTATTGAGAGGAATGGCACTTGGTCTCTTGTGCCTTGTCCCTCTCACAAGAAGGTGATTGGTGTCAAGTGGGTCTTCAAGCCCAAGTACCTTAGCCATGGTTCTTTGGACAAGCACAAGGCTCGCCTTGTTGCTAAAGGTTTTGCTCATCGCCCAGGCATTGATTTCCATGATACTTTTGCCCCCACTTCTCGTATGGCGACTATTCAAGCTGTTCTTGCCTTGGCTGGCCATAGGAGATGACCTGTTTATCAGTTGGATGTGAAGTTGGCCTTTCTGAATGGTGACTTGCAGGAGGAGATCTATGTTGAGCAGCCTCCTGGATTTGGATCCTCGGATGGCAAAGTTTACAGATTGAAGAAGGCCTTGTATGGCCTCAAGCAGGCTCCGTATGCATGGAACGAGAAGATTGACTCGTTTCTTCAATCGGCGTTGGGATATCAGCGCTCCAAGGCCGATCCGCAGCTTTATGTGCACACTTCTGAGGTTGGTCGTGTGTTGTTCGTGTTATATGTTGATGATTTGATTTTGACGGGGATCATGCGCACAGAAGGTCCGAGAGACCAAGACAGCTTTACATCAAGCATTCGAGATGACGGATTTGGGGCTTCTTCATTTCTTCTTGGGTCACAAGATTTATCAGTCTCACAGGGGGATTTTCATCTCTCAACAGAGGTACATTTAGGAGCTCTTGGTGACTTTCGAGATGGAGACTTGTCGGCCCATTACTATACTCTTATGGATCCAAATAGGAAGGCCACTTCACACTTAGATTCTCCCGTGATGGATGCTTCACGCTACTGTCAGTTGATTGAATCCTTGATTTGGCTTCTCAACACTCGTGTTGATCTTTGTTTTGCTGTGGGTCTTTTGGCAGGGTTCATAACAGAACCCAAATAGGTGCATTGGCAGGCTGCCCTGCGGAATTCTTCGGTATTTAAGGGGGACCTCTAACTTAGGGATTTCTTATCCCGCAAGTACAGATGCTACAGATCTGGTTCTTGCAGGTTGGAGTAACTCGGATTGGGCTGGAGATGTGGACCACCGACGGTCTACTACAGGCTACTGTTTTATCTTGGGTACAGGTGTTATCTCTTGGAGTAGCAAGAAGCAGCCCACGGTAGCCCTTTCCTCTACTGAGGCGGAGTATTGGGCCGCGTCTTCCACCACATGTGAGGTTGTGTGGCTTCGGAGATTGTTGGAGAAGCTTGGCTGCCCCCAGACTCATCCTACTCTTCTGCGGTGCGACAATGAGAGTTCCATTGCCTTGGTACGGAATCCAGTATTCCATGCCCCGACGAAGCACATTGAGATCCAGTATCACTTCATTCGGGAGAAGCTTCTGGATGGGACCATTAATGTGGAGTATTGCAAGACGGAGGATAATCTTGCAAATTTGTTTACGAAGGCACTTCCCCAAGCTCTTCTTCAGCAGCATTCCAAATCCCTCAATCTTTTCACCCGTCTAGGATTTGAGAAGGGGTGTTAGCCAATCATTTCCTGGACAGTCAGAGCAGTACGACAGTCCACGTAGTCCACGTAGTCCACGTCAGCAGTCGGCAAGATTTGCTGGTACAGTCAGCCAGATTTAATGCAGTCGGCTGCATTAAATGCAGCCGCCATGCTCCAATTATTTCTTATTTTTTCGGCTATTTATAGCCTGTTTGGTGGCTCACTCCAGTATTCATTATTCAGATTCTGATCTTGAGATCTGTTGGCTGAGACAGACTGTGCTCGGACTGACGGAGATCGAGGTCATCAAGTCGGAGACATGCGCAGATATTTCCTCTACCCCCTTGTGTATTTTTGCACTCTTATACAGCATACTACACCGCAAATTTTCTGCGTTTACACAGTCTCCTTTTCTCTCTCTCTCTTCTCTCTGTGTTCACTCTCTCTCAGTCTTTGTCCTACGCTTCTGCATCGCTGCACTCTGACAATCCTGTGCCTCATGATGACATCCCCCCCTTGCCTACACAGCTGCCACCTAGGGAGCTATCATTTGATGATGATGGTAACCTCATCAATGAGGATGAGTATGAGTGTGTCTCATCATCGGATGCCGAGGAGTCATCTTCAAACTCTCTTGATGAGCACTCAGATGGTTCTGATGATGATGATGATGATGATGATGATGATGATGATAGTGATGCCTCATCATAGATTCAACATTCATGACATAGGTCTCTCTTTTTTTTGTATCAAATATACTAGATTGTAGTTGTATCGCATGTTTTGCATAGCCCATGCGACCGCAATGGTCACCCTCATGTATTCATCTATTCTGTAATGAAATGGCTATTTCCACTTTAAACATGTATTCTATAATCAATCATTTAATGATTTATGGTTTTTGTTATTTAAAAAATCATCTTAATTTTTTTCGTACTAATATCATACCATACCTTATAAAATCATAAGGTACCAATAAGTATTGTATTTTATCGTACCGTACCGTATCATACCTTTCGTACTTGACAACTATGAATTTATTGCAAGTACACCATTTCCGAGCACTCCTGGTACATTGGCAACCCCTGGATTGGCTACAATTACAAGCTAAAGACCTGCTTTCCTCTACATTTTCTACTTCTTTTCTCTACCCAACATTGTGTGTTATCGCGAGGACATCTCTTATTGGTTGCTTTCATTCCAATATAGCAAGCTATGAGGAATCATGTGGTTCGAGATCATTCAGACTAACCACCATCTTATTACTCTCTCCCGTTATATTCTTTCAAGGCTTCTAGTCCCTAATTGGCACTGATGGCATCTCCTAAGCACGTACTAGTCCTACTCTCTCTCTCCACATCCAACAAGCTGGATGGGACAAACCACCCTCTATGATCGTGCCACATGGAGTGCCTCCTCAATGACTGTGATCTTTGGGATTTTGCTACAATCCCTATACCCCGACCTACCGTGGATCCTCAAGATGGTGTGACAACAAATTTGACAACTTTATGGGATCGACTGAATGCTAGAGCCTGCTCTTCTCTCCTTTTGAGTTGTACAAATTTTGAGCTCATGCATGTTAGACATATTTGCACCATTGCAAAGATTTGGAGAAGATTGGCCTCCCTCTTCTGAATCCAGACATTTGGGTATCAATTATCTCTCGAGTTGAAGCTACGATAGCTTTCTGTTGTTGCAAATTTTCTTATGATGAGGGATCACATCCACAACATGGAGGAAATTCGAGATGAGCTTTCATTCCTTGGTACAGATATTTCTTCGAATGACCTAGCTATGATACTTCTCTCACATCTTTTGTCACCGACATATGATGTGTTCTACACCAGTCTTCTCACTTCTCATAGTCCGGACACTCACTTGGGAGGACCTAGTCCCATTGGTTCTTGAGTAAGATGCACATCACAATGAGCTAATTTCTTGCGAACTCATGCACATGGCCGTGCTTATGCAATTTTATCTACACACACACGACAAGCCAAGAAGAAGAAAGGGAAGAGGAAGAAGTTGGAGTCATCTTCCAACTCTGATACAACTTTTGTAGGGAAACGTGGAGGATGTCCCATGGGCCACATGTCATCATTGTGGGAAGATCTCGCACCCCAAGGAGAAGTGTTGGAGGATATACCTTCACCTTCATCCGAAAGCAAAGGGTGGATCAACATTGAAGCCTTCCTCTACCTCTACTTCATCAACCGTTATTTCCACTGAGTCTATGTTTCTACACATTTATCAGGTGGAGGAGCCTTCTTTGACTGACTCTTCTTTTGAGCAGCCTTGGCTCATTGCCAAAGCTGCATCAAGTCCTATGACTCCCTAAGATGATTCGCTCTATCCGTTAGAGGATATCGTCACTACTGTTGATACTTCTTTGATGTCTATTAGTGGTGTTGACACCTTGCCCCTATTGTCTGACCATCCATCAAGCTCCATTTTTTAGGCCCTACATGTTCCTAATAACTGGGGCTATCAATTCATGGTCTTCCTAGACTTGGGACTTGCGTTGTCTTCACCGAGCCGGCCGTCTTTGTCGAGGATTCTTCTATGGGAGCCACATTTGTAACAAGTTGGTAGGAGAGGGAGCTATCAATGCAAGGTCCTCCAAGGTATCTTTCGATAGCCCCTCTCTCTAATCCTTGTCACAAAAGTTGCTATAGAAAGATGTTGCAAGATCCTCCGAGGCATCTTTCTGCAACCACACCCATTCCCAATTGTGTACCATTTTTTTCACATGTTCCATCCCATCCCCCACCATCTCCTCTGGTGGTTCCCTCGTACCTTCCATTCCTTTTAAAGGGGGATGATATTGGTGATGTGGCTATGGACTTCTTGGCCCTTTATATTTCAAAGGGGGCTTCCTAGGATCGTGAGGAGTTTCTTCAGGGTTTACAATCTACTTTGAGTCTTTCTTTTATGCGGCTACCCCTTTTCTTCATCATCAAGCCACCATTCCTTGCCGCTTGGCCCTTGGTCCCTAGTGTTTCAATGTAGCTTATGGTGCCTTCGATTGTTCCTCACTAGCATCTCATAGTTAGCTTAGAGGCTTGGCTCACCCATCCCTGATTGGAGTTTTCTGGAGTGATCCATTCAAGGCCTCTCCATTTCCATTGCCTTTTGGTGGCCTTCCATTTGATCGGCCATTTATATGGAGGGAGGGTCTTGCTCCTTGGCTAGCTTTCTTCATCGACAGTCTACATCGGCAATGGTACTCTTTCAGCCACCCTCGAATCCGCATCTCCTTTGGCTTTCCACCATATCTAGGATCTGAGAGGGGGTATTAGCAGTCGTGTTTCTTGTGAAGTCATCTCCTACCTATGAGCCTCAATCTGAGACAAATGAGGACATTAGAAGCTCTAACATTGTATTGGTCTATCATTTAATGTGTTTTAGATACTCTGGATGGAGAGCACATTAGTGCATTTCTTTTTGTGCACTTTGGCTATTTTTTAGGGGTTTGACCACAATCAAGGTTTTCCCTCTTTTTCACCTGTATGTAGGCAGTCTACCCTAACACTTTCATTATCCATTATCCATTATCCATCATTGATCCTCCGTGATCAACTAGCCCTCCCTCTAAAACCATCTAGTCCGGCATCCACATTGACACATAGAGCTGCGAGTTGGGGTTGACCGCTGTAGCCTTGTACCTTGAACCATTCCAATCACATTGTTCCTTCTCTCTCTTGCATTCTCTCTTTGTCTCTTTCTCTCGGTGTTCACTTTCCTCTTTCTATTGCGCACTCTCACAGCATATTCGTTTATCCTTCATCCATTTATCCTTCTTGATCAAACCGATTGTATTAACCATCTCAAGAAAAAGTTATATCCCATGAAAACAAATATGTTTTTTAAAAAACCTATTGCTTGCCTAAGTACTTGTGGATCCAAAATCAATCAAATCTACAAGAATGTGATTTTTCATGTTGGCCAAATACTTTCCAAGTCCGTGTCTACCTTTAGCCCCTTTGCTCAACCTAAAGAGTTGAACATCAAAGTGATTGGACTAGCCAAGCCAGTTTTTTGTCTTACCTTTTCCCTAAGACATTCCTAAAGGAGATGTCTTTTCTCTCATAACTAAAACATATCCTCCTCTATATACTTCTCTCAATCTCTTCTAAGGAGAGTCTTGTATACGGCTTTGGGAGCAAGTTCAAATTAATCATTTGGGGTGGTGAGAAGCATTTACCCTCATCTTGGGCCTTCTGCTTCTTTGAGTGTATCTCGTCCAAGAAATCCTTCCTCTTCTTGGCCATCCATCTGTCTCTTAACTCTGCATTTAGGGTAGAAACCATGCCCCTCTCCATTGTATCTTTGGGGGAGATCTTCATCATGGAATGGGGTGGAGGATTCAAGCCTTCTTCAGACTTTCAAAGCTATCTTTATCGGTGGATTAGTTTGCTTTGAGATATAATGAACTGCTATAGTGATAGTAAGAACTATTTGCAGAGGGATAACCTTCAAATTTAACAAAATAAGGACATGGACTTACCCTTACAGCTCGTACGTGAAACACGGGCCGGTTCTCAGGAGTCTCTGCAAGTTGTAACAGTCTTTTATGCAGGAGGACATCTTCAGCTCGATCAGTATTTACATCCAAAGCATACCTGCAAACAGTATCCTGACTCTTTTCTTAGCCGTAAAATTTGGAACACCTGACACTTGCAACCTTCCAATCCATTACAAGCTTTTTTAGACCTTAAAACCTTGTGATGTGCTTCACAAAATGATTTGAAATGCAAAATATGAGCTCATGATGATTAAATACCGATTTGGTAGGCGCATAAAATGTGCAAGCAATTCCTCGGCAAAATTAGGCGAGTTAACAGCCTCACATCCAGCCTCACTAAGCTTTTTGAGCACCTCCCTGCAGACATCTTGCTGATAAGAAAAAGAGGTTCTAGTTGTTGGCGAGTTGTCATCTGCAAGTTTCGTTTGCCCTTTAGAGAGAGAATCTGTTAAAGCTTCTGCAATCTTTACTAATCCTTTGGGAGCAATATCTGCCAATGCTTCAGCATCAGTGCCAGGCCCCATTTCTGGAGAGCCTTCCATTCTATCTCAATCTTAAGTAGTTCTCTTTCGAGAAGCAGGTGGTTAGGAACCTGGTTCAACGAGATAAAAATGTCAGGTAAGGATGAAGCCATGTAAAATATTTTGCCTGTTCAAGTTAGAACACGTTTGACGTTTCTATGCGACAAGACAAGATTTGCGAACCTTGAACGACCACAGTGACTAACTCTTGTTGCTCTTGCACTAAAACGAGGTGTTACATATCACTTGAACGGATGATGACTAAATTTAGGCGTCATGCCTGTAAACACTATTAAAGAGCTGACTGGCATCGATTTCCACTGAAGAGGCCTTTTTATGCCAAGTTCTGCAAAGATGGATTGCCCCTGCTAAATGAATTTGCTTCTCCTACAATGACTTCCCTCGGCGTTTCTTTTTCTTGCGGTGGCTTATCAGCAGATAAACCATGGTACGCGAAAGAGGGAATGAGAATGTGTAGGAGAAAATGGAGACTGTAGTTATTGCTTCTGTTTCCTTGATGCAGAAAATGAAGAGAAAGGATTAAGCAATGCAAGACAGGATTCTGACAATGATAGATTGTGACGTTTTAGAATATGAGAGGACTTTAGCAAATAGAGTATGGAGTTCGCCGCTACTCCAAGCCAAGTAGCAGGTGTGATGTGTTAGTCGATTGAGGTTTTACCTGCAGGCGTGGGGGCCTGAGCCTGATGGCACGACCTTCGAGAATCGGAATGCTCTTCTAGTCACGACTTTCCAGCTAGACAGCAGATCGCAACGCGCAATTCCATCACATGCGTGCGATCTTTCATGGCAAAGTACGCGCACAGATATTCATGCCCGAAAAAGGAGAGACCTAATATGAGCAGCGGCACGATGCTACGAAAGCACAGGCACACGAGGACGGAGGGAGGGAGAGAGGGAGGGAGGGGAGCGGAGGCGCGGGATGAGGAACGAGGTGGATGCCAATGGAACAGTAAGCTGAAAGAGAAATTCGAGTAAAGAACTGCAATGGATAGAGAGAGGGGGGGAGAGGAGGGGAAGAGAGAGAGTGTGAGCGCGCGCGCGCGTGTGTGTGTGTCCGGACTGGGCCCTTAGGAATGAAACCTTTGTTTCAAAGGCTTCCCAGAAAGTGGGGAACGTGAAAGGATATAGAGATTCCCCTCCTTGGCCTATTAGAGGAGCTGTGCCTAATGTTCTATCCGTGACACATTGAATTTTTGAAATTTTAAAGCCCTACCATGTTTTTTGGAGCGTTGATCATAATTCATGACACATACGTGCTACTCTCCTCACTGTTTATGACCCTTGCAATCAATCTCATAACGTGAATAACATGAGGGCCTAGGCCGGGGAAACTTGCCATGCAAGTAACATTTGCAAAGAACTCATTCCCAACCAAGCTCTCAAAGCAACTACTCAAACTTTCATTAGGCATGTGATGAGGACTAAGGTGGATACCAATGGAACAATAAGCTGAAAGAGAAATTTGAGAACAAAACTACAAATGGATTAGAGAGGGGGGGAGAGAGTGTGCGTCTATGTGTCTATCTTCGAGTTGGGCCCTTGGAATGAAACCTTTATTTCAAAGGCTTCCCAAGAAGCGGGGAAGGTGAAAGGATATAGAGATTCCCCTCCTTGGCCTATTAGAGGAGTTGTACCTAATGTTCTATCTATAACATATTGATTTTTTTTAATTTTGAAGCCCTACCATGTTTTCGGAGCGTTGATCATATTTCATGATGCATATATGCTATTGTCCCTACTATTAATGACCCTTGCAATCAATCGAATAACATAAATATTATGAGGACCTAAGCTCCGGACACTTGCCAAGCAAGTAACATTTGCAAAGAACTCTTTCCCAACCAAGCTTTCAAAGCAACTACTCAAACTTTCAAGTAACAAGTCCATTTTATACATTATATATTCAAAAACATTACACCTCTACTTTAAAAATATTTTAATAACTTTCCATGGAGGTCATTTAATGCATAGCTCGAATTTTAATCAACAAAGTTTTTTTGCATTTGCTCATTGTCTAGTAGGAGATTCAATCCAAGCTTATTAAATTTTCATCCACTCCACATGGCTTTATTTTTGGCCATCACAAGCCATCAGCATCTACTCCAACAATCATGGAGGAACTAACTCCTTCTATTTCACCATTTTTAGCTCCTTTTTTTTGTTCACATTTGATCGCACATTGAACAATGTAGTGAACCAAATCATGTGGATTTCTTATTTTGTATGCGAATCTAATGTCACACTAGCGAGTGTTTATATTTTCAGTAACCCTTGTTGCAACAAATCTTGAGATATGAGCTCATGGGATGCTGCTCTTACTTTAGACTTTTTCATCCTCTTCTTCCTTTTCCTTCTCATGCCTCTAAGGCTATCTACACACTGCCCTAGATGGCCAAGGCAGTGGAAAAAGTGTTTGTTATTTGCCTTATACACAATTTGTTCCCCCAACATGAACAATAAATGGCATTCACCATAGTGGTATGGCATGTCACCTAAAAGCAATTTGGCAAAAGTTCAAAACTTGTTCATTGTAAGTTTAGACTTTCTACATCATTGTTATAAATGACAAAATGTGTCCTCATTCGCATGCATACAAGTGAGCTCTAGCTCAAGTATCAATGTTGGACTTTATATCACATGTCCCCCCCTCCGTCCCTCCCTCTCTCTCTCTAAGCACCTTCCCTCTTTACTATACCCCAAGGTGGTTCGCATAGTATACATTCAATAATACAATTTAGAGAAAATACATAGTGAAGTCCTAATATCATAAGCATATAGATGCATGTGGAATTCTTTGTACATATAGTTATTAATATTCTAGACTTGTGTTGCACATGACACACCACACACACACACACACTCTCTCTCTCTCTCTCTCTCTCTCTCTCTCTCTCTCTCTCTCTCTCTCTCTCTCTCTCTCTCTCTCTCTCTCTCTCTCTCTCTCTCTCTCTCTCTCTCTCTCTCTCTCTCTCTCTCTCTCTCTCTCTCTCCCCTTCTGTGTGTGTGTGTGTGTGTGTGTGTGTGTGTAGGTGGATGAGTACAATGGATTGGTAGGTAGTGATGGAAGATAGGTGGACGCACTGGAGAGAGACAAACAGACAAACAAAATGATGAGGAAACCAAAATACAATGTGTAAGGAGGACATGAGGGAAGCTACTTGTTTGTAGCCATAGTAAGGCATCCAACAATGTGGACCCAAACACATCTAAATGTGGTTGATATGTGACAACTCTATGAGTAAAGCCCCCTCATGGACAACATGAACATGATAGAAAGAGCTTCAAGCATACCCAAAAATCTCAATTAGCTTCTCTCTACACACACGTGCGTGCGTGTGTGCGTGCGTGCGTGCATGTGTGTGTGTGTGTGTGTGTGTGTGTGTGTGTGTGTGTGTGTGTGTGTGTGTGTGTGTGTGTGTGTGTGTGTGTGTGTGTGTGTGTGTGTGTGTGTGTGTGTGTGTGTGTGTGTGTGTGTGTGTGTGTGTGTGTGTGTGTGTGTGTGTGTGTGTGTGTGTGTGTGTGTGTGTGTGTGTGTGTGTGTGTGTGTGTGTGTGTGTGTGCACATGTTTTTGACATGTGTATACATGCACATGCATGTACAAGAAAATATCTAATGGTAGTCATTTGAAAAATATGATGCTTTCGAAGATCGTGTTTCAATTTGCTTTATCTATTTTCATATGTGTAGCATACATGCCTAAAGACACCATTGGACTTCAATAAAAGTTTTGCTTAAGATTAAGGAGCTAGCATCTCTTTACCATGTTAGAATGACATTGCATCGGAATTGACCACCTCTTGCTTAGTAATGCTACTAGAAACTAGCACATTGTTCTCTAAGATAGAGGCCATCATGAGGAAATGCATCATCTATCTCAATGCACTTGCAATATCAAGGGCAATATCAAAAGACAAACAAAAGTAAGATAGTTGGGCATAAGATATCCAAGGATAAGTTTAAGGGATGATGTGGAAAAACCACTAAAATTGGCACTAAAGGTGTAGGTGTAGTGACTTTAGTACATCAAGTCACACATTCATGTACTTAAGGTCTAGTGGAAAGAAGATGCAAAAAAGAAGAAGTCATAAGTCATTTTGCACTTATATCAATTCTTTTCTCAAGACAAGGCATGTCAACACCCACAAGGGAGCCACATTGGTGTTCATTCTATGTGCACATAAGATATATTACAAGCTTAGTGGAAAGTAGAGCTTAATCACATTAAGATTCTCCTTTATAGGACAAGGAGACTAATTGAGCATTGGATTGGTGGTCTACACAAATGCATCATGTGAGTATAGGTGTCCAAACAAAGAAAACATGCATTAAGACCTCAATTCACAACCTCACAATTATGGGCCCAAGTCTTAACTACACCATCAACTTTTTTCAATGCAACTTCAAAAATCCCTTGAAAGTGTCATGGCAATTTTTGAGCACTGCAACCATTAGAAAGCCATTGAGAAATCTCCCCGTGCCAAATGAAAAGCTAGGTCAACCCAAATGTTGTGTGCAAATCTACAAGTTTAGTTACCTTGGAAATCCTACTTTCTAATATCATTTGACCTTGTGTTATGTTTATGCTACATAAATAATATCCTTTGTTAGCAAAAATCGTTCAAAAAATGATTGAGAGAGAGAGAGAGAGAGAGAACCAAAGATTGATAGATTGATCATGATTTTCATTGAGTTTAATAAAGAATTTGCTTATTTAAGCTTTCTTTATTGTATACATTGCAATAATGGTCTCAAAATTAGTTGTAACACATCTATCTACTCTTTTAGTAAAAATAAAAATCTTGGTGTTGACATGTTTTTTATGATTTTCCCAATACATACTCAGTGTCTTTAACAACCACTTAGCATCTCATCCAAAATTGAGCATCTCGGAATCCAAAACAACTAGAAATAGCTTAAGCAATTGAAAACGTTTTTATTTGTTGTGCTTTAAGTCACAAAATGCCAAAACATACAACCAAAATTCATACAATTTTATGAATGAACTCTTAAAATTTATAACTTTTGGTATATTTGAGATTAGGTCACCATTTTGCAAAAGACACGTGTGATTCGATTCCCAACTCCTAAATAAGACTTTTTTACATTAAAGCTCTACTCATCACTACCGACACTTAGTTCTTATCAATATTATCGTCTACATTAGGCCCATTGAATTATATGACCTTTGAGCAATCCTCTACCTTTGTAGAATATCTAGAGCATATTTCTTTAGGCCTTCTTTAAAATTTCCAATTCCTATTAAACTCGATATTGCTAGCATGCCAAATGTCCTTTCATAATATGAAATTAATTGTTGGACTAAAGAAATTTGTATGTATGCACGTGAGTGTGTGTACATCATGTGGTTTGAGCATAAAGTATACCTATCTTAAGCATTCTTGAAGCAACTCCAAATTATTCAAATTGTAATAGGATACAATCATAAAGAAACTTTGATTAGATATATGAATTTTCTATAGCATTCATGCCCACTTCAAGTTTACAAAATTCAATGATTTCATATATATTTCATAGCCTATCAATTTTCAAAATGATTTCTAGAAAGTTCTATAGCTAGAGAAGAGAGAATCCATTCACTGATGTGTAAAGTTGGTGAAGAGGTGCGCACCTAGCTATTAAATTAACTCAAATCATGAGATTGAATGTAGGATGCTACACATTTAACAATGTGTGGGAAATGTTAACAAATCTTTTGCTAAAACATCCTTTTGTCTTTTGAGAGAAATACCAAGTTGAGCAATCAAATACAAAATAGTGCATTACACATAATCTTAAAATTTGCAATACTTGAAACATTCCATTTTCTAAATTTTATTTTATGTTGCAACATTGCATAATATAAAGTATTAGAGAAATCACACATAGGACACCATTATTGACGATTGTTTTCAATGATATTTCAAATAAATATGGCACCTTAGACTTCCAGCAACTAGGATTTGAAGCAATTTTATATATTATCTTCAATTTTGACATGTGTATCTAGCTTTTTCAACTAAAACATGATGCTTTGTTACCCATTATACCCACCTTATTAACATCTCTCTTTTGTTCTATACAAAGTGTACACCATATTCTTGACTTAAATAAATGGGGTAATAATACTAAAATAATACTCTCATTACTTGAGTCCTTATTTCAATAGTCTATAATCAAGACTATACAACTTACTAGGCATGTAACATTTCTTGTAAGAACTTGGGAAGAATAAGGATTTAGTGTGTAAATAATATTGATGCCATGTCACACTGACATTGATATAAAAGAATGGGACATGTAAATTTTCTCATCTTTTGACACATTAATACATTATTATCCTTCTTCTCATTACCTTGCTCTCAGCTTCAATGGCTTCTTTTTATTTCCTATCTTTCTCTCTCCTATTCTAGTCTTTCTCTCTTCTCATTACTCTCTTTCTCTCACTTCTGCACTTCTTCTCTCTCTTTTGCAGTCTTCTCTCTCCTCTTTCTCTCTCTCCATTTCACTTCTTGACAAGTGGTATCAGAGCATTGGTCTTTGATCCATTTTTCATTCTATGTCAATCTAATTTTTCACCATAAAAACCAATTTCAGATAAGTACTACATGTACATGTACTTGACATAGACAATGACTAGTAGAGGTTTGTAGACTATATTTGGAGATCTTCAAGGGCAAATATGGCAGTGGAAGGCTAGAATAGCAAGTCATCACCAAATTTCCATGCAATATGGAGGTAAATGAGTCAAATAGGAGTTAATCGGGCTTAGTTGGGAAACAAACTGTGGTTACTTTGAAAAGAGAGGGTTCTCTTTCCCCTTTCTTGGAGCTTCCTGAAAGTTTCATGGAGTCTACCATCAAGATCTCTTCATATATCTCAAATCCCTGCTTCTCTAAGCCAAACAACACATGCCGTGACTTTCTTGCTTTAAGATCTTTAGGATGACAATCTATTTGCTAGAGAGGAGCTCCGCCATGGAGCCAGGAACAGCCCCAAAAAATGCGGTGCATTTTTCAGGCTGATTCCAACTTGCCCCTTGCTATACGTTTTGATTCCTCATCTTCTAACACTCCTTCAGACCTTTCGCAAGTGAAATTCTCCAAAACTCTAAAGATTGTACTCCATTTTTGAATCTCTGGCCTTCCTATAAACCCTAATTGTGCAGTCCATGGCAGCCATGAAAGCTTTAGCCCAAGCTTTCAATGTTCATCAATTTCTTGAAGATTCTTCATCATTTCAACCCATGGGATCATTTTAGTAAGGATTCTTAAAGCAATTGCAAGGATTAAGCACAAATGGTTAAAGATTGAAGCTCAAGAGCTTCCATGGAGCCAAAATTTGGGGGAAACGGGTTTAATGCTTCAATCTTAAGTATCTAAAACTTCGAGATTGCTCCCAAGCATTAAATACACAAGCCTTGAAGATTATTTTGGTAATACTAGACCACTAGGCGCTTCATCGCATTTGGGGATTAATCAAGTCATCATCAACCATGTCAAAGGTATTCTTCTTCAATTCTTATTCTCTCTCATGAATCCATTTGCTGATCTTAATCCACTTGATTGAGAGATTAAAGAATCAAATAATTTCCATCAAATCTAAGCCAAACATTGTTGAATTAATCCATTTATATAATGCGATGTTTTCTTGATGCATATTGGTTCTAATCATTGGATTAGAGGCTTCAAATTGAAATTGCCAACATTACATTTAATCCAATTAATTAAGCCTATTGATTGATAGGATTGCTCACTCTAATCCATTGATTGGCTATATTCTTTCACCCAAGCTTGAAATATTGTAAAGGGTAAGTACTAGCAATCAATGAGTCATTGAATTGCATTGGTAAGACCCTCTTTCCATCCAATCTTTCAAAATTTCCATGCGATTGCATTTTATGAAAAGGGGCTAAATGAATATTTCATAAATGCATTTCATATCGATTTATTAGAGTAGTATGCTATTGCCATGTTTGATATATCCACTGAGGAAAAAGGTGGATGCCAAGGGAGATAGTGTGACAAAAGAGAGGTGACCCTCCCTCACAATCGGAGATCCTGAAGGGGTGCAACTAATTGACCCGGGGGAACTTTGCCTACTTCTTAGTGATTCGAAGCCCGTGTAGGGAGCCTATCCTACTGTTTTATCCCTCACATAGGTACAATGAGTGGAGAATTGAAGATTGAAGTGCCTTCAAATACTTAAGTGCCTTCAATAGCAAAACAGAGTAAAATAGGGACTTTATAGGATACTACAAGGTATTTACAGGTCCTTACAGGTATCAACTTCATTATTGAAGTACATGTGTAGATACTGTAGGGTGCCCAAAAATCCTATTCAGCCTCCTACAGGGTTTGGTAGCTATTTGAAACCACCATTTTACCTTACAGGTGGAAACAAGGCATTTACATGTTGAAACAGGGTGTAGACCTGGACAGTTTAAACTCAAAGATTGAATTGCAGAATTTTCTGTCCTAAACCTATTATGATGTGTTATAGCTCATCTTAAAGAGGGCATTGGCGCTTCGATTTGAATCAAAAAGTTTGGGAATCAGAGCTTCCTAGTTCAAGTTATAGCCAATTTTTTGACAGGGGATACTGTAAGACTGCACTATTATGGCATGGCATAAAGGCAAAAATTATGCCCAAGATAAGTATGCTCAACAAATCAAAGATTCTATGTTGGATAATATACCCCAAGAGAGCCTTGAAGAGCTTTAAGTGCATGGAGAAATCAATGCACTTAACAATATCATGTGTAAACATGGAAATAGGCATGCCCAATATCATACGAAGCTATTATCAAGAGTGGAGCATATGGTATTGTCTACTAGTCAAACGAAGTCTTCCATTGAAAAGTTAATGGATTCAACTACCCAAAAAAAGACTTCCATTGACAAGTTAGTAAAATCTAATGCTCAAATAATGGCTCAATTCTCCCAATGGATACAAATGCAAATGGGATCCAAAGAAGCAAAGGAGAAAGCTTATTCAAACAGTGAACCCTCAGTCCCACTTCAGCCACCTAACCAAAATGGTCAAGGTCATGGAATCATTGGACGAAGGGATATCCAAAATACCCACTATGAAGTCGGTGAGACCTCACAAAGACATGATGACTTATTTTTGGCCTGAATACCCAACTTCCTAGAGGTTCTCTACCAACGGGAAGGTTTCATACTAGTTCTTAGCCACCTATTGGGGAAGTTCCATCTCATTTTGGGGACTCGATGACTAATACTCATAACTAGTCTATTTTGGGACAGCAACCCTTCCATGAAAGAGAGCTGAAAGATAAGATCATCTTGGTCAAGTTCAATGGTCAATCATCTTCACTATCGGATCTAAAGGAATGGACTTTCAAATTGGAATCTTACTTTGATATATTTCCTAGAACTGATGATATGAAGATTCATTTTGCTTCCTTGCATATGGAGGGATCTGCACATACTTGGTGGAGGTATATTAAAAAGAAAAACATACTTGTAGAGAATTTGGAAACTTTCAAGACACTTATGGCAGAGGTCTTTGTCTCTCCTATTGAAAAAGAGAAATTGGCACGGAGACAGTATGGTTTAGAGCAAAGAGGCTTAAGTGTAAGGGAGTATGCCAACTAGTTCCTCAATCTTACCATGTATGTAGAGAGCATTAGTGATGAAGCTAAACTCCACAAGTACACGTATAGTTTAGAGCCATCCTTATCCAGTTGATGTCATGGCGCAAAACCCTACCACTCTTTTCAAAGCTATTGAGCTTATGGAGTGTTATGGAAGGAAATATAGAAGAGAGTCTTCATTTTAGCCTAAGCCAAATACTATTTTCAAACAGGGATAAGTTTGCAATGTTTATGGTAGCAATCACGCGCCAAGCGAGGGCTTAAGAGTGCTAACTTATCCATCATTCAATGCTTCAAGACCTCAAAGCAATTTCAGGACAACAAACAATTCTAGAGTTGATTTCAAACAAGGGGGCAACAACCTGAATCTATTTCAACCAATATGAATCCCAAGTCTATTCCTATGGACCTCTATAAAGAAAGAAATATGCTTCAAATGTGGGAAAAAGTATACACCTGATCATGCCACAAAGTGTGTATATAAAAATGCAAAAGCCAAGGTTCATAGTATGTTAGGCTTTGATGATTCTAAAGATCATATTACCTACTGCTAAAAATGATAACCTTGAGGAAGAAGTTGGACAAGAGTACTTTTATGATCCGATTGACTCTTTTCCTTTTGATCTAGGTGGGAGTGTTCCTTTTGACCCAAGTGGAACTTATGATGAGCCACTTGCTGCCACTAGTTGTTCCATTTCCATGGATGCTTGGATAGGTTCTAAGAGCCCTAATACACTCCGTATGAATAAGTTGAATTGTCTTCTCACTGACTTACAACTACCCATAAGAGTTTAGGTGGCCAATGGTGAAGAAGAAATCGGCACACAAATATGCCCACATGTTTCTTTATAACTGGCTGAAAATTATGAAGCAAAAGTAAACGTGATTACCTTCAAAATGGGGCCCATAGATATTGTACTCGATTATGATTGGCTGACGACATTAGGCAAAATCACTATGGATTTCTCATAGCTGTATATGGAGTTTATCTTTGATGGACAGCTCATCCATTTACAAGGAATTCCTAGTAGATCGGATTTTCAGCTTATCACCTTTCAACAACTCAAAAAGGAGTACAAGAGGCACTCATAGATATTTGTTTTACACTTGAATAAATAGATTGAAGATCAGTCCATAAATTCAGCAAGTCACCTAGCCTTGAAAGCTATTCTTGAGGAGTATAGAGACTTGTTTGAGGTGCATACTTCATTGCCTCCCAAGAGAGTAATAGATCACCCCATTTATTTGGAGCCTAACTCAAAGCCAATCAATAAGCCACCCTACAGATTGTCCAAGTGTGAGCGGGAAAAAGTAGCCAAGTAAATCAAGGAGCTTCTTGAGATGGTATTCATTGAACCTAGTTCTTCACCCTATGCATCTCCGATCTTGTTAGTAAAAAAGAAAGATGGATCTTTCAATATGTATATTAATTACATGGATCTTAACAAGATCATAGTGAAGAACATGTATCCAATACCCAAGATTGATGATTTGCTTAATGAGCTTAAGTGGGCTAGAATATTTATGCAGATTGACTTGAGTCAAGGTATTATCAGATCTGCATGCAAGAGGGTGATGAGATCAAGACTGCTTTTAAGACTGATTGAGGACTCTATCATTTCCTAGTGATGCCATTTGGGCTTACAAATGCTCCAGCTATCTTCTAGAATCTGATGAACAAGATTTTGTTGTCTTTCCTCTTTCAGTTTTTCTTGGTTTTCTTTGATGACATTTTGATCTACAGTAAGACCCTTTAGGACCATCTATCACACATAAGGAAGGTTTTTGATGTATTGAGATATCACAGACTCTTTGCTAAGGAGAAGAAAGCTTTTTCATGCAGAATGAAGTGGAATATTTGGGACATATGTCAATGAAAAAGGGATCTAGGCGACCCCAAGAAGGTGTAGTGTATTAAAGATTGGCTAACACCTACTATCACTACTTCACTTAGAGGATTTCTTGGTCTATTTTCATTTTATTATCGATTCATCAAGCATTATGCGACTATTGTAGCTCCTTTGACTGATAGGTTGAAGAAGGAATCTTTCTTTTGGGATGCTCTTGCAGATAGTAGCTTCAACCAATTAAAGGAACTCCTTACTTCTACTCCTATTTCAGTTTGCCCGGATTTTTTAAAGGAGTTTACTATATAGTGTGATGCTAGTGGCCAAGGCATTGGGGTTGTTTTGTTATAGGAGCATGGAGTGATTGCCTTTGAAAGCCATAAGCTTACAGATAATGAAATAGCTATGAATGTTTATGACTAAGAGATGTTGGCTATCTTGCATGCAATAAAGAAATGGCACCATTATTTATATAGCAGCCACTTCAGAGTTTAAAGTGATCACAGGGTTCTTAAGTATTTCCTCACTTAGTCCAATTTGACTCCTAAGTATCCTAGGTGGGTAGCTACATTGCAAAATTATGGTTTCGACATCACTCATACGAGGGGCAAAGACAATGTAGTGGCTGATTCTCTTTCTCATATGTGGGCTTGCAAAGTTTCAACAATGATTGAGCTACATAGTGACTGAATTGAAGAACTAAAGGAGGCTTATCTTTTGGTTGAAGAGCTAAGCCATATTTTTCAGAAATTATAGCAAGGTCTCATGGAATTATCAGCTTCAAAATGGCCTCATCTGGTTAAATGGTAAGATTGTCATTCCCTCTATCTCTTATTTTACACGGAAAATTATGGAGGAGTTGCATTCTTTGCCTTTTGCTAAACATCTTCTATGGAGCCAGTTATGGTGCAGAAGCTGACAATAGTCTATTTTAGAGCAGTTTTTATTCTACCTAATTTTTTAAATTATGCCACCTATATAGAGTCAAAGTACTCTTCAAGTGCTACCTTTTGACATGTGGCATGTCTCATTTGAACACTTCTACCACAAGTTATGACAAAATTGGTTCAACAAGGTCTATTTATACAACAAGCTATCTACTTCATTTTGAGCTCATCAATTGAAGACTTTAAGGCTCCAAGTGCCTTTAAAGTATTCTTGATCATGTATATAGCTGAGAGCTACTCTTATTCTTCCATTTCAGTCCATATATCTTTCATCTTTTATTACTTTCCCATTTGTAAAGCTGAAAACAGAGTAGTACTCTATTCTATCTATCCTTTTCAGTCTTTATAAGTTTGTTTTTGAGAGTAAAAACCTTTGGGACGGGATGGATTGTAAGAAGCTGGGAAGAATAAGGATTTAGTGTGTAAACAGTATTGATACCATGTCACACTGATATTGGTATAAAAGGAGGGGACATATAAATTTTCTCATCTTTTGACACATTAATACATTACTATCCTTCTTCTCATTACCTTGCTCTTAACTTCAATGGCTTCTTTCTCTTTCCTATCTTTTTCTCTCCTCATCACTCTCTTTCTCTCACTTGTGCACTTCTTCTTCTCTCTCTTTTACAATCTTCTCTCTCCAGTTCACTTCTTAACACTTTCTTAGATAAGCTTAGGACTGTTTGTATTCACTTACATATGCACATATTAGTAGTTGACATCCATCCTTGTATAAGGCTCACAATACTATCTTCCAAGTGATTAAGCACTTGGGTTTTGGCACTTAAGAGCTAAAGCTTCAAGATTGCTATCAAAGGTTACAAAGGTTATGAATGGGTAAAGTTCCAATGTTTAGTTGTATCTTTACTTTAGAATGACATAGGTATTTTTTCTCTTTTATTCTCACAATTGTAATGTGTGCACTCCCCCTCAAGCTTAGAATGAGCTTGTAAAGGTAGTACTCCAAGTGCACTCCTGAAAAACTCAAACTTATCTTTTCCTAATGCTTTGGTAAAGATATCAGCAACCTGGTCATTTGTTTTGACATGGACTCAGTCAACCTCTCCATCAATGACTTTCTATTTAATGAAGTGATAGTGCACTTCTATGTGTTTTGTCTTGGCATGGTAGACTGGGTTCTTTACTAACATAATGCTGCTAACGTTGACACAATATATGATAACTCCACCATTAATTTCAATCCCCATGTCACATAAAACCAATGTCAACCATGTTTGCTCACATGTTGCCAATGCAATACCTCAATACTCAGCTTCTGTACTTGATAAAGCAAATGTAGGTTGCTTTTTGCTGCTCTAACTTACCATGGCTGATCCAAATGAAAATGCATAACCACTGGTGGATCTCCTGTCCATAAGATTACCTGCCCAATCTGCATCAGTATACCCAAACAAGGTAGGATTTATTCCCTTCTCATGGAATAAGCCAAATCCAACTATCTTCTTCACATACCTTAGAACTCTCCTCACTGCATCCAAATATGATTTACATGGTCTTTGCATAAATTGGCTAATCAATCCAACAACATAACTCAAATCTGGCCTTGTAATGGTTAAGTAGATAAGACTACCAACATCTTTCTAAACATGGTCACATCTTCCACATATTGCCCATCATCAATCATTTTGATGTTCTGATCCACGGAAGTATCCACTAGCTTACATCCTATCATGCTATACTTCTCCAACATCTCCAAAGGATACTGTCTTTGTAGCAACCAAATACCATGAGGTGTATCAATGACCTCAATGCCCAAAAATTATCTCAACAAACCAAGTTCCTTTATGTCAAATTCTTTATGAAGACCATGCTTACTTCAACAATCTCCCTCTCAAGTATATTTGTAATAATGAGGTCATCAATATAGATGACAACCATAGCTATGCCATCCTCTGTATGTCTCACATAGAGTGAGTAATCAGCCATACTCTGTTGAAATCCCATGCTGCACAAGAATCTGCTAATTCTCTCACACCAAGCTCTTGGTGCTTGCTTCAATCCATACAATGCATTGTTTAACTTGCATACATAATGTGGATATTTAGGATTCACATACCCTTCAGGCTGATCCATGTACACTTCCTCTTCTAAACTTCCATTCAAGAATGCATTTTTCACATCCATTTGATACAATTTCCAGCCATATATAGAAGCCAAAGCAATCATTGATCTCACTGTAGTCATCTTTGCCATTGGATTGAAAGTCTTCTCACAATCTAATCCATATGTTTGTGCACAATCCCTTGCAACCAGGCTTGCTTTATACCTTTCTAGAGAACCATCTGATTTGCACTTAACTTTGTACACCCATTTGCAACCAATTGATTTCTTTCCATGAGGTAACTGCACTAAATCCCAAGTCTTGTTTTTCTTCAATGCATCCATCTCCTCATCCATAGCTTTCTCCATTCTTTGCTTTCCAATGCTTCCTTAAAGCAAGTAGGTTCTACATGTTGTACATAAGAAACGATATAAGCATAATGCATCTTCATGAACCCACTAATCTATCAACAGGATATCTAATCCTTTTTTATCTCCTCAACTAAGGTACACTACCTAGTGTCTCAATAGCTCTTGCATGTGGTGGCACATATTTTCCTGCACTTCTAGTACCTAGAGTTTTTACATGGGGAATACCATACTCATCATCGATAGATTCATCCTCTGAAATTTTAACCATAGGCCTCTTACCTTTTGCAATTTCCATACTCTTTTGTGAACTTCTCAACGTGCCACTTCATGGACTATAGTTGCCACTACTTTTTGCAGTTTCCTAAGGTCCATATATATCTTCTAAGTGATGATTTCCAAGCTTACCATTTGTTGAACTTTTCTTTCCATGAGCATCATCATCAGTACTCTCATAGGAATCCAAGTCCATTACAATCTTGGGCTTGTACCATGATTCATACTCACTGAATCTAGCATCCCTGCTAATGTAAACTTCCTTAGTCACTAGATCATAGCTGTTAACCCTCAAACGAACAAGGTGGGAAATCTGGAAAATCTAAAGTAGAAGACAAGGCCAAGGCAAAGGTGAAATAGAAGACGAAGGCATGCCAAAGAAGAATCTGGAAACACAAGAAGTGCAGGAAAGTTCTAAATCAAGGAGAAAGACGCACGAGAAATGCACAAGTTAATACGTTTGTAAAAGAGAGCAAGGCGCACCATGATTTATTTTTAGAGTGTCGGGTCCTCACCCATGCAAATTGTAAAGGTAGATGGGTGGTAGGAAGGAAGCTAGGAAGATAGGAGGACAATGGAAAAAAGGGCCTAGCAGCCATGTAAAAAAGGGGATAAGGGGATGACCACTCAAAAGGGATTTAGGGTGTTGTATATAAAGTTGAAAAGTGAATGGGAAGCTCATTCTTGTGCATGGCCAAAATCAACTCTCTTCTTCTTCTTCTCCTTCTTCTTGTTCTTGCTTGCTTGAGCTTGTGCTTAAGAGAGAGTGTGTAAAAGTGTGGAAGGAGTGAGTGTGTGAGGGTGAGGGACTATGATGGATAAGCTCTCCATCTTCTCCTCTCTTATTCTCTTCTCTTCTCTTCTCTTCTCTTGTCTTGCTTGCGGCAATGGAGCTTGGAGCGTGGAGCTTGCTTGAAGCTTGCACTTGGATCATGGAGCTACCGGAGTACTCGGGAGAGGAGGCAACTCGATCGGGTACGGAGATAAGCTCACTACACCCGTAGAGATGGATAGTGTGTTGGCTATATGAGAGGTAGCCATTAGTGCTTGGCTTAGAATGCTTGAAGCAATAAGCGGTCAGTGGGTCTTGGCGGTTGATCGCCTTTATATTTTGGTTTCATTGCCAGGACCAACGGATTCAAACCTTGAGCACTTGCACGCTTTGAATCGAGCATTGAAGTAGGGTTTTCCCCAAACCGGTGCGCTTGAGGTAGATAGGTAGGAAATGAGATAGTTTGAAGAGGTATTCGATCTCCGTAGCAAGTAGGTTTTTGGTTTTTTTGGATTTGGAAAAGTAGGTTGGAGTAGTGTAGGTGTTTTCTTTGTGATTTGGATGCATTAGGGTAGGAAAAAACAAAGAAGAGAAAGGAAAATAGGCAATAGGGTTTCTGCTACCATAATAGGGCAAGAGGGTTTGATTTTCTTGCCGATTTATATTTTGGAGTTTATTTACTATTCCAAGTATATACAATCCTTCATTAGGGTCTATTCTTACATTCTGGAAGTTTGTGCGACCCCTCATAATCAAAATAGTTAGAATCGAGTTGATTTTCGTTATCCTTGAAACTCGTATGCAAGAATCGAACACTGTTACTAGAGTCTGATGGTATGACTCCCAGAATTGGACTCCGATGGTCCGATTCCTAGAATTGGACAAACCCATCATGTCCGATCGAAAATATCTTGTCCAATTTTGAAAATCAGACATCCCATAATTGGACGTATGAAGATCAGACACCCCATAATTGGACGTTTGATTCCCAGAATCGGATGCACGAAAATCAGACCAACCCATAATCGGACCACCTGAATTGGACCAACAAAAATTAGACCACTCGGACTTGGACTGCTATCCGATCGGCTGATCAAACCAACCCAGAATTGGATGTTTGATTTTGATAATCAGACTCCTGAGTGAAAGGTGAGAAGGATCAAAGCTTGCACGTGAGAGCTATGACGGGAGAGCAAGAGCAAGAAAGAGAGAGACAAGAAATGGAAACTCCAACAACCACAATGTGTGGCCATGCCTTCCTTTATTCAAATTGTCACTAAAAGAATAAAGAATAAGTGACTGTGACGGGCACCTGCCACCTGTAGTGTGCAGTGGTGGGTACTGCCAGTGTAGTAATACATAGGCGGCTAGGCAAAGGCGCCTTTATCCCCAACAACCTCCCGCTTAAAGGCGAATCTGCCCTAGTGAGACAGAGAAAAAAGGAAAGACAGTACAACATGTACACATGTACAGTAGGATGAGGAAAAAGACGCCATCTCATCCAATGCCCATCAATCTCCTGAGGAAGACAAAGCGCTCAGTAGTGAGGCTCTTCATAAGCAAGTCTGCAGGATTCTACTCACTCAGAATCTTGACAAGGTCAACAGACCTGTCCTCAATGACCTCACGAATGAAGTGATACCTCACCTCAATATGTTTCTTCTTCGCATAGAAGATCGGATTCTTGGCCAACTAAATGGCACTCATAGAATCCAAATGTAATGTAGGCATAACATCTGTCATACCAAGGTCTACAGTCAAACGGCCTAACCAGATAGCCTCTTTGCAAGTCTCTGTGGCTGCAATATACTTGGCCTCTATAGTAGAAAGGACGGTACACTTCTGCGCCCTTGACATCTAAGAGATAGCCCCTCCAGCATAAGTGAACACATAGCCAAAAGTGGACTTCCTACTATCTGCATGTCCTGCATAATTAGAGTCAGTGTACCCCACAATTCATGTATCATGGCTGCCATAACAAAGACACATATCTACTGTGCCTTGCAGGTACCTCATGATACCCTTCATAGCATCCCAATGTTTCTTGCCAGGTGTAGCCATATAACGTGCCACAACCCCAACTGGGAAAGCAATATCTGAATGAGTGGCTATCATGGCATACATAAGATTGCCCATGGTTGATGCATAGGGAATTTTGGCCATCTCGGCCCTCTGCTCATTTGTTTGCGGACAATCGGCTTGTGAAACCTTCACATGAGAAGGTAATGGACAACCAATAGGCTTAACATCTTATATGCAGAAGAGCTCAAGGAATTTATGTACGTACTCCCTCTGTGATAGATAGAGGAGTCCTTGAGATCTATCGCGCATGATGCACATACCAAGTATATGAGAGGCATGTTCCAGATCTTTCATCTCAAAGCTCTTCTTGAGTTGAGCCTTAAGAGCATCGAGCTCCTCATGAGCTGTCCCTCCTAAAATCATGTCATACACATAGAGTACCAAAATCAGTAAAGAACTGTCACAGGCTTTCTTTGTGCACAAGCACGGATCCATAGCATTGTGACTGTAGCCCTGTGACTGCATGAATGCATCAAAATTATGGTATCATTCCCTAGGTGCCTGCTTTAAGTCATATAGACTCTTCTTTAGCTTGCACACTAGGTGTTCCCTGCCAGGGTCTGCAAACCCCTTAGGCTGCTCCATGTAAATCTCATCATGCAAGTCCCCATGTAGAAAAGCTGTCTTGACATCCATCTGGTACAAGTCTAGGTCAAGTTGTGTAACCAAGGCAAAGACTAAGGGTAGGGTGGTCATCTTGACCACAGGAGAAAAGACTTCATCAAAGTCAACACCATTCTCTTACTTAAAACCCTTAGCAACCAATCGAGCCTTGTATGCCAGCTTGGGGTGTCCAAGGGTACTTTTCAGCTTGTACACCCACTTGCATGGCAAAGCCTTCTTACCTTGAGGTAAGGAAACCAAATCCCAAGTCTAATTCTTATGCAATGAGTCAAGCTCAGATTGCATAGCCCTCTCCCAAGAGTGACAATCACCCCTGCGCATAGTCTCATCACAAGTAAGAGGCTCTCCTGCATATGTAACCATGACATAATCCATAGAGGGCACAAAATGGTCAGGAGGTCGTCTATCTCTAGTACAACGCCTCAACCCAGGCTCTATTGCCTGACTGATATCCTATCTAACATTAGCATGTCTAACATTTGGGCCATGAGCATCAGGTGATGCTGCACATTGTCTAGCTGGCTATGGAGTGGGCTGAATGGGAGCAGGTGGCTCCTCCTAAAAGATAACTCTGCATACCTCAACCACTTTTTCAGGCTACATATGCATTTTATCCTCATGAAAGATGATATCATGGCTACGGATCACTTTCCCTGCATGCGGATCCCATAGACGGTAACCCATCTCTCTTGCATCTCCATAGCTAATGAAAATGCATTTGACACTTTTAGGATCCAGCTTATTGTGTTTGTTCTTGGGCACATGGTAGAATGCCTCACAGCCAAAGACACACAAATGATCATAAGAGGGGTGTTTGCCTGCCCATACCTTCTATGCAACCTAAAAGTCAATGTTACTGCTAGGCAACCTGTTAATGAGATGCACTGTAGTAGTAACTACCTTAGCCCAAAAGTGCTATGGTAAGCCAGCCTAGCTAAGCATGCTATGGACCCTTTCTTGAATAGTCCTATTCATGCGTTCAGCCATACCATTCTAGGGTGAGGTGTAAGGGGCAGTCAACTGACGCTTAATACCTTGCTCATCACAAAACTGCTCAAAAGCACGTGAGACATACTCACCCCCATTATCTGACCGTAGGCATTTGAGCCTTTTCCTAGACTGGTTCTCTGCCAATGCAAGCCAACACTGAAATGTGTCTAAGACATCAGATTTTCTCTTTATTGGATAAGCCCAAACCTTACGAGAGTAATCATCTATGAAAGTAACAAAGTGCTTTGCCCCACCAACTGAATAATAAGGCATGGGCCCACATACATCTGAGTGCACAAGAGCCAAGGGCTCACCCATGCATTTCTTACCAGACTTTTTATGCGTATTTCTAGCCTGCTTGCCATACAAGCAATGATTACAAGAATCAAAATGCAAAGAGTTAAAAGGCGAAAGATACTGCAAAGCACGGAGTATTTTCATTCCTTTAAGAGACATGTACCCCAAATGAGCATGCCCAAGGGATACATGGGAAATAGAATCCACAGACAAATGCAGCTCATGATATAAGTAAGGGATAGAGGCTACCAGCCTTGGCACCTCTTGCAAGTACAAGCCTACCACGAGTAATCTTCCATGTAGAGTCTCGAAAATACACAAAATACCCTGCATCATCAAGCTGTCCAGTAGACATAAGGCTGCGATTCAACGTAGGGTATTTTGTGTCTCAAAAAGACACAAAATACCCTGCGTCATCAAGTTGTCCAGCTGACATAAGGCTGCGAGTCAACGTAGGTACATGGCGCACATCATGCAAAACAAAAGAACTACCAGAAAGAAACTGCAACTGAATATCTCCAATGCCCACAATGTCAAGAGACCTATCATTACCAAGACGCACATGACCAGACATGGTACGATAGGTATGAAACCAATCTCGACAGGGTGTCACATGAAAGAATGCACCTAAATCCAAGAGCCAGCACTGCGTATACATAGAATGTATCTCAGAAGTCTGTAAGGCATCACATGAAGAAGCTGCAAGTATGTAATCATCATTTGAATCAGTGGCCTGCATGACATTAACCTCTTCTATCTTCACACTAGACTTTGCAGGTACAATACTGCGCTCAGAAGACTTTGTCTGTACTTTTTCTTTTCCCTTTTCCTTGCACTTATCATCATGCATTTTATGACACTGCGGCCTAATATGTCCTACTTTCCCACAATAATGACATGTAAGATTAGACTTTCGTCCACGGGACTTACTGCAACCATGTGACTTGGACCTGGACTTCTGAGAGTCCCTGCCCTTATGATCATTATCATGCCTGCCATGTCTGCCAACTCTAATGGTCAATGCATGTGAAGAGCAGGAAGCATCATTGTTTCTCCTGTTGATTTTCTCAGTCAATAAAGCACTCTCAACATCTTTGATTTTCAGCCCATCAAGCTTGTTCGTGCATATGGCAATATGGAAGACATCCCATGATTTAGGCAAGGTGCCAAGCAGAAACAACGGGTGCAAGTTGTCTTTGAACTCAATACCCTGTGACAACAGACTCTTCATGATAGCATGAAACTGACTAAAATGAGATGAAAGGGAGGTCCCCTCCTTCATGCAAAGGTCCATTAACTACTTCAGCCAATACATCTGTGATGCAAGACTCTGCTGCGCATAGAGCTCCTGAATCTTCTCCCATAAATCCAATGCACTTTGATTCTCATCTTCATCAATAACATTATGATGGACCTCTTTTAAGAGTGACAAAATAATGGTAGACTTGCATAGCTCATCAACTTCCATCCAAACATCATTATCCATATCCTTAGGTTTGACACCTTTGAAATGCAAGGGTTTAATCTTCAACTTTTGCACCAAAACCTGCTATATTTGGGACTTTCAATACCCATAATTGGTATCATCCAACTTGGCAATGTTAAAGAGAGCTGTGTCTTTTAGATGACCAACCATACTGTCCCAAATCAATGCAAAAAGGTAAAATTGCAGGTTGCTGTAATTAGCAGAAAATACACTAAAACCACTACTAAAACTAGCTGAAAGAGTGGATTTTACCAACAAGAGAAGCACTTGCCCACAAATATGACCAAGATAACATCAAACAGTAAGCATTATCCTCATAGAAGTGCTCAAAATTTGCAGATTTTAGTTTGCTGTAATAAATGACAGATTTAAGTAAATGAGAGCTAACTGTGCCAAAAGCGGATCCCAAGTCAATCATATACTGCCAAGACCATAACCACCATCATGCAGGCATAACATAGGCATAAGATAGTCGATAAGCATGAATCCAATACCTAAACATGTCATGAAATATCTGCCAGTGATAGGTACATCCCCCAGTCAACGGAGTAAAGTGTGCCTGCCACTACTAAGACTTGACACAAGTAGGTGTCAGCTCACAAGGAAAGGGACCCAAGTCAAAGATTCAGCTCATAAGCATCGGAAGGAACCAAGATATATGAACCATGCATTATCCCAAAGGGTAAGAAATCCCAAATAGTCTCAAAAGCTCAAATAGCATAGACCGCCTGCTCAATGTCTGTCAAGCATCCAAAGACGCTTCCACGGGCACAAAATCCGTAAATATCAAGCAACAAAGCTCAAACAAAGCATGTACAAGCACCAATGACAAGTGTCCAAGATCAAGCATCAATGATACATCCCGAACATGTAGGTGGTAGAGCATCCATATGTAGCATCCATAGACATCAAATACATCCCAAAATAAACTCTGGCAAGCCAATAAATAGCCTAAGTAAGCTCTGGGAATCCAAAGTCAAGCCAAGACAAAGCTCCAGTAGGCTCCAAACAATGTAACTAGCATGTATAGGTGACATAATCCATAATGG
The DNA here is from genome assembly GCF_053477565.2 of Lygodium microphyllum. Classification (NCBI taxonomy): domain Eukaryota; kingdom Viridiplantae; phylum Streptophyta; class Polypodiopsida; order Schizaeales; family Lygodiaceae; genus Lygodium; species Lygodium microphyllum. Next base: position 74,172,857 of record NC_141164.1, on the reverse strand, counting down.
CAGTCAAGGCGGTCAAGCATAGACCAAAGCATGCCATCTTGCATCAAAGACAGAGCATCCAAATGCTTTCCAAAGCTGAGCTCAAGCTCAATCAATGATCCGGAGTGTAAGCCAAGCTCAAAGTCGGTCCCCAAATATCAATACATCACTATGTATGCCCGAAACATAGCCCGAATAGCACAGGCATAACCAAGCATGAGTTAAATAGCTTTAGCCCACTGTATTACAGCAATGATTCACTATGCAAAATTGAATATTTCAGCATCAAAATCAGCTCTAAAATGGTGGCAAATCAATAGGCATGCGTCCCCGAATCAATAAGCATCAACCAGGACCAACCGGGCATCAAATAGCAATGCCGCGCAAGCATAAACATCAAATGTCACTATAACACTGTTATAAACTGCATGTGGAATGTTATGATAGTCCCAAAACAGTGCCAAATCAGTCCCGAATCAATGTCAGTGCTCAAACCTTCAATGCCAAGCATCAAAGCATGTTCATATGCCTGAAATGGAGCCTTTGCAAGTGCCTGGGAAGCTACAGATGAGGAAGACCAAACTGTAGCTACTAGAAATAGGCTGAAAGAATTAGCACAACCTGATTTGGGGTTACTGCAATGCCACGTGGCCTAAATGGCAAGTGTGGGGGGTAGGGTAGGCACCAATGAAGCCTAGGAAGAGGCCTCAACAAGCCACCATGAAGGGGGAGCAAGATATGAGCTCCGTGAACCTTGGATATGGCTGCCATGTTGCCTTCACCCTGTGGACTGAATAAAAACCCAATAAAGAATGAAGCAATACCTTTTTGTGAACGTCTTGAGGGTGCCTCAATAGGCCGGGAGGATCGGGAAGTCGGGGAGTGATGAGAGCTCAAGGGAGTCGGCTATGGCTGACCCAATGCGATTAGGGAGTCGATGGAAAGCTGAGAATGCCATGAGTTAAGCTCAAGAGTCGGGAAGTCGAGCTCTGATACCAGTTGAAAGGTGAGAAGGATCGAAGCTTGCACACGAGAGCTATGTTGGGAGAGCAAGAGCAAGAAAGACAGAGACAAGAAATGGGAACTCCAACAACCACAATGTGTGGCCGGGCCTTCCTTGATTCAAATTGTCACTAAAAGAATAAAGAATAAGTGATTGTGATGGGTGCCCGTCGCCTGCAGTGTGCGGTGGTAGGTATTGTCAGTGTAGTAATACACGGGCGGCTAGGTGGAGACACCTTTACCCCCAACACTAAGAATCGGACATAAAACTGTCAAAATTGAGTAGGTGAATAAAAGACAAATTTGACGCATCTAACCCCTGAAATTAATCCAGAGACCATATAGAGCTGAAAGCACATCATAGGTTTATCACTGGGATGAAATCTAGAGCAAGTAGTTTGAAACTTAGCTACGAACGGTCCTTCAAATAGCGCATGGTGTTTAGTGTAATGGTCCTGCAGGCCGGGGGGACTGCCCCCCCGCCCCCTCGACTCTCATAGAGAGGGCTCTTTCCCCTCTGCACCTCACCCAAGTAGGCTGGAGAGAAGATACACGCCGTGATAGGTTCTCTAAATTAGATCCTAGTGTAGTAATGGCTCTACACAAGCATAGATTCTTACTTGTAAAACGTCAATCAAAAGACCATTCTCGAATAAAGACAAACAAAGACCCTATAACCTCAATGGGCCAATCTAGCCAACAAGGGCAAAAAGGCCACACCACAAAAACATGTATAGGTTGCATTCAAATTACATCTAGTCAAAGCGGAATGCAACAACATCAAGCTACAACTGCAAGGATAACTAGACATGACAGTCTTGACGATAGATGCACCTTGAATGGCACTGCACAAACGACCCAAAATATCAGTAGAGAATCCACATTTGGTTGTGTAGTTGGGGACTTAGAGGCATGTATCAGAAGGCTTGAATTTACAAGCCAATACCCAGAAGATGAAGACATAGTACCGCCTGCTTACCTTAGGGTCAAACTCACCGCAAAAAGAGAGCACAATGTCGATGCTCTCATCGATGAAGGAGTTGATTTTAATTTCTTGACCTATGAAGCATGTACCCTACTAGGCCAACTAGAGCTCACACCAACTAACACAACTCTTAGTCCTTACGGGGGACACCCACAAGCACTTATAGGGAAGTAAAAAATCATTGTAACTATTGAAACTGAAAGCTTGCCTATCCTATTCCATATTCCTATCCTATTCCAAGTAGTGTAAATTGTGGAAAGAAAACCCTCCTAGGAGACGACCCTTCAAAAGGGCGACCAAGTGTGAGCCTGATTATGTAGCACATAGGATACACTTGACACTACCGGGTGTGAGAATAATCACAGCCTTTAGCAAGGGTGACCTCATTAAACCTCGAGAGAAAGGCAAAGAACATTTTGATATACCAGGCAAGCCTAGTAACGAGAGCAAGGACTTGTTGAAAGAGTTGATACAAGCGCATATTGAGCAGAGAGAACCAATGAGTGAGACCGTGCTTGAAATAAGAAGGTTAGGAGACAATGCTAAGGATAGGCTTTGGACTTACGAATATCGTAGAAGACCACAAAAGAAGCCCAAGCCTTGTAGACAAAGGTATTGATGGAGAGCCAGCATAATGCTGCGATGGATATCCAAAGCATTGCTACGTGCTCAAGGGTATTACGTAGGTAACCGATGGATTTAGGTGCCAAAACCCCTTGCTAAACCACCTCTGTTAGTTGAAGGCTAGATCATATCAAAAGCGAAGAAGCATAGGAGGAAATCTAAACAAAATTTCAAGTCTTCACTCAACAAGGTTGGAGTGGCCGAGCCTCTCACGATTGAAATTAAGAAGCCAAACACGACTATTCAAAAGGTAGATCCTCACCCTGCGTGCTTAACAAGCAGATATTAGATATAATTGTTGAGGGTGCACAAAAACCACTAGTGTCTAAGGAGCCTTTGATTTCCCAAGAGGATAGCAAGCATCATAGGTGCAACATTGCTCATGGTAAGGCTGATTGCTCAACAAAGTAAATGGCATTATCATCTAACAGCCACAAGTAAATCTTCTAGCCAGTGCCAAGTCCACCTAGAAGTCCCAAATCTCCTACACCCTCTTTCCCTAAATGAACACATGAAGCACAATAGCAATCGTCAAGTGCAGCTCCTCAGTCCCAATCTCTATCTCCATCTAAGCTTCCAAATGTCTAAGAGGTGGGACATGACACCACCCTTAGCTCTCAGCCTAAGGGTATGCCTGTGCAATCCATTGTGACTAGCTCAACTAATGCTCAATCTGCACAAGTGGATGCGTAAAGGAAAACAAAAGACACTGCCACTTTTGATTTGCTTAAGGACTTGACACTGCAGTCTACCAATAGTGGCCAGTCTACTAAACTAGCCGCTACCATTTTCAATGAGGAATCACGATGGTCATATCCTTTGACTGTGTTGATGCCCCTAGTAGAACGCGTCCTTAGAAATTCACCTATGGAAGAGGTATCGCAACCAACATCCTTGAAACCTCCAGCACTTTCGAAGCACCTGAAGCCTAGCCCAGAGGAAAACTCTCTCGAAGATTTGGCTAAGGAGATGGCACATCTGACTAAGAATCAGAGATGAAGTGCCTAATGAACCTTGATCACAAGCTGATAGCCATTACACGTGAGTACATCCATGCGGACATCGGAAGGCCAAGAGGATCGAGACCAAGAGCACTGAAAAGTTGAGGAATAAAATATCGAGTTTATCCACCAATGAATCCATTGCGATCTCTTCTAACAATGGTGAAACCTCAGATGTATCCATGTGTTCTGATAAGTCAAAGCAACCATTACCATCAACGGTTGCTTACAACACTTAATTCACCAACAAAAGAACTTGCATTGACCAACCAAGAGTGGATACAACACTGTCACAACAGGGTGACAAAACTATAACAGTCACATTTGAGGAGAATCATGATGCAATAGCAACGAAGCCTCAAGAGAAACATGAAAACCCCGAGGACATAAGCAATCCTAGCATTGACCAATCTTGCTCATCTAGACATGAGCCCCCATCTATGCTAAAGCCTAGGGAAACCCCTAGAACCTTGTATGAGATAGCAACCGAGCAAGCCTTCATAGAACATAGAAGTGTCACAGAGTGCTCAGCTGAGTTGGACGCTAAACTTAAAATATTTGCACATGTCTACGTCCTTGCAAACATGGGCACATTCCCTAGGGAGAATCTTGAGGAATACTTGCTATATCCTCTATCCTGGGAAGAGCAATAATATATTGATGAGCACTATGACAAGCTCCTACATAAACACATGCAACTCATCTCTGTGACGAAGAGGCTGACGAGCTATGCTTAACTGTGAGATTCAACGAAGCGCTTTGTCAACCAAATCTCTTAGAGATAGAGCAATTAAAATGACAATCAGAAGGTCAAAGTCAGTTTCAAAAAATTTGGTTTGAAAACCGTGCTAGAATGGCCAAACTTGGAGCCCAGATTATGACAATCTCAGAGGAGCGATTGGCCAAATGGCTGGCAGTCTCAAAGAGACCCAACCTATGTGGCACCAACTTCCTTTTGAGTATTGATTGCCATTCAAGGTATGGACTTAGCCGGAACCAGCAAAAAAAAATTCTATGGTTGATAAGATTCTCACTGAGGAGGAGCTACATGTTGCGAGTAGACTCGGACAAGGTACCATACTACTCGATGTTGCAAAATACCTGTTGTTATTGAGTAAGTTGCCACGAGTATGAGATGCATGTGCCACACTTTAGTACAATCTTGAGTTCTACAATTGGTTTTTATCCTCACAAAGTGACATGGATGCATAAATTGTACATAAATAAACAATGAGTTTTGTGACTGTGTATAGATAATATCAACACACACAAGCAATGATAGTCAAGTGCAGGAAGAAAAGTTGGGTTTGACAGGCTAAGCGTCTCAGGTCCTCCTCTCACCACGTGTCTAGAAGTCATGTGACCGTTCCCACCTCCAAGTGGAGGGCATGCAACCCTCATTGCCACCATGGAAAGCCCTGGGCAACACCCTTGAGGGTGTAGATGGGGTGCCATTCCCTCCTTATGGGGACAAGCCCTGCTCCATTTCATCGCAACTAGTTCACGCAACTTGACATAAGCAAAGATCTGCTACTCTGCCCCACATTTGAAGCAGATTGAGTGACATCATAGGGGCCGTCCCTTTATAGCAACTCCTGCATGGCTCACCTCACCCCTCATCGTCATATGCGCTTGATAATCCACTATTTGATCCCTCTCATGCGAATAGCTATGCGCTACCTCAGGGCCTAACCCTTGGATCACATGTTGCAGGTTCCTCCACAGTAACCCGACATAGAGCATCCCATGCAGCTAGCCTACAAAGAAGCTCTCCTCCATAGAAGGGAGCATATGTCACAAGCTCCGCCACTAGAATGCTATGTGCCCACCCTAAAGAGGTATGCACTGAGACGAGGTCCAAAGCAACATCGCCCAGGATGCAGGATGAACACTCCCCAAGCCCGGAAGAGGAAGGCTCAAGGGAACGCTCGGGGGGCAGTGACCCCTGCCGTGCAGGCCCTCCCCACACTCGGGTACCAAGTGCTCAAAAGAAGAAAAGGAAGCTAAAATCAAGAATGAATTTATTAAATTTTTTCAGAGCATTCTTGATACGATAGCGGCCAAGGACGACACCATTTGGGTCCCAACCGATATCTCCCTTGCCCGCATGATAGGATCCCCCCACCGACAACGCCCAGTCGCCTAGTCACCCAAACTCACCTTGCCTCATACAAATAGAATAGCCCCTATTTTATATAAGATGCTTACCAAGTGCTATCTGGCCATGCCTTTTTGTTGTTAGATGGTTAAAGGGACAGATTCTCCAATTATGCAAACTTTCTATATCTACTTTTAATATATTTCACGCATTTAATAAAAAAAGATAATCAAGTACATGTGATATGGATCTAAGTCAATACCATGGGATTTAGATAAGTGATGTCTCTTTGTGTTGCACCTGTTCATTATAGTTGAAATGTATGACTTGCATGTACCCTCACGAATTGTCAAGTGGATATAGGACGATACATGTCTCTATACGAAGGTGTTTAATGTCCAAGGTACCACAAGACCACCAACCCCACAAAGAGCCATGACAGAGTCCTCACTACCGAAAGTGAAAATCACCCTTGCAGCCCGCCCACATCGCATGGCCCAAAGCATAGTCATTGGCTACTCTCTCCTTTTGGGTCAAACTCTACATTTGGCTCTCGGCAGTTATTAACTCAATTATACCGACATCGCACGTTACAAGAGATTTTGCAAAATCTCAAGTGTATCTCCCCATCTAAAAAACTGTTCCCCTAGCAATGAGGCTAGTAACACAATCATTGTTGTAATATCAATTTACATAGACTTTGAATTTTGACATTTTTCAATCCAAAGAAAAGATTGATAGCCTCAACATATTGTAATGCAAGTATTCATATAAAAAATAAGAGAAAATAAAAGACAATAAAAGAAAAGAAAGAAAGACACAAAGAATGAAAAAAAAAGCACTCACAATCACAAGACAACACCTAGGGGTCCTGAAATTAAGTACGTCCAATGACCTTGGCCAACTGGCTCCGTCCCTAGTCCCCTAGCCCTTTACACATCCCCCACAATTATTCAGGACACATCAAGGGCATGACATACTCAGGGAGCTTGTCTTGCCTATGGTTAAACTTGTCACCCTGACCCATTTGCACGATTCCTTTTTTGCACTCCACCTCACTACCATTGCAATTGCTAATGGTAAGCAACGCACGAAAGACCATGGAAAGTACATCATACTCGTCGAGCAACACAAGTAGCCACTAGCTATCAAAAGTTAAGGTGTCGATGAGCTCAATTATACTATATTGTATTATCAAAGCACACATGATGTCTCATACACCTTCGTGTGTACTTCTCCTCAACATTGACAACTTATTCCACCCCATTGAACCCTTGCTTCATCCACATATTGCTACGAGGTACCAGATCAGCAGTCTTCTAGCTACATAATATTTATGTATGCATAGGTACTCACATACTATCTAAACCACACTATATACAGATTTGGGTCCTTAAGTGTAGGACATTTCTCTCAGCTCGCTGGGAGTTCAATCTGTCTCCCAAACTAATCAAGCTACGTCTTGTGCACGATAAGAAGACTAACACTACTCTAGGGAGAGACCACATCTGCGAGGTTTTCAATTGCAGGTATTAAAGACTCCAACGAAAGTGCCATTAGCTCTTCATCAACACTCAACTCTGAACTCTTGTCCATTCCCATCATACAAGCCCACTAAAGAATCGTCCCGTGCAGAATCCCCACAAACCACCACCAGTGCCAGCCACCAGTGCAATTCCCAACAACGAACAACACTATCCCCAACTCCAACAACCCTACCTCTAGCCACCTATGCCAATAAAGTGGCCCCAACGACCTTTATCCGCCCCACCACTAGAACTCCTCTGAGGCAACCATAGACGTCCCTTCCATCTACGTCTTTGGTGCATACCACAGCCTGCTACCTATGATGGTGAGTGTCATGGGACTAACACTCGTCTAGGAGGGGATAATGTTAACCCTCAAATGAACAAGGTGAAAAATCTGAAATATCTAAAGTAAAAGACAAGGCCAAGGCAAAGGTGAAACGGAAGACGAAGGTACGCCAAAGAATAATCTGAAAACACAAGAAGTGCAAGAAAGTCCTAAATCAAGGATAAAGGCATACAAGAAAAGCACAAGTTAATACTTTTGTAAAAGAGCACAAAGTGTACCATGATTTATTTTAAGAGCGTCGAGCTCTCACACGTGCAAATTGTAAAGGTAGATAGGTGGTAGGAATGAAGCTAGAAAGATAGGAGAACAATTGAAAAAATGGCCTAGGCCATGTCCAGCCATGTAAACAAGGGGATAAGGGGATGACCGCCCAAAAGGGATTTAGGGTTTTGTATATAAAGTTAAAAAGTGAATAAGAAGATCATTCTTATGTGTGGCCAAAAGTAGCTCTTTTCTTCTCCTTCTTCTTCTTGTTCTTACTTGCTTGAGCTTGTGCTTGAGAGAGGGAGTGTGAGAGTGTGAGTGAGTGAGGGTGAGGGACTGTGGTGAAGAAACTCTCCATATTATTCTATCTTTTTCTCTTCTCTTCTCTTCTCTTGTCTTACTCGCAACAATGGAGCTTGGAGCGTGGAGCTTGAGGATGGAGCTTACACTTGGATTGTGGAGCTACCGGAGTGCTTGAGAGAGGAGGCAACTCGATTGGGTACGGAGGTAAGCTCACTACACCTATAGAGATGGATAGCGCATCGGCTATGTGAGAGATAGCTATTAGTGCTCGACTTGAAACGCTTGAAGCAATAAGCGATCTGTGGGTCTTAGCGGTTGATCGCCTCTACAATAGTATTTGTAATCCTTCTTCTCATCAAGGTATTCAAGAAAAATGCATTTTATAGCATTTGGTTCCATCTTCTTCCTCAAATCACTAGGAACATGAATATAACAAACACATTCAAAAACCCTAAAGTAAGCAACAATGGGTGTCTTGCCATACATCTTTTCATATGGTGATACATGATGAGTCAATGCTATAGGTGTCTTGTTCATGATATGTACTGCAATATACACTGTCTCTGCCCAATATGTCAATGGCATATTCATTTGGTTCATCATCGCCCTAGCAATCTCTATAATGATACGGTTCTTCCTTTTTTCCATACCATTCTGCTGAGGTGTGTACCTGCATGCCACCTGCCTTTTGATTCCATGATCTCTCAAAAAAGCTAAAAATTCATATGATATGTACTCTCCTCCATTATCAGATCTCAAGCATGTTATGTAACAACCAAACTGTTTTTCAACCATAGCTTTAAACTCCAAAAATCTTTCAAAGGCTTTACTTTTATGCTGCATGAAATACACCCAAGTCATTTTGCTAAAGTCATCCATAAAAGTGATATAAAACTTGTATCTCCCACTCAATGAGACATTTTGACATGGATCCCAAATATTAGAATGCACCATTTCCAAAGGATAATTGCTAATTCTCCTTCTCTTTGGAAATGGTAATCTAGCTTGCTTGCCAAACTGACAAGCCTCACATACATGATCATAATTAACATAACCAAAATGGGAGAAACCACGAACCACCTATTTAGTTTGCATTTGTTTCAATCTTTACAAATTTACATGTCCAATTCTCTTATGCCATAATTCAACATCCTTATCTTGTCCATGCCCACTTTCAACATACATAGAATTCTGAATGACGTGAATACCTACATTCAAGGCAAATAACTTGCATTTCTTCTTTCCCTTTGTAATCAATTTGCCAGACCTTCCATTTTGAAATTCCTCAATGAAACCTCCATATCTATTGAATTTCACCCGCATTCCTTGGTCTACCATTTGACCAATGCTGAGTTCTTAGTGATTGTAGGTACATAAAGTACATCTCCAAGCTTATTTTCAACTCCATCTCTAGTAACAAGTATACTACCAAAATGAGTAATTATATACAAAGTGTCATTCCCAGTAGTAGCCACATATTCTTCATTTTACATTTGGTGCTTTGTGTCAAACCACTAAACATGATGAGTCATATGACTCGTAGCCCCTGAGTCCAAAAACCAATCATCCTCATCACTAAGAGGGTGCGTCATGCTCCCTAATACATGTTCCACGGTAAATAAATGGCCTCTAGCAGAGCCATCTTTAGATCCATAACCACCTACATAATGGTTATATTGAGCCTTTCCTTGACCCCTAGACATAGCATTTTGCTTGTGATCACATTGTCTTTCAAAATGTCCATCTGCCCACAATAATTACATGTACCATCTCTATGTGGAGGAGTAGACCATCCTCTACCTCTAAAGTAAGCTCTCCCCTTGCCTCTAGGCATGAAATCACCATGACCAAAGGTACCTCAACTACGTGAAAAGCTATCACCACCACGGCCATAAGATGAGCCTCTAGCTCTAGATGGGATGCCACACCCTCTTTGATGATAAAATACAGTATCTCCACTTGCATTCTTGCTATCGCTAGATGCATTTAAACCCAACATTATTTCTTCTGTAAGTAGCAAAGCAATCAATTCTTCAAAGTCTGATATAGAGCCTCTCTAAACTGAAATAGAGGTATCCAAAGATTTATATGCTGGGCCAAGTTCATTAAGTGTGACTGAAACCAAGTCATCATCATTCACTGGTGCATTTATAGATGCAAGATCTTCTGCAGCCTGTTTGATTTCTGCAACATAGTCATTGATAGTGCAGTTTCCTCTCCATGCTCCATGTAATCTTTGCTTAAGTTGTATCTTCCTTACCTCCATATATGCTCCATACATTTTCTCAATGATCTCCCATGCCTCTTTACAAGTATTTGCCTTCTTGATATGAGGAATCAAAGTCTTTGATATGCATATAGAGATCCAATGCAAAACCTTCATGTTCGTTCTAGTCCAATCCTTGTATGATTTCTTTTGCTCTTTCGTGGGCTCCTCAAGAAGCTCTGGACATGCATCATCACCTGTAATGAGGTCCCAAAGACCTCTCCCCATTAGAAAGTTCTCAATCTTGTATGACCAAACATTGTAGTTGTCCTTGGTTAGTTTATCTCTAACAATCTGAGTAATTTGAGCTGTGCTTGTCATTTTGATAGTTGCAATTTCAAAAAAACAAGGAGTATGTGATGCCCCAATCAAGCATTTAGCAATATGAACCAATCTACTACCTCAAATGGTCAAAAAATGTACCAAAAATTCATATGAATTCCCTTCCAAGAGAATGGCTGCTGTACATAAGCTCAAATGCTATCATATACATTTATACATGATGTCCATACATCATACATTGGCTGTCCAATAAGAAACATTCAAAACGGAGCTAGACGGTGCTCATATGACCCAAAAAGCATCAAAATATGGGCTTAAAATCGACCAATTTCCCTACTGTCTTCCTGTAATTTTTTGTGCCAAGAATGAAGTTCCAATCAAGTTAAAGCTATACAAAAATTTCCAAAAACTTTCTACAATTTTTTGGCCTCCAAAATGATACCCGAAAATAGCATGAAACCGGCTTGATATGCCTCAGGCACCAAGTTCATTCCTCCCGCAGAGCTAGCTTTGTAGATATCAAACAGAAGCTTCTTGTCTATGCCATAAAGATTCAGAATAAGTTTGCAAGTTTTGCAATGCAAAGAGCTGGATGATCTATGATTTCTGTAATGGACAGAAAACCAATGTCCAAGTCAGGAACAACCGCATATACAGGCGCTGTCCTTCCTGCAAGGCTGCTGGTGTTGTAAGTTGCCCAGAGTATAAAGTGTACAAGTGTGTAACCTTCCCTGATGGAAAGGGGGGTAGTTTCGACATGTGACAGGAGAAGCTAACGTGCTCAACTGGTTGCTTCAACTCTTTTTTACTCATGAGGATGCTCTCTTCTGTATCAACCATGCAACAGCACTGCTGCTTCTTTGAAGGCGCTCAGCTCTGGCCTGGAGCTGCTGCTGCTACTCATACTCGCTTTGGCAGGTTGTCCTCGCTTATCCAGGGGCCGGTACAACTTGACTAGCCTATCAATCTGCTCAGCATAATCTCGACATTGAACTCGCCACGGTTGAAGCTGCTCAGCATAAGCTCGACATTGAACTGCACAGATGGTTCTTTTAGGCGGAGCAAGCTCAGTACTATGAGATCCTTGCGGTGCTTATAATGGTGAGAATGACCACTAATAGAATTTAGCTGTTTACGAATTCCAAGTTGCTTCTCCTTTCGTTTATACTCCTGCCTAATCTTGCGCTTCTCAGCCTCAACAAGTTGCAATTTCTCAACGTTGGACTCCTCCTACGGAGACAGCGATTTCGTGGGAAACCATAAACGTAATACTTGAAAACAATCGTTCTTCATGACCTCGTTGCACATAAATATAATCCTTGCAAGCTCTCAAGACATGGAAGACATAGTTTGTTGTGAGAGTAGCTCTAATAGCCTTTTCCTCTCAAGAATTATATGTGACTTGATCAAATTTCCACCATGGTAGGAGAAATGCTTTGAGTGACATCTCTTTTTCCAATCACCATTGTAGATGGAGGAAAACTTGGTCAACCCCAAGGATGTATGGTGGAAGAAAGGCTGAATTCAAGGAGAAATGGGATTGCAAATTGCAGAGAAGTGTCATAATAGACAATGGTTTTTTTCTTTTTTCAGGGGGGAACACACCATGTGCGAAAGAATCGAAAGATAAGGGGGAAGGAGATTGGGGCTTTACTTAGCACAAGGAAGGATAAGAGTGAAGGAGCTTGGGTTTATCATCAATGAGCATGATCCTTTCTCTCATTTCATGCTTCGGAGGTTACTCTTATAGGTTACATTGATAGGTAATGGAGGATCTAATGTAAAAGGGGTGGAGTAGCAATGTTGCCTAGGACATATAGTGAGGTATCTAGTTGACAGGTTGACATGTAATGGCTTCATGAAGATGCATAATGCATACATGGTATCTTATATTTAACATGTAGAGCTTACTTGCATTAAAGAGGTAATTGAAAGCAAATATTGGAAAGAAGCCATAGATGAGACAATGGATGCATTGACAAATATCAAGGCTTGGGGATCTAGTTGAGCTACCATGTGGCAAGAAGGAAATCGGTTGCAAGTGGGTGTATAAGGTCAAGCACAAATCAGATGGATCATTGGAAAGATACAAAGCAAGGTTAGTTCCAAAGAGTTATGCACAAACACATGGACTAGACTATGAGGAGACATTTAGCCTAGTGGCAAAGATGACTATAGTGAGATCGGTGATTGCCTTAGCTTGATTTATTGAGGTAATTTTTTGGGCATTAAAGTGATTGACAATCCACATGGAGTTTGGTTACTGGTGCAAAGGCATTACTCATTGGAGATGTTAGAGAAGTATGGGATGACAATATGTAAGCCATTGGATACACCATTGGATCAAAGCATAAAGATGGTGGATGATGGACAATATATTGAGGATGTTATTATGTTTAGAAAGATAGTGGATGATGGACAATATATTGAGGATGTAATTATGTTTAGGAAGATAGTGGATGATGGACAATATATTGGGGATGTTATTATGTTCAGAAGATGGTTGGTAGCTTTATCTACCTAGCCATAACCAAACTTGAGTTATTAAGTGGAGTGGTAAGTTAGTTCATGGAGAAGCCATGCAAGTCATATCTGGATGTAGTGAGAGGAAAGTCTTAAGATATGTGAAGAAGATAGTTAGCTTTGTCTTGTTCTATGAGAAAGGGATCAAGTCGACATTGTTTAGATACATAGATGGAGATTGGGTAGGAAGTATCATAGATAGGAGATCCACATTTGGTCCAGTCATGGTGAGCTAGAGCAGCAAGAAGTAACCCATAGTTGCATTATCTAGTATAGAATGATTTATGAATTCAAAAATGTAAAAATTAGCATTAACCTTTTTATTTTTTTTCAAAAATGTAAAAATTAGCATGTAGCCTATAAGTTGTCAATTAGCCCTAATGAATTAAGAGTCTAGAGATCAAGGATTTGAGTGCTCAATGCTCAGAATTTGAGTTGAAACATGTACATTCTATCAACATGGGTTGCTCTAATATTAGGGATCTTTGGGAAATTGTATCTCCCATGTTCCTTTTTTTGATAATCTTGGCCATGCCTTCTTGGGTAGGGATAGAAGAGTAGATCTATTGGGAATTGATGAAGTCTTCCCATGCCATCCTCCTAATACCTTTTAGAAGAGAGTATTCCCATTCCAATAGTCTTGGCCATAATTCCATGGCCTTCAATTTCAGATACCTCCCATCCCCCTGCTACCCTGAATTGTACAAGAATGGATTCCTAAATATGTTCTTCTCATTCACCTTGAAGTTAGACTTCAAAGTAGGGTTACTCTCCTACTTCTCCTATTATTTTTATATAGTTTCCTTGGGATTTTCTTCCTCTTCTTATTGTAAGAGCTTAGGGGGGATGAAATATTCTATCACTCTTTGTGTGGCTAAGTTCATAGGGTTTGGATCATGGTGGCCATGTAGGCTCCTTCTACTCTAGGTCTTCCTCTTCAACTATTGGTTGGTCCTTTGACTCCCTTTGGTAAGTTTGCTAGACCCATGAGGTGTGTCATGACTATAGGTGGGTCTAGGGCAATGGGAGAGGTTGGTTGGGGCTTCTCAAGTATCAATCTTGCTACCTTGAGTTCATGCTCTTTATAACCCCTTTGTTTCAACTATCAAATCAGGTCTTCTTTGTTTAGTCCCTTTATCATTAGGTTAATTCCTTGAAATTTCTCCATGATTTCCAAGGTGTTGGAAAGAAACTCCACTTGGGCCTTGAGTTCTTCTAGAATCTTTCATTGAGGAATGTAGGTTGTCATTATAGCTTCCCTAAATAGCTCCTATTGCTTCATCATCACCAATTTGCATACTTATAATTGGACTTTGTACTAGCTTTTAATGTATAGGGCTACTCCTAAGTCATTTATGAGCTTTATCAATGTGATCTCATAGAGCCTCTACGTATCATGTTCTACCATTCAAGGCCCCTATAAAGCTAGTAGAAATGGTTTCTAGCAAGCATGTGTAAGAGGCACTCCATTGGCCCTGTATTTGCTTGTACTCTTGGTGCCTTTTCTCATGTAAATGTATATTTTCTTTTTCCTAAAGCTACTTCAATTTTAACATCAATGGAGCTAGTGGTTGATTACCATTATATGTGCTTAGCTTAGCCATTTCAGCTCTATAGCTTGCGAGTGATTGGTCTTGCTCCTTGAGTCGATCCTAAAGCTTGCTCATGGTGTCTTACTCTTTATGATGTCAGGAGGCATATTCCACAGTGGATTCCGTGCCATGGTGGATTCCGTGAGGTTTTACAGTGGATTCCGTAAACTTTTATTACCGGGGCTCATACACAAAGTGGATTCTTTGTGCGAGAAGTCTATGGGGACGCCTATCCTTTTCGGGCGTTTTGTTAATTTTATGTGTACATGGGTGATTCCATAGCGGGTGATTCCGCAAAATACATATTTAATTAATAAATGTTTATGAGTTTAGAGTGCGCACTTGTGATAAATTAAGGTTAGGATTGATTTCTAACCAATTTATTTATGTAGCTAAAAACTGCTAGGTATTCACTTTTGTCGGTTTAATTGTATTATTTTACTAACGATTGTGAATGCTTTAGTTGATGTGTAGAGATAGTAGTGGTGGCAGTGGAAAGCATTGGAGGATAGCGTGTATTCAAGTTATTGTCAATATTTTGATGGGCACATACCTTAGGCATGGCGCCTATATTTTGTTGCATTTATTTATCAAGGAGTTTGATATTTATTTATTATTTTTATATGCGCATGGGCACACGATCTAGATATTTGTATTGGACATTGTATTTGGGTACGCCTGACTTCTTGGGCGCCCAGTAGCTTTAATTCTACTTGGCACAAAAGCAAACTCAAAAGCTAAAGCATGCTATTTTGTAATTTGGGCTATTATTTGAGCTTGAAGATGATTAATATATGAAATACATGCTTTGTGGAGCGCTCACACAAGGCATGGGGGGAGATTGCACCTAATTGGTCTCTTGTTCATGTCGTGCAAGATTTCTTCATTGATTTGTGTGCAAAAAGTAGAGTTCTTTTGTTCTTGGAGACCTTCTGACGCTCACTACGCTTGCTTACGGCATCTGATCTGTGCACCAGTGGTATCAGAGCGAAGCTGAGATCGAGAGCTTCCAATTGCTTATCATCTTGCACGAAGGCGGAGCTCCTGGAACGATCGAGCTCTACAGTCAGTTTTGTCGCGAACGGTCGATACTAGTGTGTTCCTAGCGGTCAAGAACCCCTATTGCACCGCGAAGGACCAGCCTGTGAAGGCGGAGGACCATGTGGAAAGCTCCTTCTTCAAGTCGTTTTTCAAACAGAGACAGTAAGCTCCATATCTAAAAAGCTTTAAAGCTTTGAATTAAAGCTTAGTTAGCTTAATAAGAAGCTTTAAAAAGCTTCAATCCACGAATTCGACGATTGGCGGCAAGAATATGTCCTAAACGGTGGCGAATCTGTTGACGACGTCCTTCTATCCACGAAATTCAGCTTCTTGATTTAAGCCCCTAAGTCCTCTAAGTTACCAAGCTTACTTATTCCTACAAGTCAACTAAGTCTCAAGACTACTAAAGACTTACTCCAACCACTCTCAAAGGGGCAGTTCATACGCAGAAGCCTACGAACTAGTCTATTGCTCTCTGGGTAGACTCTGTTCACACTTGCAGACTTGCTGAATCAATTTCAGCAAACGTAGGAGTTCATACGCAGGTCATACGAAGATTATACGTTGTTTCTACGAAGTCAACGAATACCGCATATGCAAAGGAGAAAGACTATAAAAGCCAAACAAAATTTATAAGCCTTGTATACCCGCCTTTTAGCTACGCTCATCCCGTTGATCAGATTTCGAGAGTGTGAGGTCTTTTGGATTTTACAGGATGACGGAACGACACATGGATGATTTTATGGCTGAAGGTGATTTACTCGAACCAACGATGGAGCAAAAGTTGGATTTGATTATGATGTAGCTTGATGAAGAACGAAGAGCCCGACAAGCTTTGCAAGTTCAATAGGCCAATTTGCAACGAACTACCACCGACAAAGTTGGACCGCAACCCGAAGATCTTATATGATGTACCATCGATGCGATACTTGAAGCCCAATCCATCCGCAAAGAAGCAAAGATAAGTAAAAGAAACTTCAAATTTCGTACTTTCAATGGATCACGAGATGGAAAGACTGTACTTGCATTTATCAGTCAATTTGATGATTACTTCCATGAAGAAACATATGCTGAGAAAGATAAAATTAAATGTGTCACTAACCATTTAGTTGATCGAGCATCTTTATGGTGGACTGTGGTCCGCAAGAGCATTGATTGTCCCACTACCTGGGAGACTTTCCAAAAGAAGTTTTTGCAAAATTTCCTTCCTCCTTAGTTCCATGAAAAAGCCATAAAGCAATGGGATCTTCTACAGCAAAGAGATCGCGAACCTATTTCCCAATACACTGAACATTTTTGGAATGCCCTACTGCAACTCCGAATGCTCGAAGATGTACCTAAAGCGACTCACAAACGCAAGTTTATGTCTGGCCTATTTGGACATTACTATGGTGAAGTCAATATGTTCAAGCCAACAACCCTTGAAGATGCAATTTCCTTGACTCATGACACTGAAGACAAGATTCACGGAAGAGACAAGCGTCCACAACAATTTCAAACTAATAGTAACTATGGTTTCAAAGAATTCAATTCAAATTTTTGAAGATTCAATCAAAGTCGTTTTCTTCCATCTTCATTCCGTAAGTCTTGGACACAACCACCTACTTTGCCATCAAACACCTTTTCCAAACCCTAAGCCATCCTCACAGCCAAATCCCAATATTCCTAAATTTCCTACCATTACCAACAATGTATCTGAAGCCAAAACCATAGTCCGTTACAAATGCCATCAACCTGGACATCTAGCAGCCAATTGCCAAACCAAAAAAGCCACCTGTCCATATCAATTATCTTGGAGCAATGGAAGATGAAGAACGTGAGGAAATGCCTGACTTTACAGAAGATGATGACGACATTGGTACTACTTCGGATACTTTGGCAGGTATGCCAACTGCACATTCTTTGTTAACAATAAAATGTTTTGTGCATGGTAAAGAAAAGATTATTTTACATGATGATGGGAGCACACATGATTTTATTTCTGCAAAGTTTGTGAAAGAATTGAAATTACAAACTGTTTCTACACATTATGGCATTAAAGCTGCATTCCTAGGCACAAGATATAATGGAACACAAGAGGTGCAATAATTTAGAAATTAAAATTGGTGAATATACTGAACGAAGAAATTTCTTAGTTGTACCTTTGCAGTCTAGTGACATTATCTTAGGAATGCCTTGGCGTCATCAGTATAATCCTGACATAGATTATTCTACGCATTCAATTAAAATTTATTTTTAAGGAAAACAAATCACATTGCATGGTATGCACACTTCTAATAATTTTCGACTGCTTACTCATACTCAAGCTAAATGTGCATTACGTAAAAGTAGCAAATCTTATTTAATATGGGTGAATGAACTTCAAGCTAAAGAAAAACAAATGCATCCTAGGCATACACAATTTCTTGCCCAATTTCAAGATTGTTTTGCTGATGATTTACCACCTGGATTACCACCTTCACGTCCTGAAGATCACAAAATAGATTTAATTCCTGGAACACAACCACCATGTAAAGCACCATATAGGCATAACCAAATTGAACAAAAAGAAATTCAAAATCAAATAGAAGAATTGCTTAACAGGGGATTAATTAGACCTAGTAGTTCTCCATTTGGTGCACCTGTCTTATTAGTAAAGAAGAAGAATAATACTTATCGCATGTGCATTGATTATCGTGCCCTAAATAAAATTACTGTTAAGAATAGATATCCAATTCCTAGGGTAGATGATCTTATGGATAAACTACAAGGATCTGCCATATTCAGTAAGATAGATCTTAAATCTGGTTATCATCAAGTAAGATTGGATAAATCTGATATATTCAAAACTGCATTTAGAACACAATTTGGACACTATGAATTTCTAGTGATGCCTTTTAGTCTAACTAATGCACCAGCTACATTTAGTCACATGATGAATCGCATATTTATGAAATACCAGCATTGTGTCATAGTATTCTTTGATGATATATTGGTATTCAGTAAAAATGAGAATGAGCATTATGAACATTCGTCTTTAGTTTTCAAGTTGTTAAAAGACAATCAATTGTATACTAATCCAAAAAAGAGTGAATTCTTCCAAACAGAAATTGAATATCTAGGACACATTGTTTCATCAGAAGGTATTAAAGTCGACCCTAAAAAGATAGAAGCAATTTTAAATTGGTCCATATCCAAAAATGTGCACGAGTTACGTTCTTTTCTAGGTCTTGCTAGTTTTTATAGAAAGTTTGTGAGAAATTTTTCATTACTTGCATTACCTTTGACTAAACTTTTAAAGAAGGGTATTGTTTATAACTGGTCTGATAATCAACAAAAATCTTTTGATTTATTGAAACATGCATTAACCCAAGCTCCTGTATTACAACTACCTGACTTCAATAGACCATTCTTTTTAGTAGTTAGTGATGCTAGTGGATCTGGCATAGGAGCCGTCCTTATGCAAGATAATCATCCCATAGCCTACTCTAGTTGTAAACTGAAACCATCCGAACTTAAATACTCTACCTACGATAAAGAATTACTAGCTGTAGTACAAGCCTTACGTCAATGGAAACATTACTTAATGGGTTCTGAATTTATGATTAAAACTGACCAACAAAGTATTAGACATCTCCTTAGTCAACCCCAAATATTTGACCGACATATTAAATGGGCAGCTTTTATTCAAAGTTTTCATCCCCTTATACAATATCAACCAGGAAAAGAGAATGTTGTAGCCGACGCTTTGAGTAGAAGACCAATAATTCATACTATTTTTGTGATATCATTTGATTCCCTTATCCCTATGAAAGATACTTATCATCAGGATATTACTTTTCGAGCTAATTGGAATAAATTAGTTGCAAATAATTGGATTCCTATTGATTCATTATCTTACAATAATGGATTCATGTTTTATGAAAAGAGATTATGTGTGACAGTTCCATTTAGATCATTTGTTTTGCATGAGATTCATTGTCCTCCATATCAAGGTCATAGAGGTATTATATCTACTTTGCGTACATTGACTGAAGATTTTTATTGGCCACATATGGACACTGATGTATCTAACTTTGTATCTGAATGTTTAGTTTGTCAATGAGTTAAAAGACACCATGGTAAACAATATGGTTTACTAATGCCGTTATCTATTCCATCACGACCATGGGAACAAATTTCAATGGATTTTATCACTAGTTTACCTAACACTACAGCTAACCATGATATGATTTGGACTGTTGTAGACATGTTTAGCAAACAAGCATATTTTATTCCATGCAAGAAAACTATAACTGCATCTCAAGCTGCTCAATTGTTTTTGAAAACTGCATTTACTAACCATGGTTTACCAAAAGTTATTATTTTTTATCGTGATTCTAGATTCTGTAATAATTTTTGGATTACTTTGTTTGCTAACTTAGGAACAAAGATTGATTTTTCATCTGCATTTCATCCTGAAACAAATGGTCAAACAGAAGCTACTAACAGTACTATTTTAGATCTTTTACGTGCTTACACCATTTCAAAATCACACACATGGGATATACATCTACATTTACTTCAGTTTGCATATAATAATACACCACACATAGCTACAAAGAAAGCACCATTTGAAATTATTTATGGATGTAGATTGCCTACACCTGTTGCGTCATTATCAAACAAAATTCAGATTGCTCATGATATTGCTAACATGCATGCCACTATTTTTGATGAAGTTAAAAGATATGATTGCCAAAGCCCAGCAATCATATACAAAGCAAGCAAATAAGAAAAGACAAGCTATGAATTTTAAAGTTGATGATTATGTTTGGTTACGAATAGAAAAACGTAGATTACAAAGTGTAGATAAACACCCAATTGTGAAATTAGCACTTAGATTCTATGGACCATTCAAGATCATACACAAAATCAATGACAATGCATTTAAACTGGAACTACCACAACATTGGAAAATTCACAACACCTTCCATATCAATTTATTGCGACCCTTTAGAGGCCAGTTACCTGTACACCCTGTCTATGAAAACCCACCTTTGCTAGATGATGAGACTGAAATCCTTGAGCCTGAAACTATTATAGATACTAACTTTATGACTACAAGAACTGGCCGTAGATACTCTAGATATTTGGTCAAGTTTAAAAACCATCCTATTGAAGAGGCCCAATGGATGCACACTAGAGACTTAAATGCTTTCCCCACTCTGTTAGCTCCACATTGAGCTAATAGCAATTGAGGACAATTGCTATCCCATCCCGGGGGTATGATGCCAGGAGGCATATTCCACGATGGATTCTGTGCCACGGTGGATTCCGTGAGGTTTTACGGTGGATTTCGTAAACTTTTATTACCGGGGGCCCATATACAAAGTGGATTCTTTGTGTGAGAAGTTGATGGGGATGCCTATCCTTTTCGGGCGTTTTGTTAATTTTATGTGTACATGGGTGATTCCATAGCGGGTGATTCCGCAAAATACATATTAAATAATAAACGTTTATGATTTTAGAGTGCGTACTTGTGATAAATTAAGGTTAGGATTGATTTCTAACCAATTTATTTATGTAGCTCAAGACTGCTAGGTATTCACTTTTGTCGGTTTAATTGTATTATTTTACTAACGATTGTGAATGCTTTAGTTGATGTGTAGAGATAGCAACGGTGACAGTGGAAAGCATTGGAGGATAGCGTGTATTCGAGTTATTGTCAATAATTTGATGGGCGCATACCTTAGGCATGGCGCCTATATTTTGTCGCGTTTATTTATGAAGGCGTTTGATATTTATTTATTATTTTGTATGCGCATGGGCGCACGATTTAGATATTTGTATTGGACATTGTATTTGGGTATGCCTGACTTCTTGGGGGCCCATTAGCTTTAATTCTATTTGGCACAAAAGCAAACTCAAAAGCTAAAGCATGCTATTTTGTAATTTGGGCTATTATTTGAGCTTGAAGATGATTAATATATGAAATACATGCTTTGTGGAGCACTCATACAAGGCATGGGGGGAGATTGCACCCAATTGGTCTCTTATTCATGTCGTGCAAGCTTTCTTCATTGATTTGTGTGCAAAAAGTAGAGTTCTTTTGTTCTTGGGGACCTTCTGACGCTCACTACGCGCGCTTACGGCATTCGATCTGTGCACCACTTTTACTTGATCTTGGAGCTTCTTAAGCATTATATCATCATCCTTTAGTTGATTATAAAGCTCTTGGACATGTTTCCTTGGAGATTATTGAGCATAATGTCATGCTCTTTCAGCTGGCTTTGAAGATCTGTAAGTGCTGAATTGCACTCCAAATGATGTTGGAACTCTTGCTCTTGCTTTTCTTGAATTTGCTTTAGTGCCTTATTGTGTGCTAGCAATTGATCTTGGAGCTCCTGAATCTACTTTTTTGAGTCTATCAGGAAGCTCTTTTACTCTTCTTGTGTCCTCTTGAATCTGTCTTGGAGCTCCTAATTGGCCTTATCTTCATTGAATTCTCCAATTATCCACTCAAGGGCTCCTATTCTTCTTGAGGACTCTGCCCCTTGGAAGATTCTTGAGCATTCATTGTGGAATCAATTGACAAGAGATTTTCTCTTGATTATTGATATTGTATTTTGGAGAGGGTTTTGCCTTGGCTGGCTTTAATATTTGTGCCTATGTTTATTCCATATGTTTTTATAAGTTGTGCAAGAGAGCTACATCGATTGGTTGAGCTTCTTCAACTACCTTTTCTTTCCCTTTTCTAGAGCTACTTTCACCTTTCTCTCCTACAATTTCTCCCACTTGCTTATGCATTGATTCCTTGATAGATGCTTGTATGGGTGCTTGGTACTCACTCTTCCCATTCTTTTCTCATGAGGTTTTTCCTCTTGTCAAATTCCTCCCTAGATTACTGAAGGGTTCTTTTGAGAAAATTTCTATCTTTTGAGTCCTCATTTCTATTGCCTTCTTTGTCTTTTGCATTGCTCTAGATGCTTTTTAAGCTCTTTCTTCCCTGTCTTCCTTCTAGTGCTACTTGTAGCGCCATATTGGATCATGTGACAATTCCGATATGGACAACTATCAGTAAGAGAGCACACTACCATAATTGATGATGGTATTCTTTGCCTCCATGTAGCTCAGCTTGGTGTTTGGTTCCCAATAGAACATTATGATCTTTTGCAAGAGACTCCATAATGCACTCTAGCCATAGAGCATTAAGATCCTACTTTTCCAAATTTCATGTTAAGATGTTTTCCATAAGCCATATGGGTACTATAGACTTACTTGTGGAGGGCCTATTATAAGTGAACTAATTATGGATCACCTATGTTGTGAGACTCGTAACTCTTCTTCTTGTACCCTGTAGTAGCACTCCATCACTCCTAGACAAGGTCCTCCCATCAATGGGACATGTGCACCAATTGCTTGGCTCTCACATATTTTCCTAAATTTTCCCTTATGCCCAAGGTTTTTTCCACTACCTATAGGTTGAGTTCTATCATCGTTTCACGGCTCTTCCATTTTTCCCCTCTTTTGATAGAGTACCTAAACTTGAATCCTTTCTCTTCTAGATTACAGTACCAAATGGCCATCTCACATGCTGGAGAATGGATGCTATGATTGGTACCTATAATCTAAATGCTCAATTCACATTTTGAACTTAGCCCATTTCATACCTTTGAACTATTATTCCAAAGTCAACATGTTGTTGAGTAGTGAAGATAGTCTTGTTCTCATTTAGGGGGTCCTTGATAAGAATAAGCCGGTTCCCCATCCTCGATTGTTGTTGTTCCATGTCTTGACCTTGCAAATCATAAGGACTTTTATGAGTTCTTGATAGGAGATTTTCAAAAAAAGTATATTTGTTCATTACCAAAGAATATTTTCATGTTTAGAGACTTGGGGACCTTGCATTTCGTGGAATCACAAAATTTTTACCCATATCTTTATCTTTACCACATAACAACTTTTTTTTACTTGCTTGAGTTCTCGGTTGGTTGGTCTTGGTAGCTTGATATTTTGGTTGGAAGGTTGATATCTTAGTTTTTTGGTTTTTGAATGTTTAGAAGTTTTGGTTGTAGTCTTTGACTTTGGTCTTCTCCATCCAATCAAGCTTCCTAGCTTGGGAGAGTAGGTCATAGTGTGTGCGTATAGTTTCCATGGTTTTATAGTTTTAGTATTATTTACAAGGGAAATGAATTTTTCATTAATGTAAAATGTATAAAGGTTTGTGAATCCACGAGTCATAGAAAGTTGGGTTGTACTCAAATTTTGCTAGGGCGTCCAAGTAGTTGGTGGGTCAAAGTAGCAGCTCCTCACAAAGGTGAAACATGATATCATCAAGGAATGATATGTAATTGAATTGACTCATGACATGGGGCTATTCTTCAGTGAGTTGTTTGTCGATCAATGGATGATGAAGCACTTGTTTGGGGGTGTCAATATGCGGGCCTTGATGATAGCACGTAAGGATGTGGTCTCACAATATCATGTATCTCAGATCATATTTTAGAACACTAACAATCATGCATTGTTCGGCTAATTGTGACAATCCTGTTTCCTATAGTAATAGCTTCATAATGCATGGCATACCATATTTTGAGAAAACAAGTGGTTGTATTGCAAAGATAGTGGAGCCTCTCAATGGCAGAAAGATCCTTAGGAAGTGTTGCCTTAGTGAATGAATGAAAGCTTGTAGCTACTCTTTGGGAATCTCTTGAGCTAGCTAGTCCTATACATGAATACTTTCTTGAAAGAGTGTTCTTGCTCTCCCAAGTGGAGTGCCGCTATGAAGCAAGCATGATCATAGTAGTTTCAACTAGCCTAAGGTTGATCATAGCAAATAGTTTGGCAGAAGCGCCAAACGTGGAGTCGAGTTGTAGAAAGCATTCTAATAGGGCCTTTCATACCTTGGTGGATGTCTTCACAAAATTTTATAGATTGATTAGCATTGATGGGGTTTCTTCAATTCAATTGATGGAGAGGGTCAATATTCTCTAACTTGATAATACGGGGGAACTTGGTATAGGTCAGAAAGGATATTCTCTTGTGGAGGCAAGTTGGCAATGGATGAGGTTGTGCCTGTCAAGATTGTGGGAGAGAAGGAAGGAGTCTCACTTGTAGCTTTCTTGCTTGCACAATGGGGGAATACACAAAGGGTGGAGGCTGAAAACAGTTTTCCTCTTCTTAGTTGTGTAAGCCAAAAAGAACTCAAGTACAAAGAAATAGAAGAACCCTATATATGGGTCTCAAACCAAACTCAACTAACTAAGGTGGCATACTAATTGAGCCACGAACTAGAGTAGATAAGGATAGCTGTCATCTAGCTATTATTCATGAGCGGTGTACCAACCGCATCTACAACTGACAAGTCGGTGACATAAATACACAACGGTCACCCTGGCGTATCACGAGTGGAGCTCGATATCTCAACACTCCCCCTCGAGCTCAATCCCAATTCCTGCACACCAAGTAGGTCTCTGAACTTGCGCAGCTTCTCTGCGCCCAATGCCTTCGTGAATATGTCAGCTACCCGATCCTCTGTGCTGACATAAACTAGATCAATAAGACCTAGTAAAACCCTCTCCCGCACATAGTGATAATGCACCTCAATGTGCTTTGTTTTAGCATGATAGACTGGGTTATTTGCCAAGTGTATACTACTCATGTTGTCACAATAAATGACAACTGGCCCATCTGTAGGCTGATGCATATCATAAAGTAGCTTATGCAACCAAGCTATCTCACATGCAGCCATTGCTGCACCCCTGTACTCGGCCTCTGTGCTCGACAAGGCAACTGTAGGCTGTTTCTTGCTGCTCCAAGTGACTGCAGCACTCCCAAAAGAGAACACATATCCACTGGTAGATCTTCTATCAGAAATACTACCAGCCCAATTAGCATTAGTGTATCCATGTAGCTGTATCTGAACCCCAGTCTCATAAAATAGTCCATACTGCAATGTGGACTTCACATACCTGAGTATGCATCTAACCGCATCCAAATGCGGTTTCCTTGGAGCCTGCATAAACTGACTTACCAATCCAACAACATAGCTCAAATCTGGCCTGGTAATAGTCATATAAATCAAACTTCCTACTATGCGTCTGTACATAGTAGGGTCTTCTAGAAGCTCACATGCATCTGTACTCAGCTTCACATTCTACTCCAAAGGAACTGAAATAGGCTTACAGCCAGTCATCCCATATTTGGACAGCATGTCCAATCCATACTGCCTCTGCAAGAGCTGTATCCCACTTGGTGATCTAATCACCTCAATGCCCAAGAAATAACGCAGCTCTCCCAAATCCTTCATCTCAAACTTCTACTTCAATAGCATTTTCACATGAAGGATATCTTCATCACTGTCACCTGTCATAATCAAATCATCAACATAAATGACAAGTAGCATAATAGCTTTCTCTGTTTTTCTCACATAAAGTGAGAAATCTGCCTTGGAAATCTGAAAGCCAATAGTGACAAGATACTGTCCTATCTTGTCAGACCATGCTCTAGGTGCTTGCTTCAAGCCATACAAGGCTTTCTTCAACCTGCAAACAAACTCAGGATGAACAGCATGCACATAACCTGGTGGCTGCTCTATATAGACCTATTCTTGCAAATCACCATGCAAGAAGGCATTCTTTACATCCATCTGATGTAAAGACCATCCCTTTGATGTAGCCATAGCAATGACTGCTCTTACGGTTGCCATCCTTGCAATCAGACTGAATGTTTCTTCATAGTCAATGCCATATGTTTGTGCATATCCCTTGACTACTAATCTTGCCTTGTATCTGTTCACAGGACCATCTGCATTGTGCTTCACCTTATAAACCCACTTACAGCCAATTGCATTCTTACCTTTAGGCAAAGGTACTAACTCCCATGTAGCATTTGCTTCCAAGGCATCCATTTCTTCATCCATGGCTTTCTCCCATTTTTCTTTTCCCATGGCTTACTCAAAAGAAGTGGGTTCTGGTTCCTGTATCACTTTGACCATATATGCATAGTGAATGGTTGTAAATCTATCATATTTCAGCCTATCCACAGGATACCTAGCTCTCGTAGACCTGCGCAAAATAGGTTCACTTTCAGGTGCTCTCAAAACATCCCTGGTCTTCCTTACTCCAGGTGTAACAATAGAAGGAATACCCAACTCATCATCAATGCTCTGTTCTGAGCCACTGGATTCACCATCCACATAAGAGTGACCTGCATTCACATCAAACATGGGCTGATCAACCTTCTCTTTTCCTTTTCGTGATACCTGCATACCACTATTTGCATTGCTTTGAGAAGATTCTCCAGATCTCAATCTTCCTGTCTATGGTGAAGAATGTGAACCACTGCTAGAGGACGCTCCAGGTCCACTAATATTTTGTGACTGTTGCTGTGAATTCCGTGCAGCATTACCATTTTGTGCATCTACATCATCGATCACATTTACTGGTTTATACCAGCTACTCATCTCATCAAAAACAACATCTCTGCTCACTGTAAACTTACGAGTAGAAGGGTTATAACATCTATACCCTTTTTGCTGCAAAGAGTAACCAATAAAGATGCACTTCTCAGCTTTTGGATCTAACTTGGATCTCAGCTCATCTGGCACATGTACATAGGCAATGCAACAAAAAATTTTCAAATGAGAAATATCTGGTTTCCTGCGAGTATACCTCTCCTCTGGAGTCATCCCATGTATTGCTGCAGTGGGAGTCCTGTTCATTATATAGACTGCTGTAGCAACTGCTTCAGCCCAATAAAAATCTGGTAGGTCTTTTTCATTAAGCATGGCACGAGATACCTCTCCAATATGTCTGTTTTTCCTTTCTGCAATTCCATTTTGTTGTGGGGTATGACTGCATGAATATCGTTGCTTTATGCCATGCTCCTGCAGGAACCTTGCAAACTCATTTGAGAGGTACTCTCCCCCTCCATTTGACCTTAGGCATTTTATTTGCAGGCATGTTTCTTTTTCAACCATAGCTTTAAGAGTTTTGAAATGCCCAAACACTTCACTTTTCTTTTTCATAAAATACACCTAAACTTTTCTGCTATAGTCATCAATAAAAGTGACAAAATAATGACAGCCTCCAAGAGATGCAGCTTTAGTAGTCCACACATCAGAGTGGATTAATTCCAATGGCTTCTCACTCTCTTGAACATGTCTAGGAAATGGTTTCCTTGCCTGTTTTCCAAACTGACAGGCTTCACATACCTTATGCATTTCTGCAACCTTGAATTTAGGCAATCCTGCAACAATATTTTGGGCCTGCATTGATTTAAGTCATTGTATATTAACATGACCAATGCGTTTATGCCAGATATCAATATCTGCAACTACACCGGTCCCATGTGCAAACATTGCTGCACTCAATTCAGGCATGTCTGCATCCAACGTAAACATTCTGCCCTTCTTCTTTCCTTTTGCTATCAAGCGACCTTTATTTTTCATATCCTCAACAAAGCATCCATGAGGATTAAATCTGACCTGCAAGCCCTGCTAAACCATTTGACCAACAGAAACCGGATTCTTGGTGATATTCGGGACATGAAATACATCGGACATGTATTTCTTTTTCCCATCCTGCATAGACAAAGGAAATTTTCCAATCTACACAATAGGATGTGCAGTATCATCACCAGTCTCCACATATCCTGGTTTTTCCATTTTCCTTGCATCCTCCATCCATTCTACATGACTTGTCATGTGGTTTGATGCACCTGAGTCAACATACCATACATCATTGCTTTCTTCTACACTTGTCACAGAATTGTTCATGTGCTGCACCATAAACAAGTGCTCATTTCTGTCATCACCCTGTCTACTAGAAGATGCATAATTCCCTTGTTGCAATTTCCCATTCATGATGTCATTTTGCTTTTTATAGCAGTCTTTAGCCATATGACCCATTTTACCACAGTAGTAGCATTCAACATTGCTATTTGCATTTTGGCCTCTTTGCCATCCACCACGACCTCTTTGGCTCCCCCTGCCTCTAGAGTTACCACGTCCTCCTCCATAGGACTGGTTTTCTTGAGTTTGCTGCATATTCTGATTTCTACCACGGCCTCCAAATCGGCCTCCTCTACCTCTGCCTCTACCTCTTCCAGCATTTGAGTAGAAGACAGCTTCTTTTGAAGTTCCTCCTGAAGAAGATGCACCACCATTTCTTTGCTCCTCAGAAATTAGAAGAGCAATCAGCTCCTCAAAATCAGGAAATCTTTCATGAACTGAAATGGATGTCCGAAACTGTGCATAATCCTTTCCTAGACCATTCAAGGTCACAGAAACTAAATCATCATCTTCCACTGACGACCCAATGGAAGCAAGTGCATCTGCAATCTTCTTCACCTTCATGTGGTAGTCATTGATGCTCATATTTTCTCTTTGCACATTGTGCAACTCTTGCTTGAGCTGCATTTTCCTGGCTTGCGTATTTGTGCTATACATTTTTGACAAAGTATCCCATGCCTCCTTTGGCGTACTTGCATCCTGAATATGCACAATCATAGAGTCTGAAATGCTGATAGATAGCCAATACATAACTTTCCTGGCTCTCTCATGCCATGCTTTAAATGCCTGCATTTGCTGTTGATTGGGAACATCAGGAAGAACTGGTTCTTCTTCATTTCCTGCAACAAATTCCCAATATCCTTTTCCCATAAGGAAATTCGTCATTCTAAACTTCCATGCTTGGAAGTTGTTATTGTCAAGCTTTTCAGTGACAATCTGTTAAAGAGAATCAAACGCCATTACAGAACACTGCAAAAAATTATGTCACTGCAAAAAACACAGCTTCACCCTCACAAGGGCAAATCTGTAAAACTGGCGAAAGTGGTATTTGACCACACAGTCACTTCCTAGTGACGATTTTGCATAAACAGGAACCAAGGATGATTCTGTAACTCCCAATGTCTCTGCACATAAGCATACGATGCAATTTCTGTGGTAACTTTTCACCGACCTGTAGAACAGTGGTCGCACAACATAAAACTGGGCCTTTTCCTGAGTGCGTGCAGAAAACTTCGGCCTCCAAAACAGGCCGTGAAATGGCCTCAAATCAAAAAAACAGGGTCGCCAGGGGCTAAAGCCTTTTCCCGCAGCATATACTGCCCTCTTGCTTCACCGCGAAGGGTGTCTCAACCTGAGACAATGCACTCTTGCAATTTCCGGCTGTGCTACCTGCAGAGATTTGCTCCCAAAACAGAAAATGAAGCAACATTGGTCCTCTTACCAGAACACTGCGAGCTTGGCTTGCTTTCTTGAGCTCCTTACCACGAACAAGGCTTTGATACCATGTCAAGATTGTGGGAGAGAAGGAAGGAGTCTCACTTGTAGCTTTCTTGCTTGCACAATGGGGGAATACACAAAGGGTGGAGGCTGAAAACAATTTTCCTCTTCTTAGTTGTGTAAGCCAAAAAGAACTCAAGTACAAAGAAATAGAAGAACCTTATATATGGGTCTCAAACCAAACTCAACTAACTAAGTGGCATACTGACTGAGCCACGAACTAGAGTAGATAAGGATAGCTGTCATCTAGCTATTATTCATGAGCGGTGTACCAACCGCATCTACAACTGACAAGTCGGTGACATAAATACACAACGGTCACCCTGGCGTATCATGAGTGGAGCTCGATATCTCAACAGTGCCAACAACAATGGTGTCCATTTTAGAGAATTGAGAGGTCATGTTGATTGGGGAATCAATACATGGAGAAGGAGTAGCCAATAGGGTCGAAGGTGCCGATGAACCTTTGTTCTGATTGGGAGTGTCGCTCTGCTCACCACACCACTTAAGGAGACTAAAATCCAAGAACTACTAAAGATAAGGGCACATGATGATAAGAGGAAAGCCAAATTTGGTGCGGAACCCCTTGAGGAGCACATCAATAAAGGGATAGGTGAGTGATTCAAAGAGAAACGGGTTTTCCTGGTACCAAAATGGGAGTGGTATAAGTACAAAGAGAACCATTGGGCCAACAATGAGGAGTCTTTATATTGTTTGATGAATGACATTATCAAGAAAATTGAGCAAATTAAGCCTCAATATGCCTTGATTCAACAAAGAACATGGAAATGTTCCAATTTCAAACTTGGTAGAGGAGAACCTACACCAATGTTTATATAAGACTCCATCAGAATTGCCCTTTTTGAATAGTTTGAGAATAGACCCCATGAATGATAGCTATACCTTGTTATCTTCCTAGCCTTGGAAGTAGGCCTTCGCTAGGATCCCCCTAGTAAAGGGTACTAAAACAATTTCTTATGGACCTCATGGATGGCAACCCATTCAAAATCAATTTTTTGAGGGTCTTCCTCAAGCTTTTGTTTACCTAGAATAATAAAGGGCATGTGTGTTTGTAACTTTTTGACCTAGAGCTATAGGAAAGTCTACGTTGGTGCAACTACTTGAGTATATCTTGGGAGAATCTTGTTATGCCCTCGATATCCTTTGACTTACTAATAGATTTGAAATGAGGGCAGTCGAAGGTAAGATTCTGTTGACACTTCCTAGTATCCCTTATAAGGTCAAAAATCCGCAGTGCTTTGTGCTCAAATAGATAATTTTGGGGGATAGAGTCACGTGTGAGGTAAAGAATAGTTTGATTTATGCAATAGATCCTAAAGACTACTGATAGTCAATACCAATACCATATGGGATGTGAAGGATAGAACAAGCAAGTTTAGGTGTTGATTCATGTAAAACCTAACTCCTAGGGTAGCTACAAAGAGAGATCCATACCCAGAAAAAGGCGAGCAGACTCATTAGCTGGGCACTCTCCATGTCGACTAAGCATTGCCTCATTGGGCAACATGTGGAGGCCCTCAATGAGCTAACCAAAGGGGGAGTAGTCCACATAGGATTGTTAGACCTGATCTTAAAAAAAGTAGGTTATTGCCTTGGGAACACGCTCTTGCCTTAGGGGTGAGGAAAATTCCCACATCCATGTATTTGTATGAATCTTATGTTGTAGAGTATGCAAAAGCTAATGGAATTGAACCAATTGACTATTATTCTTTTGAGAGGTACTGAATGACTCCTTTTGATCTAAAGGTTGTATGGGGGCAGTGCAAAAAAGGAAGTAGGAAGGGAAGGTAGTGATCATGCTGGACCAATTGGGAATTTGGGAGAACCATTGAAAAACAATGTGAAGTCTCAATTGGTACAAATATTGAGCAATGAAGAGCCTTGGAGGAGGTTTTACAATAATAAGAGACTATTTGAACAAGAGGAGGAGAAGAAGATGGAGGACTCCTTACCTATTGAGCCTCCTATTGAAAATATGATTAATGATCTGGTTGGAGTGAAAGATATTGATCATGGCAATCGTGTCAAACTTTTAATTATATTTGGGAATCATTAGAATGCCACTAATTATGTGGTTAATACTTTCACATTGGTTTTGTATGAGGTGGAGGAGGACCGGGAGGAATTCAAAAATTTAGAAGATAGGGGGATTTTTGGGATGACTGAAGAAGAAGATCTCACTACTAGGGAGTTCTTAGTAGAACACCCTAAGTTGCATGGTTTGGACCTAATAGAGTGGATAGAGAAATAAATCACCATGAGGGTTATTCAATCACTTCCCATTCAAGCAATGCACAAAGGGAAATAGTCACAATGTATGAGGAGTTTGCAGTAGCGTTATTAGGCTTGATTGGAAGCTTAGTTCCCTCTGACACTATGGAAGGATACGTATATACCTTGGTAGATGATCTATGGGAGTGTATGGAGTAGTTGAAATGTATCATCATCAATTTCAAGAGCTAAAACCACATTAACCATGACTCTTCTAACATAGCAAAAGCTAGCTTTATGTTATTTTGCTTATTTAGGGGGAGGAACTACCCTATACCTCCAGAGAAGGTGCCTTGTACAATAGTAGTTTGCAACTTTCTATTACGATTTGGCTAGTTATCCTAGGCTAATATTCAAGACTGACTGGGGATCAACAGTCATAGTAAATTTTAAAAGGGACATCAAGGGGACAATGAAAGAGGTAGGAGGACTACCCTGCCTTTAGAGATGGTCCTCAAGGAGTTAGATATGGTTGCATGCCACATGGGTATCTATGTGGGACTTATGGGCAAGGCATAGGGACCTAATACAAGGGATGCTTACCACTCTTCTTCCTTCTAGAAGTACGTATTTTCCCAATGGGGAGAGAATATTCCATGATCTTATTTATTTTTTAAAAATGGTTTAAATAGTATTATAGGATGTTATACAAAGTTATCTAAATGAAATAACATATTGAAGTTGACGAGTGAATGGCATTAGATAAATACATCATTAGTAGTCCTATATACAATAATATGAACTTTTGATAGGACAATGGAGTTGAATAAATAAATCATTAGTAGTTCGATTCTTCCAAGAAACCCATGATTAGTAGATATAATTATTTAAAATCTTTTTAATATTTTTCTACAGCTAAAAAAGATAGAATATGCTATTTATCAAAGATACATGATATTCAATGTCTCTGTAATTTTTTTAATTTTAAATAAAAATAATTTAGTGAACTAACAGAATAATTAGTTAAAAAATATATTATCCAAAAAATAAGTAAGTATCAAACACATGTTATATATTTTTAAAGCTCTTAAAGAAGATAGAATTCATGTAGCAAAGATATACTAATGCAATATCTCTTCAAAAAAGATAGTTCCTTTTGGATCCAAACTATATAATGATAGATAGAAAAAATAGCAAAGCACTAGCCAAAAAATTTCCAAGCCTTACTATGCTCAAGATAATTCAAATTACCTATAATGATATTTTCATCACGTGACATTCAAAACTAGCTAACAATCTTTGTATCGAGCCATATTAATTAAGAGAATTTAAAAAAATGAGGAAGAACAATAAATATTTGATATGTCATGATAAGGGGGATTGTTGGATACCACCAATTCCCTAATTGGGTCGTTTCTTGCAAGTCTTTTTTTTTTCTATTCTTCAACTATATATAAATTGTTTGATTTTCTTATGATTTTTTAGCTTTAGGATAATGGTCACTATTACATGGAAATATGTGATAATGCTATGATCTTTATTTTTAATGAGCTTTTATATTTGTTAATAAAATTATAATTTTTAAATAAATAAATTATATTTTTAAAAAAATTAAAAAAAATAAAAATTTTGAGCTTTTTTGCTATTTTAGAAATATATTAAGGATAAAATAAGCCTAAAAAATGAGAAGAAATTACCAAAAAAAGACTTGCAAGGTACAATGTGATTAGGGGGATTGGTGATACTCTAACATTCCTAATTACAAAATATCTTGCAAGTCCTATTTTTGGTGACTTTTTCTCAAAATTTAAGCTTATTTTTAGTCTTAAAATATTTTTAAGTAGAATTTTTTCCATTTATGTCAAGGCACAAGATATTTATGAAATTGTTTATTTTTTGATAAATATAAGATATAATTTAAAATATCATAGCATTATCACATAGTTGAATCTAATTGTGACCATTATCCTAAAGCTAAAAATCCTAAAAAAATCAAATATGTTAGATATAGTTGAAAAAGACTTAGAAAAATCATTAAAAATAAATAAATAAATATATTTTATAGTTTTTATCTTATAAATATTTATTTGTTTTATTTGTTAATATTTGAGAAATATAATAATATTTTTTAGTATATAAGTCAAATATATTTTTCATTTTTAGAATTATATTAAAGTATATGAAGGTTTTTTCCAATGTTTTTTCATAAGAAGTACTAATGAACAGGACTAAATTCTCAGTCGTTTATATATTGTTGGTTCAAAAAATACAATGGCGAGAGATATATAGCCTATACAAAGCAAATAATACTCAAGTATTTTTTCAAAGGTGTATACCATTAAGCTTGAACATGTATCCAAAAGTTGTATTTTCTTGCCAAAAACTTAGAACATATTTACACCATTGAACTCAATCTTATATCTTTGTTTTGTTTTGGTTTGTGAGTCAAGTATACACAACTAGGTTTTGCAAGTATTATTACAAACCAAGTTATGCAAGAGCTATCATAAAAACTTATATCTTGAACTTGTGTTATCTTGTCAAGAATTTCAATGTGTCTCTAATATCTTCTAATGTCCTAGAAGGTACCACTCAACCTCTTCATAGATTATCACTCAAAACTTGTTTATGGAAAGATGTTTGTAGAAAATAATCCATTTTTATTAGTTACTCTGATAGATCAAAAGTCACATTTATTACTTATATCAAAATTTATTGTGTATTTGTAGAGAAATACATTTACTTGGAGGTAAGTATATATCCCTAGCCATATAAACATGATGAAGCCGAGCAAACATTCTTGAGGTGTATCCTCTTGTTTTGTTTTTTTCCCTTGTGGGAGCCTTTGCAAGATGGTAGCATGGTAATCTAATAATTTACAACAAAAGTTTTAGGCTTTCAAGTTTCATCTATACTTCTATTATAGACGATATGAAGGACGCATTGTGAATGCTATGGAAAAAGAATAAAAGCACACATATTTTGTACAAAAAGAAACTAAATGAGAAGGTCAAGAAATAGAATCTAGAGAGCTTAAATATTATATGGGTACCAAAAAGAAGTCACGTAGTCAAATCTCTTGATTTTCAAAAAATTGAATATTAACTTTAGGTCCCATCTTTGTCACATCTTTTGACAACTTTTGTTAGTGAATAGGACTATTGGGACTCCCAAAATATGTTAGACTTTAGATATTTTGGCTACAAAAGATCTCTTAAATTTTAAAATATTGTATCTTTTGATAACTTTGTCAACAATGAATAGGACCCTCGAGACTACTTAAACAAAGTTTAGATATTTCAGATAGAAAAGAGGTGAAAACTATGAAATGAACTCTAGTATTTCCAAAGTGGAGGAGACAACAATACCATATTTTTGTATACATGGTAGATTATCTTTGGCTCTTTTCTTAATCAAGTGATTAACAAAAGTACAATTTTTTCATGTTTTTAGCCCTAATGATTCGGTGTTTTAGTTTTCTATTAAAAATGTAGTGGCAGCATTGTCACCTTGTGTTGCAATCATGATCTAGCTACGTAGAGGTTTCTTCAATGTATACCAAGAAGCTGTGATGTATTTGCTATATTTGGTTTGCAAAATTCAACATTATCATGATACTTGCCAATTTCAAGTACAACTCTTTCGAGCTTTTTGGTTTCTTCATTGCCTTGAGCGTATTGTGTAATCCACTCACCAAAAGACTTTGCTTAGCACTAGAAACATTTGGTTAGTTACATTTAATTTGCAAGCCTCTCAACTCTGAGTGTTCAAAGAACCTTTCGAGGATCTCCACCTTCTCCAACATGCCAAGACCCTCTATGTAATGTGTAAAACACTTCAACATCTCACAACATATTTTGTGTTGTTTAGTGTCACTTAGCCTAACCTATGTAATTGCAACATTCTTAGCCTTGATCTTTTCACAATATTCATACTTTCTCTTTGCCTCATACTCCTTGATTAGAGCTTTTCTGCATGAGCTACACTAAATTGAGCTACTACATAGGCATGTAGCAATAGAATTACTCCCATTTCCTAATAGGATCTCCATCCCATGGGTCTTTGGGAGGTAAAGTAGAATGGAAAAATAATTTATCCCAATTTACAAATGTACATCATAGGATTCTAGATGCAAATTGTGTGTCTATGAGAAAATGTGTGTTTGTGCGTGAGTAGATATCAAGGAACACACACACACACACACACACACACACACACACACACACACACACACACACACACACACACACACACACACACACACACACACACACACACACACACACACACACACACACACACACACACACACACACACACACACACACACACACACACACACACACACACACACACACACACACACACACACACACACACACACACACACACACACACACACACACACACACACACACACACACACACACACACACACACACACATGATACATAGGAGAAATAGTGAAAGAGGGAGTCTTAGAGAGAGAGAGGGAGGGAGGGAGAGAGCAAATATGCAAGAGAAACAGTGATAGAGGAAGTCTCATAGAGAGAGAGAGAGAGAGAGAGAGAGAGAGAGAGAGAGAGAGAGAGAGAGAGAGAGAGAGAGAGAGAGAGAGAGAGAGAGAGAGAGAGAGAGAGAGTTGTAACTAACTCAAAGAATGTCACGGGCCATCAATTGGCCACATTTAGTTATGTTAATTTAAATCTTTAACTTAAAGATTCTCCACCTTTTGGACAAAGGTTTCCAATACATTAAAGAGGAAGTTACCAACTTGCTAGTGATATGTGGGACATAGGTATCGAGTCCACTTATTCATGCTTACACCCACATACTATCACATCTTATACATTGTATCAAATTACCTATGGATCTAGTAAAAAAAAAGTCGAAATCTACACAATTACCCCAAAGAGGTATGAGGTAATCTATAATAGAATACAGTTTAATTGTAATCATGTGGAATGATGTTTATGCTTTGAATCCAATCAATTATCTAGGATTGAAGACAACCCAAATTGAGGATTTTGGCTTTCATTTCATTATCCAAACTTAGTTTTGTAAGTTAGGGCTTACCATTGGTGCTAAAGTAGTAAATATGTTAGTCACAAACATAGAAGATTTAGGGGTAAATGAAGTAAATGGTGTAGTGAATAGAGTAATGATTTTAGCCTCATATGCTTCAGCCCCACATGGCATGATGATCCTTTACTAGTTGATAGAAGAGCCAACGAATGATAATATGTAGATCATCGAAGACTTATTGCATGAGATATTGCTGATTGCAACTCTGCTTGACTATGTTTTCTTTGATGATGATCCAATGAATAGTATTAATGTCACCTTTCCCTTTGATCCAGGTGGATGAAAAACGGCTTGAGAAAAGCTCTATGTAGGTAAGTAGCCATCTTTGTTAATCTATATATCTTCACAATGATCTTGGATGCAAATGGGTGTAAGATAGGAGCCCTATTTCATTGCAGTTTGCTTTTTGCCAACCCTCTATTTTAAGCTCTTGTAAATTCAAAATTACTTATAGAGAAGTACAACTTACATGACATAAAGTATACTAAAAGATTTTTCTACAAAGCTATTAAAAACTTAGTTTGGTTCAACCTACCCAAAGTTATGGTAGATTTTCTATAGCAAGGCATGTAGGACAACATGATTACTCTATTATGCTAGAGTTTATGATTGAAGAAGAGTACATCAAGTTACCATTTCTATGATTCCACATGGATGTATACATATGATAGTATGCTTTTAACCACAAAAACAACCTTTCATATGAAGATTTTGGAGAATATAGTTCCTTTTGTAATGCCTACATAGAGTATCCTATTGTTAAAAAATGGCAAGAGGCCAAAGCAAGAATATAATTAACAATGGATGAGCGACAAGAGAGGACAACAAATCTCATGGCTCTACTATCAAAAGGAAATGGAAAAACAATAATAGTATAAGTCCTAAACTGAATGTGTAAGTTGTATACAAGGCCAAGGAAAACACATCCTAAGGACAAAACACTAAGACAATCCTAACTATGAGGCATCTTTGCTAACATCTAGAGTTCTCTCCAAAACTCCAAGTCTATGTAAACCATTATACCCACTCCAATGATGCACCAAAACTCCAACAGACCAACCCCTAACACTTTGCGTATTGATTGGGCCCCCATTAACCCTTCAAGCAATTTTTTGGGCACTATAATTACAAGTAGATCATACACATTCCATCTTTTGCCACCAAGAATGGGAGCATATATATTGGGAGTGGCCCCGTTAACCAATGGGTGTAAAACGATTGGAAATTGGCCCGGTTACCTTAAAGATACCCATTATTTTACCTCCCTTCCCTTACCAAGCATTGTCATTCTCCCATTTGTGAGGAACTCCAAGGAAATGCCATTGTACATAACCCCACCTTGGTTATGGTCCAAGTAAGCCCTCTTCTCCAAATATCCAACCCTCTGGATAGGGTTGTTTCTATCCCCAAAGGGGGAGTAGTGGGATCTTCTTTCAGGGCCTCCCAAACTTTCTTGCCCACAAACATATTATCCACATCTATTATACCCCATCCTAGGGGCAATGAGCCCACATCCAAACCCAAGTCTCACTTATGGATGGTAAAAAGAACTATTTTCCTCTATTAATATGAGAAAGCCATGCCTCAAGGTCCTCGACTATTTGTTTCTTTCCCCTCACATAAAAGTTCCATCAACATTATATATTCAAGGTCAAACAACATTATAGACTTTTGGTACGGAGACCCACTCGAGTCAAGTGGTGTTGATGGGCACATCTAACTGACCATGTGTTTGAAAGTCTTCATGGCCCAATTGCAATGATATCATTATCAAGGGTGCACTTTGTGAAATATGAGGGATCTAGAGCATGGCAGATGTGGAAGCTATGGAGGTTGAAAGAGGAAAAAGGACCTCATGTAGACATTGACCTTGACTAGGACAGATTGTTACACAAGTGAATTAGGTTCCAAGATTGAGACTTGGACTCATAAACACAATCTTGTGTGTTGACAGTGACATGACACTTTACTGGAAAGAAAAGAGTACTATCATTGCATTAGAAAAAGAGTGCAAGTATAATGCTTTATAGGAATTGAGTGGTGGTACTTTCTCCTCCTATGCATATGGGATTTTGCTCTTGAGCCCTCACTACTTCTCACAAAGGGACTAAAGTAGGTGTGATTGAAAATATCTCAACACACTCTACCAACTGAGCTGATAGCCCATCATACAAGCTCCCCTGGTCCATAAGGAGTGAGAGAGACTTACCACGCTGAAGCAGGGAGCCTATCCCCATCCCTCATATTTCCTCAAGGAAGGATGAGATTCATTTCAAAATTTTTTTACTCGAGGCAACAAGCTCATGGATTAGAGACTCAAGCTCATTAGTCTTCTGTTAGTTGTTTACCTTAGTGAATAAGGTTAAGTCACACTGACTTAACCATGATTAGATCTAGGTCAGTTGATCTTAGTATGTGTGTTGTACATACAGTTGACTTTTAGTGTGACTGTGTGCTAAAGGAATGGATTACAGGGAGCATATCTGCTACCCTTTGAGCCTGTGCCTTTGTCTCCATCTCTTTCTCTTTGAACTGTAATATGGTATCAGAGATGGAAATGTTGATGGTTCAAAATCAGATTCTTCCCATTTGCACATGACATTGATCAGATCTTGTACTAAAGAAGCCTTGCAAAGGCTCAACAGAGTTGTTGGCCCAACAAGCAATCCGTTTGTCCTTAACACTCTCAACAATAGATCTGGCCCAAGTGCACCTCTGAACAACAATGCATACAATCTCTGTTGACTTAGCAGGAAACGATAGATCAGCTTCATAAACTTTAGCTTAGCAAACCTGCTGCTGCTGTACAGGGGAGTCGAACTAGTCGTCAAGGGAGGGCATGCTGAGTCGAGCTGTGCCTTTTGCAAATGGACTGGCTTCTGTGCAGGCAATGAGGTGTGGATGGAGGCCATATGTGGGTGTTGTGTGTAATGAAGTAGTCAGACGTTATCCATCAAAGAATGAGGGTAAAAGGGGGTATAGAACAATGTGATGCACTACACTAATGCTGGAGCTAATATCAAATACGTTGCTTTGAGAAGGAAACCAAGTCCTTCAATTCCAAGCCTTGTACCATTGCTGCTCTTCCCAAATTGAAGATAGTGTATGAGCTGCTACGACTCATCAGTAATCAGTCGTAGTAGGCCGCCATGCTGATTGCAATACCACCTGATGTCCCAGTTGATGTATGACCCAGGCATGTAGCTAATCATCTGTGATATGATTCCTTCTTAACAGGAAGATCATAATGTATTAAGACCCTACCAGATAAAGGGCTCTCCCCAAGTGATTGAGAAGGTAAACAAGTATCTGTAACTACAAGAAGATGGGAATATGTTTCTTGTAGCTCAATATTTAGGTTGGTTTGGAAATGCCATCTGAAGAATCATTCCAATTTGCTACTGCATTTTGAAATTTGGAGCACTGTAAAGCGCTCAGTCTCAAAGAGAGATCACTATTAGATAGCATCATCAACAGACTATATGCTGATCTATGACTTGAAGACGTGCACAACATTGTTGGGAATAACAACTGACTGTATGTTCGGGCTGAGAATGCAGTAGTGGTTATTGCTGAAAGTTTTACACTAAAAAGTGGTTGCATTACAGGGTAATGAAGTACATTGCCTATTGGCATTTTGAGAAATTGGCTGTTTTTTGTAAAGGTGGAATGTTGTAAGCATTAAATACTCAGTTTTGAACTAATTTACTATAGTTTTTGCAGTGGGGCTGACTGTTAATAGTTTGCAGCAAGCATACAAGCATTGGGTCTATTGAGTTATGTATTGACTCTCCCAGAGATTGTGACACTTGGTTGTTGTGGTTTATGGCTTGGTTGTGCTGAGAATAACCTCATTTGGATATAGAGAATATACAGGTTACTTACAAACTGCTGATTACAGATTGCTGTCAGTCATTGAATGTTGCATATGCCTACATGTCTACTGATCAGACAATGCTACTTGGTTGGAATGCTATTACATTTAATGCTTTCCCACATGTTTGGAAATGTATGACATTGTTGTGAACTAAAATCTACTGGTTTTGCAAAGCTTAAGACTTTGAAATGGCAAACACAGGAGAGAAAGATACTGTCACTCAGATAGTTGGTGAGAAGCTGAACTACAACAATTTCGTTCTATGGAAATTCAGGATGTCTAATTTTTTAATTGGAAGAGGCTATTGGGACCTAGTTACAAGTCTTGAAGATGAGCTCAAACTACTAGACGATAGACCTCCAACAAAGGATCAGTTAAAGGCACACAGGACTTGGTTGGAAAAGGCCAGCAAGGTCTTGCATTGGTTATCACTATGTGTGTCAGACACAAAGGCTATGCAAATTGCAAATTGTGCTTCCCCAAAAGCTGCTTGGGACTTATTGATGAAGAATTATGGGCATGCCACTCATGCAAGAAAGACACAACTGAAGCAAAAATTTAGCCACATATCCAAGAATGGAAGGTCTATTGAGGACTATGTTAGTGAGATCAGATCCATTGCAGAACAACTAGGCTCAATTGGAGCTGAAGTTGAGGATGATGATTTGGTAGCTACTACCCTCCATGGACTTGGACAGGAGTATAAGCAGTTTGATACTTCCATTTCAGTGCGTCAGGAGCAGCCTGAATTTGATGAACTTGTAGCACTTCTATTGCATGAATAAGTGAAACTTGGACTCAATACAAGTTCTAGGGGGTCTAAAAACAGCAGGGACAGTGTCTTCTACTCCAATCAAAGGGGTAGAGATGGAAGATGAAGATCAAATTTTCGAGAAAGAGGTGCTGGAAATGCATATGCAGCCCGTGGACAGCAAGCTAGTGGATGACAAAATAGGCAACCTCAAGCAAATAGAGGTGCCTCAAATGCACATGGAAGAGGAGGTTATTCACCTAGAGGAAGAGGCACTTGGCAGCAGCCTCAACTGAGTCATGGAAAGCAATCAAATGCAAATAAGGATTGCCATTATTGTGGCAAATACGGGCATGTAGCTAAGGATTGCTACAAAAAGCAGAACGACCAAAGAGCAAGAGGGAAGCAACATGGTAATTATGCTTCTTCTAGTGGTATGTAGGAGGATGACAGGTTGTTTGCAATGCAACATGTGAAGAAAGGGTTGCCTGTACACGGCAAAGCAGATGATGTATGGTATATAGACTCAGGGGCATCTAACCACATGACTCCTCATGGAGAGTGGTTTGACACATTGGTAGAAGGTGCTCATAGATATGTTTGCATAGGGGATGATACACAACATGAAATTA
The DNA here is from genome assembly GCF_053477565.2 of Lygodium microphyllum. Taxonomy (NCBI): domain Eukaryota; kingdom Viridiplantae; phylum Streptophyta; class Polypodiopsida; order Schizaeales; family Lygodiaceae; genus Lygodium; species Lygodium microphyllum. The sequence goes on along the minus strand of NC_141164.1, from coordinate 74,130,254 downwards.
TGCATATAGGTACTATTCCGTTAATGATGCATGGTGATAGGAAAAAGAGTCTCTATGATGTATTACATGTACCCTCCATAACCAAAAACTTGCTTTCTGTGGGACAAATGGCTAAACAAAATCTACAAGTTAGATTCAATAGAGATGGATGCTACATTGAAGAGTATGGTCAAGGATGCAAACTCATTGCTAAAGGCAAGAGAAATGGCAGGATGTTTACATTGGATACGAAAATTCCAACATTGAATGCTACTATGTACTCACATGAAAATGCTGCAATAAGGGACATTGAGATATGGCATAAAAGGATTGGACATGTAAATGTTCAAAAGTTGAAGAATATGCAGCATAAGCAAGTTGTACTTGGACTTCCTAAGTTCAAGCATGTGGAATTGGGACATGTATGTTAGTCTTGTCAATTTGGAAAGCAATCAAGGCTTCCATTTATGGGGCATGTAAGCACTACTACTAGACCATTACAACTTGTACATTCTGATATATGGGGACCCTCACAGAATGCATCTCTTGGGGGATCACATTACTATGTGTCATTCATAGATGACTATAGTAGGTACACATGGTTGTATGTGCTAAAGCACAAGAGTGATGTCGTGGATGCTTTTCAGGATTTTAAGAGACATATGGAGAAAGAATTGGCTTGCTACATCTCATGCTTGAGATCTGATAGTGGTGGAGAATATGTTTCTAAAGACTTTGATCACTTCTTGGCAGCTCATGGAATTAAAAGGCAATTAACATGTAGGTACACACCACAACAAAATGGTGTGGCAGAGAGGAAAAACAAGGTGATCATGGAATCGGCTAGAGCCATGTTGAATGAGAAAAGCCTACCAAATGCATATTGGGTAGAGGCTGTAATGACTGCATTGTATGTCATGAATCATACATCAACAACAGGTATACATGAGATGACTCATTATGAGAGGTTTTATGGGATAAAGCTGGACATCAGCCATCTTAAGGTTTTTGGATGCTTGGCATATGTACATGTTCCAGATGAAAAGAGGAAAAAGCTCGATCCAAAGGTAGAAAAGGCCATCTTTATTGGGTATGCACAAGATAGGAAAGCATACAAATGCTACAATCCTTCTACTCATGAGACATTGGTCTCAAGAGATGTGGTATTTGATGAGCTGAAATCATGGCATGAGAAGAAGATCACTTTGATGAATGATGATTATGGTTGTCAGGAGCCTTATGTACATGCATGTACAAATGAAAGTGCAGAAATTTTTGGGCCTTCTAAAGATGCTACTACATCAGTTAGTCCTTGGACAGGTAGATTGAGGACTTCAGCATCTTTGTCCACTGACATGGGTATTTTAGTGAGGGGGAGAGATGTGGATAAGGGCAAAGGAAAACTTGATGATGTTACAAGGCCACTCACTTGTGGTTATGATTCACATGGTACTGACAGCTTGGATATTGAGTTTGGTATTCCATCAGTTGTGACTCCTGGTGTGAGACATAGATATATACCACCTCATGAGAGAGGAGAGTCTCATACGGCACCTCAGTTGAGGAGATCAGAAAGAGTCAGGAAGCTTGTGGATAGGCTTACATACAATGGCTACATAGTGAGGCCCTATGCATATATGGCAAAAGTCACTAGCTTCAAGGAAACCACAAAGTTTTCTGAAGCTATTTTGGATGATCATTGGTGTAAGGCAATGGATGAGGAATATTCAACATTGGCTGAGAATGACACTTGGAATTTGGTTGATTTTCCTGAAGGAAAAATGGCTATTGGTTGCAAATGGGTATACAAAGTGAAATGCAAATCAGATGGCACATTGGAAAGGTACAAGGCAAGACTTGTGGCAAAAGGGTATGCACAACAATATGGTCTTGATTATGAGGAAACATTCAGTCCTGTTGCTAAAATGGCAACCGTGAGGACAATGATTGCTTTGGCAGCATCTAAAGGATGGAGTATGTATTAGATGGATGTGAAGAATGATTTTCTCAATGGTGATTTGGTTGAGGAAGTATACATGGATCAGCCCGAGGGCTATGCACATCCTGATCTTCCTACATATGTGTGTAGATTGAAGAAAGCATTATATGGGCTGAAGCAAGCATCTAGAGCTTGGAATGCTAAGATAAGTGCATGCTTACAAAAACTTGGTTTTACTATGGGCAAGGCTGATCATAGCCTATTCACAAAGAAGACAAGAGCTGGTTATGTGGTATTAGTCATCTATGTGGATGACTTGATCATTATAGGTGATGATGTCACAGGAATTATAGAGATCAAGGAAATGTTACATGCTGAATTTCAGGTCAAAGATTTTGGAGATCTAAAGTATTTCCTTGGGATTGAGGTTATCTCTACACCTCATGGTACTTGGTTGTTGCAGAAGCAGTATGCACAGGATATGTTAACCAAGTATGGTATGTTGAATTGCAAAGCATTGAGCACTCCATTGGAACAAAATGTTAAGCTACTTGCAAATGTTGGACATGAGATTGAGAATGTCACTATGTATAGACAAATGGTGGGTAGCCTGATTTACCTTACCATTACTAGACCGGATCTTAGCTATTCAGTTGGACTGATTAGTCAGTTCATGCAGAAGCCTATGAAGCCGCACTTGGATACAGTGAGGAGGATCTTGAGATATGTAAAGGCTACATTAGATTATGGTCTATTCTATGAGCATGGTAAGCCTTTGGAGCTTACAGGATATATAGATGCTGATTGGGTAGGAAGTACCTATGACAGGAGATCTACTAGTGGGTATGCATTTTCCCTTGGTAGTAGTATGGTCAGCTGGACCAGTAAGAAGCAACCTATAGTTGCACTCTCTAGTACTGAGGCAGAGTATAGAGGTGATGCACTAGCTGCATGTGAGGAAGCATGGCTCATGAAGCTTCTTGATGATTTGGGCATGCAAGAAATCAGACTTGTCGCACTCTATTGCGACAACATGAGTAGTGTGCTCCTAGCCAGTAATCCTGTCTATCATGCTAGGACTAAGCACATTGAGGTACACTATCACTTCATCAGGGAAAAAGTGATTGCAGGTGACATTGATTTGGTCCATGTGAGGACAGAAGACCAAGTTGTAGATATCTTTACCAAGTCATTGGGTAAAGATAAGTTTGTGCATTTCAAAGAGTTACTTGGAGTGAAGTATCCTACTTGAGCTTGAGGGGGAGTGTTGAGACTCAAGCTCATTAGTCTTCTGTCAGTTGTTTACCTTAGTGAATAAGGTTAAGTCACACTGACTTAACCATGATTAGATCTAGGTCAGTTGATCTTAGTATGTTTGTTGTACATACAGTTGACTTTTAGTGTGACTATGTGTTAAAGGAATGGATTACAGGGAGCATGTTTGCTACCCTTTGAGCTTGTGCCTTTGTTTCCATCTCTTTCTCTTTGAACTGTAATACTCGTTTCACCTCTAAGAGAGGAAAATAAAAACCTGTCTAGGGGTGTGTAAACTACTTTTTCAAATACTCGTGTCTTGCCCAATAAAAGACATGTTTTTTGAAAGTGTATTGGGAGAAAAGTGTATATACGAGACCTAGTTCATATTCTCGAGTAGCCTCAAGTTTATCTTCTTCATTTGAGCATCAAATTGGTTTTATTGTTCTTCAATTGCATGTGGTTGCGCATTGAGTCCCACATGCAATTGCATTGTCTATTACACATTATTGTCTTCTTTCAAAACTGTTAGCTACTAGCATATTGCAAAATTCCTACTACACTAATTCAACTACCTTCTCGTTGCCACCTAACATTGAGCTACCAAAGCATTATTAGCTATCCACTGCTATTAGCTCCCAATCTACTACCAAACTATAGCTAGTACACTATGAGTGATATAAAGGGGGTACCATTCTAATATCGCCTGCTAGCTATATCCATTGCTATTAGCTCCCAATATACTACCAAACTATAGCTACTACCAACAAAAGGTTTGGGTGATTACAAATTGTAATCTATTGTCCTGTTAACACATTGGCTAATTGTTAGCTACCATGGTCAAGTTCTTGACTATTTAAGAGCTACTAGTTTGCTACTAGCCTGAGAGATTTTAGGATGGAAGGTACCATTCCACTTTTGCCTCCTTTTAGTCTAGTATTGAGGTGCTACTTTTTGGTCAGTAGGTGTTACTAGGGTAGTGCTATGGTACTACCATTGTGCTATCAAATTGGTAGATTAGAGCTAACATTTTATTCCCAATGTTATACCATTGTGCTACTTTTAGTGTGCTACCAATGTGCTACTAGGTTGGCAGCTTGGGAGCTACCATTTTATTCTTGACTTCACACCAGTGTCCTATTCCTATTGTGCTACTAGAGTGCTACTAGTGAAATTTTTTAAGGGTACTACCAATGTCCTACCAGATTGATAGCCTAGGAGCTACTATTTTGTCCTCAACTTGATCACATTCTGCTCTAGTACCCATTTGCTCATTTTGATATGCTACCAATCTACTACCATTGCATTAGTAGATTGGCAGATTGGGAGCTAAAATTTGGTTTTCAACTTGATATCAATCTACCACTTCTAGCATTCTAGTTCTACTCTAGTACCAGTCTCCTACCTAAGAGCTAATATTTCATTATCAACATGATACCACTTTGCTAATTCTAGGCTACTACTAGTCTAGCATGGAAGAGAGCATTATGATTTTTTCAGTGCAATAGGAATGTTTTGACACCTTTACTAATTATATGTATTCAATGTAGGTGGAGTTCTTTCTTGCTTGATACTAGTTTTTTTTAAAATGGATTTGAGAATCTATTTTATGCCGCAAGGCTAGTGATTCTAGCTTTTTGGATGAAAGTATTTGATTGGTGACTGCATATCATGTGGACCTTCACAAAAGCTACCTATCTGCCTAATTGAGGAATCATATAGTGTGTACATCGTAATAATGAAGATATTTGAGGACGTTCAAGTTGGTTGTATAGATATTGGGAAGAAGAAGAAAACAAAAGTTTTATCAATGAAGGAGATGCAATGTAGAGAACTTTTTGCATTGTTTAGGGATCATTTGGGGAAGTTTGTAAAGCATAATTTTGTTTATAGATGGCAAGTAGAGTAATTGAAAGAGTGTTTTCTTCAATTCCCCAAAGATATGGCTATGTATATAGTAGATTTGACACAAAACTACACATTCAAAGATCAAAATAAGGTGCAATCCATGTATTGGTTTTCTAACCAAATTATAATCCTTGTCTATATCACATATGTGCATATTTCAGGTAGTATCTAGAGGTATTATCATTTCTATATATGTGATGATAAAACCCATGATACCTTTTTTGTTCAATATTGTTGTATGCTCCATTTTGAATGGTTGAAAGAGCTAGGGATGTCATTCAAGGAACATTAGGTGTGGTCAGATGGTGTAGCATCGTAGTTTAAAGAAAATAGGTCTTTCTAGTTTGTTGCTCAATATGGTACAATGACATCCATAAAAATAACACCATTGTTTTGGTTCAGGTCATGGAAATGGCAAACATGATGGCGCAAGTGTTGGTATCAAGAGACATCTCACTCAAGAGCAACTAAAACTAGGCTTTGTGAAGTTGCAATGTGCAATTGATGTGGTGCCATTTTTGAGAGTAACGATGTCCAAAGGGATTGCAACCACATATCCTTCCAAAGAACGACCAGTTTACCAAGTGTTTTGGGAGGTTAAGGAAGGTGATGTGGATAGAAGCATGCATTTGGATTGTAAATATGTGACCAATGCACATGGATTACATTGTGTCTTTGGCCACTCTTCGACAAATGAAAATGGTCTAAGGTGTAGGTAGCTTTCATACTTCTATAGTGCTCATATTATGGAAGGCCTTTCGAGAAGGTGTTCTTGTTTTTTTTTTTCCTCATGGGAATATGTTATCTGTAAACCTTCAAAAAACGTGGATGATGATGATGAGAGTGATGCCAAGAGGCATATTACACGGTGGATTCCGTGAGGTTTTACGGTGGATTCCGTAAACTTTTATTACCAAGGCTCATACACAAAGTGGATTCTTTGTGTGAGAAGTTGATGGGGATGCCTATCCTTTTCGGGCTTTTTGTTAATTTAGTGTGCACATGGGTGATTCCATAGCAGGTGATTTTGCAAAATACATATTTAAATTAATAAACATTTATGAGTTTAGAGTGCGCACTCGTGATAAATTAAGGTTAGGATTGATTTCTAACCAATTAATTTATTTATGTAGTTGAAGACTGCTAGGTATTCACTTTTGTCGGTTTAATTGTATTATTTTACTAATGATTGTGAATGCTTCAGTTGATGTGTAGAGATAGTAGCAGTGGCGGTGGAAAGCATTGGAGGATAGTGTGTATTCGAGTTATCGTCAATATTTTGATGGGTGCATACCTTAAGCATGGCGTCTATATTTTGTCGTGCCTATTTATCAAGGCGTTTGATATTTATTTACTATTTTTCTATGCGCATGGACGCGCGATTTAGATATTTGTATTTGGACATTGTATTTGGGTACGCCTGACTTCTTGGGCACTCGCCCATTAGCTTTATTTCTATTTGGCACAAAAGCAAACTCAAAAGCCAAAAGCGTGCTATTTTGTAATTTGGGCTATTATTTTTTTGAGCTTGAAGATGATTAATACATAAAATACATGCTTTGTGGAGCGCTCACACAAGGCATGGGGGGAGATTGCACCCAATTGGTCTCTTGTTCATGTCGTGCAAGCTTTCTACATTGATTTGTGTGCAAAAAGTAGAGTTTTTTTGTTCTTGGGGACCTTCTAACGCTCACTACGTGCGCTTACAGTATCCGATCTGTGCACCAGTGTTATCAGAGCGAAGCTGAGATCGAGAGCTTCCAATAGCTTACGATCTTGCACGAAGGTAGAGCTCTTGGAATGATCGAGCTCTACAGTCAGTTTCATCACGAACGGTCGATATGGGTGAATTCTTGGTGGTCAAGAACCTCTATCTGCATCCTCTGATCGTGAAGGACCGGCCTGAGGAGGCGGAGGACCACGTCAACATCTCCTTCTTCAAGTCGTTTTGAAACAGTGAACAATAAGCTTTCTTCCATATCCAAAAGCTTAAAAGCTTTAAGTCAAAGCTTACTAAGCTTATTTAAAAGCCTAAGGGGCCCAAATTTCTTCGTCTGGTATTGCGGCACCTCAGCGTCAAAATCGGCATGAAAAAACGCCCCCCCCCTTAATCGTAGACAGTCAGATCTTCAACTTAATCACATAAGCTTTCAAATTCTCAAGTCTACTAAGTTCTTTAAGCTTATTTACTCCTGCAAGTCCTGTAAGTCACAGAGGATCAAAACAGACTTACTTCAACTATTCCCATAAAGGCTGTTCATACGCAGAAGCACAGAGTTCGTTTATTGCTCTCTGCTAGACTCTGTTCACACACGCAGACTTGCTGAACTAGTTTCAGCAAACACAGAAGGTCATACGCAGGTCATACAAAGATTATACACCATTTTTACGAAGACAATGAATACAGCAATTGCAAAAGACGAAGACTACAAAAGCCAAACAAAAATATATAAGCCTTGTATACCCAACTTTGAGCTACGCTCATCCCGCTAATCAGATTTCGAGAGTGTGAGGTCTTTTGGATTTTACAGGATGACGGAACAAAACATGGACGATTTAATGGCTGAAGGTGATTTACCCAAACCTACGATGGAACAAAAATTGGATTTGATTATGATGCAGCTTGATGAAGAAAGAAGAGCCCGACAAGCTTTGCAAGTTCAATTGACCAATTTGCAACGAACTACCACTGACAAAGATGGACCGCAACCCGAAGATCTTATACGACGTACCATCAATGAGATGCTTGAAGCTCAATCCATCCGCAAAGAAACAAAGATAAGTAAAAGAAACTTCAAATTTTGTACTTTCAATGGATATCGAGATGGAAAGATTGTACTTGCATTTATCAGTCAGTTTGATGATTACTTTCGTGAAGAAACATACGCTGTGAAATGCAAATTTAAATGTGTCACTAATCATTTATCGATCGATTATCTCTATGGTGGACTGTGGTTCGCAAGAGCATTGATTGTTCCACTACCTGGGAGAGTTTCCAAAAGAAGTTTTTGCAGAATTTCCTTCCTCCTCAATTCCATGAAAAAGCCATAAAGCAATGGGATCTTCTACAGCAAAGAGATCGTGAACCTATTTCCCAATACACTGAACGTTTTTGGAATGCCCTACTGCAACTACGCATGCTCGAAGATGTACCTGAAGTGACTCACAAACGCAAGTTTATGTCTGGCCTACTTGGACATTACTATGCTGAAGTCAATATGTTCAAGCCAACAACCCTTGAAGATGCAATTTCTTTGGCTCATGACACTGAAGACAAGATTTGAGGAAGAGACAAGTGTCCACAATAATTTCAAGCTAATGGTAACTATGGTTCCAAACAATTCAATTCAAATTTTTGAAGATTCAATCAAAGTCGTTTTCTTTCATCTTCATTCCGTAAGTCTTGGACACGACCACCTGCTTTGCCATCAAATACCAATCCAAACCCTAAGCCATCCTCACAGCCAAATCCCAATATTCCTAGACTTCCTGCCATTGCCAATAATGTATCTAAAGCCAAACCAATATTTTGTTACAAAAGCCATCAACTTGGACATCTAGCAGCCAATTGCCAATTGAAGAAGCCACCTGTCCATATCAATTATATTGGAGCAATGGAAGGAGAAGAACGTGAGGAAATGCCTGACTTTACGGAAGATGATGACGACATTGGTACTACTTCAGATACTTTGCCAGGTATGCCAACTCCACATTCTTTGTTGACAATGAAATGTTTAGTGCATGGTAAAGAAAAGATTATTTTGCATGATGATGGTAGCACACATGATTTTATTTCTGCAAAGTTAGTGAAAGAATTGAATTTACAAACTGTTTCTACACATTATCGCATTAAAGCAGCATTCCTAGGCACAAGATATAATGGAACACAAGAGGTGCATAACTTAGAAATTAAAATTGGTGAATATACTGAACGAAGAAATTTCCTAGTTGTACCTTTGCAGTCTAGTGATATTATCCTAGGTATGCCTTGGTGTCATCAATATAATCCTGACATAGATTATTCTATGCATTCAATTAAAATTTATTTTCAAGGAAAACAAATCACATTGCATGGTATGCACTCTTCCAATAATTTTCCACTGCATACTCATACTCAAGCTAAACGTGCATTACGTAAAAGTAGCAAATCTTATTTAATATGGGTGAATGAACTTCAAGCTAAAGAAAAACATATGCATCTTAGGCATACACAATTTCTTGCTCAATTTAAAGATTGTTTTGCTGATGATTTACCACCTGGACTACCACTTCACGACTTGAAGATCACCAAATAGATTTAATTTCTAGTACACAACCACCATGTAAAGCACCATATAGGCATAATCAAATTGAACAGAAAGAAATTCAAAATCAAGTAGAAGAATTGCTAAACAGAGGATTAATTAGACCTAGTAATTCTCCATTTGGCGCACCTATTTTACTGGTAAAGAAGAAGAATAATGCTTATCACATGTGCATTTATTATCGTACCCTAAATAAAATTACTGTTAAGAATAGATATCCAATTCCTAGGGTAGATGATTTTATGGATAAACTACAAGGTTCTGCCATATTCAGTGAGATAGATCTTAAATTTGGTTATCATCAAGTAAGATTGGATACATCTGATATATTCAAAACTACATTTAGAACACAATTTGGACACTATGAATTTCTAGTGATGCCTTTTGGTCTAACTAATGCACCTGCTACATTTAGTCGAATGATGAATTGCATATTTCAGAAATATCAGCATTGTGTTATAGTATTCTTTGATGATATATTGGTATTCAGTAAAAATGAGAATGAGCATTATGAACATCTGTCTTTAGTTTTCAAGTTGTTAAAAGATAATCAATTGTATGCTAATCCGAAAAAGAGTGAATTCTTTCAAACAGAAGTTGAATATCTAGGTTATATTGTTTCATAAGAAGGTATTAAGGTTGACCCTAAAAAGATAGAAGAAATTTTAAATTGGCCCATACCCAAAAATGTGCATGAGTTATGTTCTTTTCTAGGTCTTGCTAGTTTCTACAGAAAGTTTGTGCGAAATTTTTCATTACTTGCTTTACCTTTGACTGAAATTTTAAAGAAGGGTATTGTTTACAACTGGTCTGAAAATCAACAAAAGTCTTTTGATTTATTGAAATATGCATTAACCCATGCTCCTATATTACAACTACCTGATTTCAATAGATCATTCTTTTTAGTAGTTACTGATGCTAGTGGATCTGGAATAGGAGCTGTCCTTATGCAAGATAATCATCCCATAGCCTACTCTAGCTGTAAACTGAAACCATCCGAACTTAAATATTCTACATATGATAAAGAATTGCTAGCTGTAGTACAAGCCTTACGTCAATGGAAACATTATTTAATGGGTTCTGAGTTTATGATTAAAACTGACCAACAAAGCATTAGACATCTCCTTAGTCAACCCTAAATATCTGACCGACATATTAAATGGGCAGCTTTCATTCAAAGTTTTCATCCCCTTATACAATATCAACAAGGAAAAGAGAATGTTGTAGCCGACGCTTTAAGTAGAAGACCGACAATTCATAATATTTCTGCCATATCATTTGATTCCCTTATCCCTATGAAATATACTTATCATCAAGATATTACTTTTCAATCTGATTGGAATAAATTAGTTGCAAATAATTGGATTCCTATTGATGCACTATCTTACAATAATGGATTCATGTTTTATGAAAAGAGATTATATGTTACAGTTCCATTTAGATCTTTTGTTTTGAATGAGATTCATTGTCCTCCATATCAAGGTCATAGAGATATTATATCTACTTTGCGTACATTGGTTGAAGATTTTTATTGGCCACATATGGACATTGATGTATCTAACTTTATTTCTGAATGTTTAGTTTGTCAAAGAGTTAAAAGACATCATGGTAAACAATATGGTTTACTGATGCCATTATCTATTCCATCACGACCGTGGAAACATATTTCTATGGATTTTATTACTGGTTTACCTAACACTTAAGCTAATCATGATATGATTTGGACTATTGTAGACAGGTTTAGCAAACAAGCATATTTCATTCCATGCAAGAAAACTCTAACTGTATCTCAAGCAGCTCAATTGTTTTTGAAAACTATTTTTACTAATCATGGTTTACCAAAAGTTATTATTTCTAATCGTGATTCTAGATTTTGTAATAATTTTTGGATTACTTTGTTTGCTAACTTAGGAACAAAGATTGATTTTTCATCTGCATTTCATCCTGAAACAAATGGACAAACAGAAGCTACTAACAGTACTATTTTAGATCTTTTACGTGCTTACACTATTTCAAAACCACACACATGGGATACACATCTACATTTACTTCAGTTTGCATATAACAATACACCACATACAACTACAAAGAAAGCACAATTTGAAGTTATTTATGGTTATAGATTGCCTACATCTGTTGCATCATTATCAAATAAAATTCAGATTGCTGATGATATTGCTAACATGCATGCTACTATTTTTGATGAAGTTAAAGATATGATTGCCAAAGCCCAGCAATCATATACAAAGCAAGCAAATAACAAAAGACAGGCCATGAATTTCAAAGTTGATGATTATGTTTGGTTACATATACAAAAACGTAGATTACAAAGTGTAGATTCTATGGACCATTCAAGATCATACACAAAATCAATGACAATGCATTTAAACTGGAACTACCACAACATTGGAAAATTCATAACACCTTTCATATTAGTTTATTACGACCCTTAAGAGGCCAATTACCTGTACACCCTATCTATGAAAACCCACCTTTGTTAGATGATGAGACTGAAATCCTTGAGTCTGAAGCTATTATAGATACTGACTTTATGACTACAAGAATTGGCCGTAGATATTCTAGATATTTGGTCAAGTTTAAAAACCATGCTATTGAAGAGGCCCAATGGATGCACGCTAGAGACTTAAATGCTTTCCCCACTCTGTTAGCTCCACATTGAGCTAATAGCAATTGAGGACAATTGCTATCCCACCCCGAGGGTATGATGCCAGGAGGCATATTACACGGTGGATTCCGTGCCACGGTGGATTCCATGAGGTTTTACGATGGATTCCGTAAACTTTTATTACCGAGGCTCATACACAAAGTGGATTCTTTGTGCGAGAAGTTGATAGGGACGCCTATCCTTTTCGGGTGTTTTGTTAATTTAGTCTGTACATGGGTGATTCCATAGCGGGTGATTTTGCAAAATACATATTTAAATTAATAAACGTTTATGAGTTTAGAGTGCGCACTCGTGATAAATTAAGGTTAGGATTGATTTCTAACTAATTAATTTATTTATGTAGCTGAAGATTGCTAGGTATTCACTTTTATCAGTTTAATTGTATTATTTTACTAACGATTGTAAATGCTTCAGTTGATGTGTAGAGATAGTAGCAATGGCGGTGGAAAGCATTGGAGGATAGCGTGTATTCGAGTTATTGTCAATATTTTGATGGGCGCATACCTTAGGCATGGCATCTATATATTGTCGCGCCTATTTATCAAGGCGTTTGATATTTATTTACTATTTTTGTATGCGCATGGGCGCACGATTTAGATATTTGTATTTGGACATTGTATTTGGGTACGCTTGACTTCTTGGGCGCCCGCCCATTAGCTTTATTTCTATTTGGCACAAAAGCAAACTCAAAAGCCAAAAGCATGCTATTTTGTAATTTGGGCTATTATTTTTTTGAGCTTGAAGATGATTAATACATAAAATATATGCTTTGTGGAGCACTCACACAAGGCATGGGGGGAGATTGCACCCAATTGGTCTCTTGTTCAGGTCGTGCAAGCTTTCTACATTGATTTGTGTGCAAAAAGTAGAGTTCTTTTGTCAGTGATCACTACTAAGGTAACAACAGAAGCAAAGATTGAAAAGGCAACAATACATGCTGCTCTTCATAAAAAGGGACCAAATCATCAATTCTTGGTGATCCAAACCCCTTCACACTACCTAGGTAAGAATTTCAAAACCTTGATTGACTGTGGAAGTACACATTCTTTTATTTCTCTTGCTTGTGCAAGAAAGCTAGAAATAACCACAATAGTTGCACCCACTTTACTTGTGGAATTAGCAAATGGGCGTGAAATCACTTGTACTAGACAAATTGCCAAAGTGAGATTCCTACTCAGTGGAAAGCCAACAATTGTAAAATTCAGAGTAATGGTCTTAGGGGCTCATGAATGCTTACTTGGCATGGATTGGTTAATACCCAATGATGCCCACATTCACTGTGAAAGGGGCCAAATTTCCTTCCGAAGTTCTGAAGGGGAACTAGTCACAACTCAAGTGGAGTCTGGTAAACCCAAAATCCAATTAGCAAAGGCATCACGGATAGTTAAGGGAATGTAGAAGGGTTTACCCATCTACTTGATCAAGTTGAATAAGCTAGAGAAAAGCAAGGAGTCTGAAGAAGAACCTTCATGGTTGAAGGAGTACACAGATGTGTTCCCCGAAGACCGCCCCCAAGGGAGATTGATCATGAGATCAAACTCATATCAGGCACCACTCCAGTTGCAAAAAGACCTTACAAAACGTCTATTCACAAAGCTATGGAATTAAAGGAGTAGCCCAAATTTTTTTTAGATAAGTTCATTCAGCCTAGTAGTTCACCGTGGGGAGCTCCTATGTTGTTTTAGAAGAAGAAGGATGGAACGCTTTAGCTATGCATCAACTACAGAGGGCTAAATCAAGTAACCGTCAAGAGTAAATATCATATCCCAAGGATAGATGAGTTACTCGATCGCCTACAAGTTCTCCTCTATTTAAGGAAATTCATTCTTCCCATCCAATTCAGTAGCTTCCTCGACATGATCATCCTCTGTTCCATACACTTCACTTTTACCATCTAATCCAAGGACTTCCTCAATATAGTTATTAGTAGGCACTTCATTTTTACAATCTAGTTTAGGTTCTTTCTTGTCATGGTTGTCTTCTATTTCACTTATTTCACTTTCAGTATCTAGATCAAGTGCTTCCTTGACATGCCTATCTTCTACTTTAGACACTTCATTTTTACTATATGTAGTTCAGACATGCCTATCCATTGTTGCTCTGAACAATACAACAAGACAACCTTTACTAAACTTGAGCAACACATTTGTGCTATGTGTGCCCTTTACAGGCCTCAAGAATGCATAAGAAACCTGCAACCCCAAAACAAAACTTATTTCATACACAATATATGGCAAATAAATAAATAAAATGCTCTTATAAATGAGATACTATGAATCACAATGTATCCATTTACAAACTAAAAAGTGCACTTGGGAAGGAGCTAAAAGTTCGAGACTTTTCATTCATTGAATAAAGATAAGCAGCTACAATCCCAAAGTAGCTCGAGTCTTGAAAAGAGGACTATTGTAGTTATGGTGGTAACAGAGAACAATCATGTTTGTAGACCCTTTTGGACTCTAGTGGTTGTAGCACCTCTATTGTAACATATTCATGATCCTTTGACATTGCTAGCACACTTTTGATATCTTGATCTACAGTTTTGTCATTTAGGTTTTTTGTGCCATCTCTTACATAAATACAACTATAATGATTAGAACTAAATTGTGCACAATATCACGTAATGATATAGGTAATGATACAATAAAGTCAATTACAAGGTGCAATCTTTCTTTTCCTTTTCCTTTGGATCATCTTTATTTTTTGAAGAATGCATGGACTTGTTTCTTCCACGTCATCCAGATACATGTTTGAGGGGGTGGCAACATTGTTTGCTTCATTGTGAGACAGGCTGATAACACCTTGCTCTACTCTTGGATCATCCATCATGGCTGGAAACCATGTTCTTTAGATTTATCTATATGTGCATATGGCTCCTCTTTGTTACTATCTATTGACTTTTCTTGAGCAATTTCTTCTTTTGTCATCTTCTTTGGTGTGGACTTAGGTTCTGCATCCATAACAAGTTGTAAGCATGAAATCACCTGTTGGGGGTAAAGGTGCCTCTGCCTAGCTGACCGTGTATTACTACATTGACAGAACCTATCACAATACATTGCAGGTGGTGGGCGCCCATCACCATCACTTTATTCTTTATTCTTTTAGTGACAGTTTGAATAAAGGAAGGCACTGTCACACATTGTGACTGTTGGAGTTCCCTTTTGTGTCTCTCTCTCTTCTTGCTCTTGCTCTCCGCCATAGCTCACTTACAAGCAAGCTTCGATCCTTCTCACCTTTCAATTGGTATCAGAGCTTTGGATTAGAGCTTGATCATGGAGCTTGGCCTGGCATTACTTCAGCTCGGATTGAAGACCTATTGCTTGGAGTTTCAATGCTAGCCATGGCGTAAGATTTCATCTCCTACCTCTCCTCGGCCTTCATAGGCTCTTTGTAGGTGTTCCTTGGCTTTTTTGGGTACCTTGTATGCTCCCATTTGCCCCCTCATCCTCACCATAACCAACAGGCCCCACAGTCAGCTCACGTTTTTTTTTGTGCATGCTTAAAAAATTTGACTCAAAAATCCCATTTTTTCTCATATCTCGGGCATCCAGAACCCGATTTAGGCAAGGTAAGAGTCTAACTTGGTGTTTTGGCACGCTCCGGATGCGATGTCAATGTCAGATCTACCAAATTCTGATCATAGTATTTTTTGCAATAGATCTGAGTTGATTTACAACAAGAAAATGTCATGCTCTTAGCTTATGTGATGCTCCCGAGGCTTGGTATTTGATGCCCAAATGCTTTGGGGATGTTTGCCCAATGTTTTGAGATGCTTTGGGACTTGGTTTGAGCTTCCATAGCTCGATTTATGCAGGGATTTACTACTATACATTGTTTGGGCAGCAAGGTTTTATTAGGGACGGCTTATGCATAATGCTCTTTGTCGACATTCGGGTGTCCTGTTGGATGTATTGATTCTTGGTCATCATGGTTTATGCCCAAATATACTATTTGAGAGCTATTAAGCCTTGACTTGGATGTGGACACTTCGTTGTTGGTTGGGATTTATGCTACCTTGGTTGACAGGCTATTTTACCTCCAGTTTGGTTATGTCTATTGGTTTTGGGCTATGTCTTTGGGATATGCAATGAAGTATTTACCTTCGGGGTATGACATCAAGCTTGTCTTTGGTTCTTCATTTGAGCTTGAGCTTGGCTTTGGAATGCATTTGATGCTCCGTCTTGGATGTACATATGGCATGTATGTTACCTATGTCTGAACGGTCTTGACATGATTGGCCTATGCCACTACTACATGCTAGTTACATTGTTTGGAGCTGATTTCGACTAGTGCCTTGTCTTGGCTTGCATCTAGCTTACTGGAACTTACTTGGGATATTTCTTGGCTTGCCAGAGTTGCATTTGGGATACAGTTGATGTCTATGGATGCTCTATT
Source organism: Lygodium microphyllum (assembly GCF_053477565.2). NCBI lineage: Eukaryota > Viridiplantae > Streptophyta > Polypodiopsida > Schizaeales > Lygodiaceae > Lygodium > Lygodium microphyllum. Next base: position 74,113,789 of record NC_141164.1, on the reverse strand, counting down.
TGGAGGCTACATAGCCTATATGCTCATGATGTCTTATTGATGTTTAGTCTTGGATCGTTCGTCTCACTGGTTCTCTCATATGCCTTTCTTGAGCTTCTTGGCTTGATCCATATGGTTTTTGTGCCAGTGGGAGCATCGTTGGATGTTTGACAGACATTGAGCAAGTGGTTTATGCTATTGAGCTTTGAGTCTTCTGAGATTGGGATTTTCTTCACTTGGATGTGGCATGGTTGATATGCTGTGGTCCGCATACATGTACTTGGGCTGATTTGAACTTTGCACTTACTGAGCATACACCTCTTTGTGTTAGGTCTTGCCAGTGTTGTGTACAATTTTCCCTATTACATAGGGGGTGTGCTGGCTTACTCATGGATTTGTTTGACATGCTTGGGTTTTTGCTCAATGTTCGTATGACTATCATATGTCGATTTATGCCCGCTTGATGCTAATTATGCTTTGACAGTCCGTGGTTGACTTGATGCATTGATTTTGCCTACAGTTTACTCTCATTATTCCTGGTTGTAATTTATTATAGCAAGCAGTTGTGTATGGACTGATGTGGAGTTTTCATGTTGAATCATCCTGATTTTATGTACTTTTTGATTGTACTTGGTGGATAGCATCATTAGCTTTTAGTTCATGGTCATTTTGCCTTGGTTTTGGTGGTATTTTGGTCATTTACAGTAGAAAACAGGCAGTTTTGAACTGTCTGCACTTTTTTGGACTGCATTATGGGTTCTTCGTCCCCACTAATAGTTCTATATTCAACATCACTAAGTTTGATGGTATGAATTATGCCTATTGGAAGAGCCAAGTTTGGTAGGTATTGGTGCAAAAATCGCAAATAAAGCCACTAAGGATGCATGGCGAGCAGCTTGAGACTATGATTGATGACGAATGGGATGAGCTTGATGAGTTATGCAAGTCTGCCCTCATCTTGTCTCTCACTGAACAGGTGCATTACAATGTGGTTGAGAAAGCACCGAGTGCTTGGCAGCTTTGGGATGAAATTAAGAACCTCTATGACAAGAAAAGTCTAGCAAGTCAGATGTATTGGCTGAAGCAACTTATAGACCTGCGCATGAAGGAGAATATGACAATGTCTACTCATTTGAGCTAGTTCCATGCTATTCTCAAGAACTTGACTTCATAGGGTATTACCTTTAATGATGAGGTTACTCCATTGTTTTTGCTTGGGACTCTAAGTGAGTCATGGGATGTATTCCGCACTGCCTTATGTGTTCCTGCTACTATTTTGAACTTGCCTGATGTAGAGAGTGCTCTTCTGCATGAAGAGATCAACCGTAAGAACTTGGATGCCTCTCGTGTGTCGCATCCTTTGACTATTAGAGGTAGAGATGGTAATTGCAAGAATGATTGTGGGAATGGTCGTGGTAGAGACTTGCAGAAGTCTAGGTCTAAGTTGTGTGGTAAGTCACACAGCAACTCTCGTGGGAGAAATGCTAATGCGACATGTCATCATTGTGGCAAGAAGGGTCATATATGCCCATAGTGTCATGAGTTGCGCAATAAGAAGCGCAAAGAGAAGGGGAAAGATAAAGTACATGAAAAGTCTTGTGATCATAGCATTATGCTTGCAAAATCCAATGTGAAAATCGAGGAGATAAATGTCATGCAGACTGATGACTTTGATGGGGTGTACATACTTGGAGCTAGTTCTTGTGATGCTATATCATTGATCGATGTTCACTCTATGTATGCGCAATACTGGCTTTTGGATTTTGGTGCTTCATTTCATGTTACACCATGCCGTGATGAGTGGTTCCACTCCTATCGCACTGTCTCTAGTTCCAATTCACTTGGGTGATGACATGCCACTTGCCATTGGGGATGTACGGCTGCAGTTCTCTAGTGGCAGTACTTTTCTATTACAGGATGTACGTCATGTACATACGCTTATACGTAGTCTTATGTCTGCAGGGTAGCTTGATGATGCTAGGTTTCATATTTCATTTTGGGATTCTGCTTGGAAGTTTTGCCATGGTAGACTTGTGCTTGCTAGAGGTGCCAAAGCTGGCAACCTCTATCCTCTTGTAGTTGATGGGTCCTTTGTTGACCATGTTTTGTTAGTGGGTTCCATCCCACATGTATCTCTTTGGCATGCCCATTTAGGCCATATTTCCTTGAAGGGAATGAAAATACTTTCTGGTTTGTAGAACTTACTGCCCCTTGACTACACATATTTTGATTCATGTGAGCATTGTATTTATGGTAGACAGATTAGGGATACATAGAAGAAGTCTAGTAGGACACGCATGAGTGAGCCCCTAACATTGGTACATTCGGATGTCTGTGGGCCCATGCCCTGTCAGTCTATGGGTGGTGCAAAGTATTTTGTGATGTTCATTGATGATTTTTTGTGTAAAGTCTAGGCTTACCCCATTAAGCCTAAGTTTGATGTCTTGGTTGTATTTCAGAGATGACGTGCATTTGTTGAAAACTAGTCTGGGCATAGGCTAAAATGCCTTAGGACTGACAATGGGGGAGAATGTGTGTCACGTGCTTTTGAGCAACTATGTGACGAGAGGGGTATTAAGAGTCAATTGACGGCCCCCTATACCCCATCCTAGAATGGTTTGGCTGAGTGGATGAATAGAACAATCTAGGAGCGTATACGCAGTTTGCTTAGCCATGCAGGCTTACCACCCATAGAGCTTTTGGGCTGAGGCAGTCAATACAACTGTGCATGCCATAAATAGATCACCTTCTAGTGGTTTGGATTTCTAGGTTGGGAAGGAGGTATGGACTAGGAAACCTTCATCTTATCCGCATCTACGTGTCTTTGGATGTGAGGCATTTTGCCATGTGTCCAAAAACAAGTGTACTAAGTTGGATCCTAAGAGTGTGAAATGCATTTTCCTTGGCTATGGGGATGCAGGAGGCGAGATGGGTTATCACCTCTAGGATCCGCAAGCGCAAAAAGTCATCCACAACTATGATGTAGTCTTCCATGAAGACAAGATGCATAGGCAGCCTGAGAAGGTGGTAGAGATATGTATGGTTATATTCCAGGAGGAGCCACGTGCTCCTGCACAGCTAGTTGGGCATCTTGCACCAACAGTTGGTACACATGGCTAGGATGCTAGACCCGATCGCAAAGCCTACCGTGAGATGGTCTACTAGAGATAGACATCCACCTGATAGATTTGAGCCCTCGATGCATTATGTCTTGGTTACAGATGCAGGAGAGCCTCTCACCTATGATGAGGCTATGTGCAAGTGTGACAGTCACTTTTGGGAGAGGGCTATACAGTCTGAGATAGAATCCTTGCACAAGAATATGAATTGGGATTTGGTTGCATTGCCTAAGGGCAAGAAGGCTTTACCATGTAAATGGGTGTACAAGCTGAAAAGTGCCCCTAGAAACCCCAAGCTAGCTTATAAGGCAAGACTTGTCGCTAAGGGTTTTAAACAGGAGCATGGAGTTGACTTTGATGAAGTCTTTTCTCCTGTGCTCAAGATGACCACCCTACGCTTCGTTTTGGCCTTAGTCGCACAGCTTGACTTGGACTTGTACCAAATGGATGTCAAGACTGCATTCTTGTATGGGGATTTGCATGATGAGATATACATGGAGCAGCCTAAGGGCTTTGCAGAACCTGGTAGGGAGCACCTAGTGTGCAAGTTGAAGAAAAGTCTTTATGGCTTGAAGTAGGTACCTAGGAAGTGGCATCATAAGTTTGATGCCTTTGTGCAGTCATAGGACTACAGCAGAAGTGCTATGGATCCGTGTCTTTACATGATGAAAGCCTGTGATGGCTCATTGCTTATTTTGATACTTTATGTGGATGATATGCTGATAGCAAGAAAATCTCAAGATGAGTTAGATGCTCTTAAATCTCAACTGAAGAAGAACTTTGACATGAAGGATTTGGGACAGGCCTCTCATATTCTTGGTATGTGCATTAAGCGTGACAGGCATCAGGGACTACTCTACCTTTCACAGGGGGAGTATATTCATAAAGTCCTTGAGAGTTTCCACATGTAGGACATAAAGCCTATTGATTGTCCATTACCTTCTTATGTAAAGGTTTCATAGGCCGATTTTCCGCAGATGGATGAGAAGAAGGCCGAGATGGTCAAGATCCCTTATGCATCGGCCATGGGTAGTTTGATGTATGCCATGATAGCCACTCGTCCAAATATTGCCTTTGCAGTCGGTGTTGTGGCACGTTATATGGCTACACCTGGCAAAAAGCATTGGGATGCCGTAAAGGGTATCATGAGATACCTTAGGGGAACAATAGATATGTGTATTTGCTATGGAAGCCAGGATACAAGAGTTGTGGGCTACACAGACTCTGATTATGCAGGACATGCAGATATTAGGAAGTCCACTTCCGGCTATGTCTTTACCTATGCTGGAGGTGCTGTTTCTTGGATGTCGAGGGTTCAGAAGTGTATGGCTCTCTCTACCACTAAGGCCGAGTATGTTGCGGCGATTGAGGCTTGCAAGGAGGCCATATGGTTGGGCCATTTGGTTCATGACCTTGGGATTCATACTATATCTACGCTGTGTTCAAATTTTATGAGTGCTTTTCAGCTAGCCAAGAATCCGATCTTCCATGCGAAGACGAAACATATTGAGGTGAGGTATCACTTCATATGTTGGGTCATGGAGGATAAGTCTGTTGACCTTGTCAAGATCTCCACTGATGAAAATCCTGTAGATCTACTCACAAAAAGCCTCACTACTGAGTGCTTTGCCTTCCTCATGAGATTGATGGGCGTTGGATGAGATAGCATTTTTCATCATCCTGTTGTACATGTGTACATTATACTGTCTTTTCTTTTTCTTTTTACTCCTCACTAGGGTAGATTCACCTTTAAGTGGGAGGCTATTGGGGGTAAAAGCGCCTCTGCCTAGCCGCCCGTGTATTACTACACTGAATAGTACCGGCCACTACACACTACAGGTGGCGGACCCTCGTGTCCGTCACTTTATTATTTATTATTTTAGTGACAGTTTGAATAAAGGAAGGCGTGATCACACATTGTGGCTGTTGGAGTTCCCATTTGTGTGCCTCTCTCTTCTTGCTCTTGCTCTCTGCCACCATAGCTCCCTTCCAAGCAAGCTTCGATTCTTCTCACCTTTCATCACCAGTCTCACAGAGGAGTGGAAACAATGCAACAACAAGCAACTGCAATAGTGGTAGGTACCAATGTATCACTTTAGCACTAGTAGTAGGGATGGTAGCTTGTATGCAACTACTAGTTCAAGACCTGAAAATCTAGTCCTACCTATGGTAGCTACTAGTCCCAAACTAATATAGTGGTAGGTACTATTTCTAGACCAAGAGCTACCACTTCCAAATTGATAGTTACCAGTTCTAGACTGAAATCTAACATTCCCAATGGTGGTTACCACTACCAACCTTGTAACTTTGCATTCCAGACTAGTGTTTTGATAACTACCCATTTTCTAACATGGGATTATGGTATGTATTAGTCCTAAACAAGGAGCTATGAGTCTACCAATTTAGAACTGGTAGATACTACACTTGGAGTGGTAGCAACCAATTTATTGGTTTGGGATTGGTACCTACCAATGTGGGATTGGTAGCTACTAGTCTACTAGTTTGGGAAATTGCAACTAGCACTAGGACACATAGTTAGGAGCGATGGCTAGTAGATAGCTACTGAGTCTAGATTTGGAAATACTAGTCTAGCTATGGTAGCTAGTTGGTAGCTACTGATAACCTCTTAGTTACTTGTCCTAATAGTAGCTACAAGTATGGGGACTAGTAGCTACTCATTTGGCAATAGTAGACTTGGTTTCGAACTAGTAGCTTCTAGGCTGGGATTGGTAGCTACAATTCTAGCTATGAGTCTAGGAGTGGTAGCTACCAGCCAACTCTGGAATTGGTAATTACCACTTCACACCCTATCATTGCATGAATAAATTATGGTTACACTCTAAAGATCAATTGAAAACTTAAAGGATATCCCTAATCTAGCATTTTTCAGGATTACAATTGTTGACTAGCATTTAAGATGGTACTGCTTGTGCATCAATACTCTATAGGACAAATGATGACCTCATTGTGTGTGTTATTTCTTGTTTACAACCTAAACCCATGCATGTGCCCTCATGCATGGCAAGAACATGTGTAAAAAAATAAATATGATAAGTATGGTTGCATGCGAGTGTGATTGTGGTGAGCAAATCCTCATCATACATCAAAAGGCCCCACAAGCAGTATAAATCTTCTCCTCATCACATACAACCCTGTCTCAATGGGTGGCAATTTTTGTGCTAGGACATGAAATCAAACAACCGTATTCCTCTTCAACTATATACTTTGAAAAATGAGCCTTTCTCTTCTCTAGATTTCACTAGCTACCAAAGTACTAAACCTCTTGTCACCACCCCCAAAAATAGATAGCTAGTATACCACCTAAACATGCATACACCCATGTGGATAGGAGGCTACTAGTTATCTAGTTTGAAGTTGGATGCATATACTTGCTTGTAAGACAATCCTTCCACAACATAAGAACTTTAGTCAATCATGTTTCCCTATCCATGGATGTACCTTTTTAAAATTATGCTTATATAGAGCATATTGATTTTTCAATACTGTAGAGTGTGTTTCTAGTACTTTGGAGTGTTTTCAAGTATTATATAGAGTGATTTTTGGTACTTTAGAAAGTGCTTTAAAGTGATTTTGTATTATAACGATGATAATAAGATGAATAGGATGGCAGACAACTACCAATTGAGGACTTAATCAATAGGATTACACCCAAATTAGCAAAGTATACTACCATATTGTTGGAACATATTTAAAAAAAATTCTTTTTATTATCATGTTAAACAAGGTTTATTAACATAGCCTTTAGCAGAGCTTTAGCACATAACAAACACTTCAAAAATCATTACTTCATTCCGTAAAATATATACATGAAAGGGTCACTTTGTAGAGTGGTATTAAATTCATCTCTTCATAGAGAAAAAATCTATCCAACCTAGGATAGGAGCTTCTAACCTTGCAAGGTTAGGCTATATGTGATCACACTCTTTCTATAGACAACATGGAATTAAATAGCTTTGAGCCTCACTAATCTTGCATCAACCTCCATAGCTATCCTAGATAACAGGGGTGCTTAGAGGGCGCTACCACTTGGCCCTTTTCCCTCTTAGGTGTTTGAGTGATCCATAAACAAAAAACACCTACCTCTCAAGAATGTAGGAACCCCACCCACACGGGAGTCTTTTGGCATTCTATAGAAATGCCAAGGAGTATTCGGATATGGATCCCAACATTCTAAACCACCATAATCTATAACTTGTGTGGATATTATAAGCACATGACCATAATATAATTTATTTTATCAAATGTCTAAATTCAAATGCAACTCTAACCATAAAATATTGTTTTTAACACACTTTTATACATGGTTGCATAAAATTATCTCTTTCTAAATCCCCTATTCATTATAGGAAGCAATTAAGAATTGTAAGTTGGTTTTCAATATTCCCAACTTCTTTTCATTTATTTACAGCTTATGAAGTGGAAAAGAACAATCCTATGTGCTTCTTTCACCATCCCAATTTTATACTTTTTATTTTCATTAAGTACATATGCTCAACTATATAAAAATTGAGAAAATTTTAGAATGGCAAAATTAACATATAATTCTTACTCCAACCTAGTAATCTTCCCTCGACCATCCATTGTTACATGGAGTTGCTGCAGCTTTGGATTAGCATACAATTATCATATCTTTGAGTTGTGTGGATGTCAAGGCTTCTTCAGGTTTAGGTTAGCTTTGGGTTGAGCCCTTCATCAGCAATTGATCACTTCATTATGAATGGGAGCTTGTATGGTCTCTCTATGTCTAGTTGGTGACATGGAAGTAGGCTTTTGGAAACGATCTTCACAACATGTGTGAATGATCTTTAAAACCTAGTTTCTTATTGCTTAGGGATAGAAAAGGGCTAACTCCCACAAATTGTTATGATCCATTCTAACATTGTTTGGACATTCTGACAACCTCTAGGTTTTGTTCCACACGGACATGACTTATACTAAGTGAGTTGAGGTTATAAGTCATTGTGAATAGATAAAGTGATGTTATAATTATTTTTTGTGAAGAAAAGAGAGTAGCAAATAGGTGCCAACATGTTGAAATGTTAGTGGATATTATGTGCAACATCAATCATGAAACTTCGAACAAAGGACATTGTTGGAATGCTCGTGAAGAGTAGGTTAAGATACTCCAAGGGTTCAACTTGACTTATAGAGAAGATAATCCATGGACAGTCTATATAGATATTAGGGGAGAAGAGCTCCATGTGCTTTTCTCTCCTCTCTTTTTTTTTGGAACTTTGTTTTTGAAATATGCCTAGTTGAGCATTCCTTTCCCAAAAGTACGATTTCTTTTTGGCTCCCCTATTTTTGCACAAAAACTAATTCAAATTTTCTTTTTTCATTCTAAATTATTTTTTCCTTCTCTCATTTTTACATTAATCCAAAATCACTCTTTTTTTATTTCTTATGCATAAGGTCTATTGTGCTCCTAATGTCCAATTAATGTGTTGTAAAATTGTAGAGTGACTAAATTTTTGAGATGAACACATCTGTACTATTATTTTTGTCTATCTTCAACATTAAATGGTTTGATTTAAAATGTGTATTTTTTGTGTTTTGATGTTATGGTGGGTAAAATTTTACTAAGTGCACCTACGTTCAACATTGTGTGAGTGTGAAAATATGACAAGTATTCATATTTCATTAATGGAATCAATTATCCAACGCTTTATGCACATCAATTAACATGCTTTTGAAATACACTATATTTTATTGAAGTAGACCATATACACATCTTATGTATTGATGTGAATTGAGTAATGGGGACATTACATCCTCTCCCCTTAGAGAAATCAAGATGTCCTTATCTCGAGAGAAAGTGGGAATTTTCTTTCATAAGGGTTGCCTCATCAACCCAAGTAGCATTCTCTTTAGAAAAATCCTTAGAGGTTCTTGCATAGGTATTTTTTCATAAGTGTTCCCTTTGGATTCAACTCCTTGGAGTTTTTTTCCTTGTCTCTAAGATTTTCTTAGGTTGCATTGCATAGGCATGACTATTTACTCATCATCAAGTACATGTTTAGGGTTAGATACATATGACTTGAGCAAGCTCATATGAAATACATTATGGATTTTGAGATGGGATGTTCAGCTTATAGGATTGTTTTTCCATTACCTTTATTACTTCATAAGGTCCATAGTATATTCGACTAAGCTTTTTATATTTTCCTAGGGACAACAAGCTCTTTCTAGGTCTTGCTCATGAAAACCATGTCACCTTCCTCAAATATTTGTATGGAACTTTCAAGCCCTACACAGTGATCTTGGGAAGCTTTGATATCATGTCAGATAGATTAAATTTGTTGGTCCATTTCTTAAGGTATAGTCTTGGATGCTTCCACTTGAGAGTGGGGGCTCAAAAATTTGGGGGCATATGGCATGCTTGCCCATTGTGATATTTCGACTTTTATTTTCAATCTTTTCAACTTCTCGCAATTAGAATTGGAAATTTTTAGACCATTAAATAGAGGGAGTCTAGAATAAAATAATCCAAAATTTGAAACCCGATACCTTCCATGACTGATAAGATCTCTAGACATCCTTCACAAAAATCACCATACGAACGATACTCATGGACCACAAGTTAGAATTGGCTAGGCATAAACTTAGGAAGTAGGAGAAATCTTAAATCTTTTTATAAAAAAAAGAAAGCTCAAGGGAGAAGAAGACGACGAATAGGCTGCCACCCCTCCCCTTTTTTAAACGGAAAAAAACAGTGCCATATTTTCTCTTCCCGAATTGGGAGATATTGAAATCATTAAACAAAGCCTGAATTCTCCTCCTCAATCTCAGTAGAAGACTACAACAATCTCCTCCTCTTCTCAATTCAACAAGAGGCATAGATTGAAGCAAGATCATCCGAGAGCCATGTGAATCAATCATGGCATCTTTGGTAGCCTCTTTGGACCTCAAAGATCAGATCGCCAGCATCATATTGCATCTTGAAAGCTTCTAGATTGCTAGATTGCCAAGATACCCTCCACAAAGAGCTCCTATTCTTTTTCAATTTAATTATAAATATGGGGCATGAGGATCCATTGGGAGGCAGCTTGATCAAAGAGAAGAGGCCCTTCTCAAACCAAGAGTATACAACAAGAGGGAGTGGGGCAAGAGGAGTGCAAGGATGGAAATTCTTGTCACGAAGACAAGGAGGATACTCCACTGGCTCTTGGAATCAAATCCCCCATCCTTTCTACCTTCACTTCCATGTGGAATCAAGACTCTACTCGATTTTTCTCAATTTCTAGTGATTGCCATCCCCCATCAATCTGATTGTGACAACCCCCAAGCTCTGTTGTCGAAATCTCTTGTACAATCTTGTGATTAAAGACCATGGCCTCGAAGAAGAAAATTACGAAGGTTGCGGAGGCATGAGCTGACAATAATGCTACGAATACGACCACTACAAACGCAATGGTGAGGTACTAGGATTACAAATGAAGTTGCCAATACCACCAACCAAGCACTTGTCTTAGATCCCTAGGTACCATATTTTGATATCAAAGGCAGCTAGAAGATCATTATCCTATGAGTTGGTAACAAAAAACTGCATTCGTAAAATATGACTTTTTTTTCTATCTCATGCATAAAATCTTTTAAAGAAATTCTTAACCACAAATTCCAAGGGATAATTTGGGTTTATATGAGATGTATCAAGGAGAAGTATAAGGAAGACACTACATTTCCCAAAAGACTTAGAAATTTTGATTTGCATTAAACTAAGGGAATATTTGAGGGACAAACACAGACACTAATTCTCCGTATTTAAAAAAAGGGAGTTGAAGTGTAACTGATGAAAGAATACTTTTCGTAATAAAACTAACCAATATTTTTTTAAAGTTATCATGGGCGTAAACCCACGAACCCTGTTAAGAAAAGAAAAAGGCCATCAAGGGAGTTGTTCTAAAAAATAGAATTCTTGTTTAGATTCAATCCAAACTAGATCCCGAGGGAGGGTAATTCTGAGAAGATTATTGGAAGGTATTGCCACTTACACTAAGTTTGGCCTTGATATTATTGTTTTAGGAAAGAAAATATTTGTTTAAAGTTTATGTATAATGCATTCAAAATAAGATGTTTGTGAAATTTGTAAGTTAGGTACTAATCTTTCCTAAAATCATTAGGCTAAAAGATGGATAAATGGGTATAGATTGCCGACTGAGGTAATATTCCAGTGAGCACAAAATGTCACGACTAAGGTAGTGTTCTTTGATGGCGCTAAACCTCCCCAAGACCAATGTGCATAAAAGGTCTTATCGTTAGGGAACTCTAATTGGCACGAAAGGTCTTATCGTTAGGGAACTCTAATTGGCAGGAGAAGGCGAGGATACCAAGGGGCTCTGGTCATAAACTCCTTAGACTCTGTCGCGAATAAAAATGCCAACACTAGCTCTCTAGCACTAGTCGGACCTCTAAGACACACAAGACATCCCACATGGCCTCATGACCAAGAGCGTCTAAGGGACACACTACACTAAACTCTAATATCGATCTTGCGTTTGTACTAGGACATAGTCAAACGTTTGACTTTCCCTACTCCTCAGAGGGAGGTCCCATACACATTGGTATAATATACCACATATCACATACATAGGAGGAAACCTCTCGATTGAAACACCACAGCTCCACTTCAACTCTCCTACATCAAGGGAATTGGCCCCAAGATGATGCGCTGCTTCAACATAAAGAACAAGCGTACAAGCTCCACTCTTTTGATTTATCAAACAATCTAGGAGTTGATATTTCGTCATTGAACTTACCCCAAGGAACCACATGTCTATCTTACAGCAAGAACTTCCTCACACTCTCAGTGTTGGTCAATGTTTGGCATACAAGTGCTATGCATCCAGGGTTTTATACCATGTGGCATGCAAAATGCAAATGTGGATGCCTCTTGTGCACAAACATTTTATTTTAAAACAAATCATTAAAGTGGAGTGTAAAAATTAGCCCTTCAATGATTTTCAATCTATGCGTTGTTGCTGCCTTGGTAGACACTAGCACCGAACTTAATCGTGATACTAGTCTCTTTAAATTTAAATTTTTATCGGCCTATATGCTATACACAAAACAAATGAATTAGAATTTTATATATTTTCGACAATCTCTCACTTTTACAATCTCTTTTCCCCCTAATCGATTAGGTTTTGCCACATTGCATAGGTTCAAGGTTCATTTGTACGTCATTTTTCATATGGAAAGCAATAAAAATGCACTAAAACATAAAAAAAAGGGATGAGTTGAGGCTTAATACTCATGCTTCAACCTTGTACACATCCACAAACATTAATAATATTTTTTCCTAATTATTTATCGTAAAAAATCAAATTTTTTATTTTTCTCTATTTATTCCTATTTATTTTCTTTAAAAAATATGAAAAATAAAACATTGAGCTCCCATTGATCAAAAGCACTCAACCCCATTTTTCTATTCATTTTTACTCTATGGGAACTCAAAACACTCACTAAAACACCCAATTTTCATGATTTTGTCAAAAATCGCACTTTGCAGGTTTTATATGTTTTGAGGAAAAATTATTATGTCATCAAGATTTCTTGTTTTTTCTTTCATTTAAGAGATAATCCAGCATATGCAACCAAGATCAATAATCAATCATTTCCTTCAATTATCTTTCATCAAACAAAGAAAAAGACCACTTACTCATAGAAACCCGCATGTTCAAGGTGCGTATCCCGAGATTGAGAGGCTGCTGACATTTCCCTCTTGCCATTGATGTGCTCTCTAGCCTCGACCTACATCGTCTACTACTGCATCAACATCGTTTTCTTCAGAATCGTCGTCACCCCCTCTCCCTTCTCTCTTTCATTGATGCATATGAACAACCTCTAAGAGGAGAGAGAAAGACTAGAAAATCAAAATTTTAAATCCTCCATTAAAATGGGTAATATAGCCATCTCATTCCTCTCTCTATCATGATCGAGAAACTTCCTCTCTCTCTCCAAACGGATGTGTATCAGAGAGGCATCAGGCAAATTTGAGGAGACGCATTGACGCTTCCCTCTTTGTTCGACAGTTTTTGCATTGATTTGAGACTTCTTATTAAGCCTAAGAGGTCTGAAACATTAAAATAACCGGTTCAGCCTTTTGTGTTCACATTGTTCCACAAGTGGATATTTCAATTTTGAGGGGGCAAACGGATTCAGATTCGAGATCCGTTTGGACCAGCAGCTTCGCAGCATCGAAATCTATAAATTGGATTTTGTCGCGCACTTTTTGGCTCCCAAATCTAGTAGTTGATTTACACCGCCAAACCTTGCGAGGATTAAATGGGGGGTCACCTCTGATCGACAAACCAAGACTTGCGTTGGATTCCTGATGTCGAAATGCATCTAAGAAAACTCCAGCTCAGCCATCCACCACCGTTTGATTTTTCATGAAAATTTTGTCTTTGACACTTCCCATGCACTTCTTGCTCCAAAAATGGTCTCAAATGCTTCAAGCTCGGCTCCAAATCGGCTCCTAAAATCTAGCTCTTATTGGCAACCACAATATAGGGCGGCTCAGCCCTTTGAATCCCACGAACAGATCTGCACATGCATAATCATAAAGAGCATCAAGCGGATACAAAATAGATACACAACAAAACACATCACAACTCTCACCTTACCCCTGTCAAAACCAAGGCATGAAATCCACGAGGAGTAGGCCTAGCATAATCTGACAAAAAGCCCAAAGCTAGTCACTAACCAACTGCTCCAACACGGCCAAACTAAAAAGAACTATCAGAGAGGTCATCCTAAGTGGTGGTCTGAACTACCTACCTAACTGAGGACAACTCAACTAGGAGCTCCTACTAGGTGAGGACTCCTATAGCCTGATCAAGAAATATTTTCTTTTAGCACATTGTCATTTTAATCATTTATTTTTCATACTTGGGAGTGTAAAAAGTAGGGAGATGAGCGTAGTGACCCAAGGAGAACAAGGCATCGGCCTCGGGTCCTGTCTTGGTACCCAAGAACCTACCAAGCCCTCGCAAGGCGAGACTTAATCGCTCCAACAAAGGCCCCCCTAGGTTCCACGTAATCTGTCTAGCACAACACTAAAACAGAAAACCGTAAAATGCACCCGCACTAAATATAAAAATGGCCCTCTTGGCCTAATGAAATATAACATTTCGTTGCAAACTAACTGGCCCTCTTGGCCTAACAAAAATAGCTCATTTGGTTGCATCTAATGGATGGTCTTTTTGGCATATATACTGCATCTTATCTGGCTAGCTGAGACCAAAGATATCATGAGATGTGAGGGCTAGCCACATACTACTTATGTGTGTCAGCTGAAAGCTTGATCTTGGGCTTTTGTAGAACCACTAGCCCAAGAATTTTTATTGATATCTCAGTAATAAGGGCCATCTCTTCTTGGATACTATGAGCTAAATGAATGACCTCCTTGGGCTCATGAATCACAGCTTTGTGCTCATTCGAACCTTCCCTATTTGGATTTTGGCATAAGTCAATGTTGCAACCCAAACTAGGTAGAACTTGAACCCTAGGGCCATCACCTAGATGCAACTTGGGGCTGTGCATATTGTCAGATGTGTCATTATGGACGTTGATCTCATCCATGTGGGAAATCATAAAGGCATATCCACATGGAATTCTTGGCCTTTCACCTGGCACACCAAACACACATTTAGAAATTTTGGGTCTCCAAACCCATCGCATATTCCTTTTTATATTCTTATACTACCTCATTTTTCTGCATTGGTTTAATGGACTCAATGCGGACTTATTGCTATAGCCAGATGGCCTCACATCCTTAGGGCTTCTACTCAACATAGGTGGACCTTGGGCATGGTACATCTTCTTCATATGAGATGTCTTCCCTTTCCTTTGTCCACTTTGCGCAACTACTTATTCATATAAACCATGATTTTACTAAAAGGAACAACATCTACTCCAAAGCATGATTCATCCATAAATTGGAAAGGTCTCTCAAGAGCCTTACTAAGAGAAAAACTAGAACCACTCATTGGACACGCATCTAGACTGGTAGGCCCATTGGTTCTATCAATGTGGCCATCACAACTACCTCTCATGGAAGCATTGCAAGCCTTAATGGGACTTGCTAGGCTTGGAATCTTTTTATCCCCAAGAGGCATATTATCAATACTCATCAAATCGCCATTTCCTACTTGCAGATTCTAGCTACCAAGATCTCCTACCAAGGTTATCTTGGTATTAGCAAATGAATCTTCTCCTTGTAGAAAAGGCTAGATATTTGGATGCACTTGCACTGAACAGGGGAAACTCCAAAAGTTTTCCCAAATCATGGTCACCTTCGTGCATCTTGGCCTCAATTAACAATTTAGGATCTTGCATCCTCACTCAGATTTGCGTATTAATCTCTAAGCCGCTCATAAACAGTTCACATAGGACATCACCTGGCAACGTAGTAGTCCTTGGCCAAAGCCTAAGAATATCGTCAAAGGCTTTAGCATATTCTTTAGTAGAAGGATAGGACTCTTGTCTAACCTACATAAGCTGTCCTAAAACATGGGTCATAGGCACCTTCTCTTCATATTCATCTAAAAATTTATCACATAGCTTATCAAAGGGTTTAATCGATCCTCTTGGGAGGCTCTAGTACCATTTCCTAGCTTCTCCCTTTAGGGTGCTAGAGAACACAAGCATCCGATGTGTGTCATCAAACTTGAAAAAATAAGTGGGATCTAGAGCATGGCAGATGCTGAAGCTATGGAGGTTGAAAGAGGAAGAAGAAACTCATGAAGATAGTGACCCTGACAGAGACAAATTGTCACACAAGTGAATTAGGTTCCAAGATTGAGACTTGGACTCATACACACAAGTAAATCGGGAAGAAGAAACTCATGAAGACATTGACCCTGACAAAGACAAATTGTCACACAAGTGAATTAGATTGCAAGATTGAGACTGGGACTCATAAACACAATCTTGTGTATTGACAGTGACAAGACACTTTACTGGAAAGAAAAGAGTACTATCATTGCATTAGAAAGAGAGTGCACGTACAATGCTTTATATAAATTGAGTGGTGGTACTTTCTGCTACTATGCATATGGGATTCTAGTCATGATCCCTCACTACTCCTTACAAAGGGACTGAAGTAGATGTGATTGCAAATATCTCAACAAAACCCACTTGCAAGGCACATTAGGCCGTATTCCTTTAAGTGCAACATCAGGTCCTCATTTACCAGCCCATTAAACACTCAAAGATCCCTATAAGGAGGAGGGCATTTAGTCCTCTTTCTTGGGATCAGCACTGGATCATTAAAATCTTCATATTCATCATGACTTAGTTCCAGCCTTTTAGGGTCTTTGACCTCTTTCGTTTCCACCTCTATTAATGTAGGAAGGTTAATACTATCCTTAACGTCCCTTTTTTCCAACTCATAAAGTGGTCTAGGGAGGCCTATAGCTCTTAACATGTCATTCCAATCCTTTCTTAGATGATATTCCATATATTGCCCCTTCCTTGGCAATTCCATGATGGCTTTACCTAGGAGCTTTTTCCCCTTCTCAAAAGCAAACTTATCCTTAGCACCTAGGACCTGGGAACCATGCCTTTTAAGCAACGATTTACCCTTTACATCTAGGGCTTCTAACATCCTTGTGATACCTAAAATTTTAGCACGATGCCTCACCACATGGGATGTTTCATCCATAACTGCACTCCACTATATGTCGAGTTTTTCCCATGGCACTATAGCTTTAGCATAATCACTTGTTGATGCCATGACTGCCATAGCTTCCAACATACTTGTTCCATGCCCTCTAGGTTGATGGATGGTTATACATGACTTTTCTTGGGTAAAGACCACACCAAAGCAAACCTTGGCCCATGCCATCGCATTAGAGGATGGGGTAATCACTAACTGATTACTCTTCTCATCACCTAAATTATCTTTTGTAGAGGACTCATGCTCTACATAACTAAGTCCATTAGTAAGTTTTGTATAGGGAAAGCCAAGGTTTTCCATCCTTGAACGAACCCCATTTTATGGGCTGCTTAGCACACTCCTAATGGACACAATAAACATAGGTCCCTTCATGACCTAGATTAGGAGCCCGCCACTTATAGGCAGCTCTTGGCAAATGCACCACTTATCGGGACCAAAAACGGGCTCAACACTGGCTCTCTAGCACTAGCCGGCAGACCTCTAAGACACACAAGACACCCCACACAGCCTCGCGGCCAGGAGCATCTAAGGGACATGCTACACTAAACTCTAATATCGATCTTGCGTTTGTACTAGGACAGACACAGTCCAATGTTTGCCTTCCCCTACTCCTGAGAGGGAGGTCCCATATACAATGGTATAATATACCATGTATCACATACACATGAGGCAATCTCTCAATTGAAACACCGTGGTCCCACTGCAGCTCTCCTACATCAAGGGGATTGGCCCCAAGATGCGCTGCTTCAACATAAAGAACAAGCATACAAGCTCCACTCTTTTGATTTATTGAACAATCTAGTAGTTAATATTTCCTCACTCAACTTACCCCAAGGAACCACTTGTCTATCCTACAGCAAGGACTTCCTCACACTCTCAGCGTTGGTCAATGTTTGGCATACAAGTGCTATGCATCCAGGGTTTTATACCATGTGGCACATGCAAAATGAAAATGTGGATGTCTCTTGTGCACAAACATTTTATTTTAAAACAAATCAGCAAAGTAGAGTATAAAAATTAGCCCTTCAATGATTTTCAATCTATGCATTGTTGATTCGTTGCTAGAGATTAGCACCAAACTTAATCGTGGTACTAGTCTCTTTAAATTTCATTTTTTATCAGCCTATATGCTATACATAAACCAAATGAATCAGAATTTTATATATTTCCAGCGATCTCTCACTTTTACAATCTCTTTTCTCCCTAATCGATTAGGTTTTGCCACGTTGCACAGGTTCAAGGTTCATTTGTGCGTCATTTTTCATATGGAACGCAATAAAAACACACTAAAACATAAAAAAAGGATGAGCTAAGGCTTAATCCTCATGCCTCAACCTTGTTACACATCCACAAACATTAATAATATTTTTTCCTAATTATTTATCGTGAAAAATCTAAATTTCCCCATTTTTCTCTATTTATTCCTATTTATTTTCTTAAAAAATTATGAAAAATCAAACTTTGAGCTCCCACTGTGATCAAAAGCACTCAACCCTATTTTTATATTCATTTTCACTTCATGGAAACTCAAAACACTTACTAAAACACCCAATTTCCATGATTTTGTCAAACTCCGCACTTTGTGGGTTTTACGTGTTTTGAGGAAAATTTATTATGTCATCAAGATTTCTAGTTTTTTCTTTCATTTTAGAGATAATCTAGCATATGCAACCAAGATCAATAATCATCAATCATAAAGAAAAAGACCACTTACTCATAGAAAACCGTGTGTTCAAGGCGCGTATCCCGAGATTGAGAGGCCCTTGACATTTCCCTCTTGCCGTTGACATGCTCTCCAGCCTCAACCTACGTCCTCTATCGCTCCATCAGCATCGTTTGCTTCAGAATTGTCATCACCCCCTCCCCCTTCTCTCTTTCATTGATGCATATGAACAGCCGCTAAGAGGAGAGAGGAGAGAGAAAAATTAGAAAATTAAAATTTTAAATCCTCCATTAAAATGGACAAGCTTACAACCACCTCATTCCTCTCTCTATCCTGATCAAGAAACTCTCTCTCTCTCTCTCTCTCTCTCCCCCCCCCCCCCAAACGGATGTGTATCGGAGAGACATTGGGCAAATTTGAGGAGGCGCATTGACGCTTCCCTCTCTGTCGACAGTTTTTGCATTAATTTGAGGCTTCTTATTAAGCCTAATGCCTAAAACATTAAAATAACCGGTTCAGCCTTTTGTGTTCACACTGTCCCGTAAGTGGATATTTTGATTTTGAGGGGGAAAACACACTCGGATTTGAGATCCATCTGGACAAGCGGCTTCACAGCATCGAAATCTACAAACTAGCCTTTGTCGCCTTCTTTTCGGCTCCCGAATCCAGTAGCTGCTTTATAATGCTAAACCTTGCGGGGATTAAATGGGGGGTCAAACGACCTTCGATCGATGAACCAAGACTTGCGTTGGATTCTTGATGTCAAAATGCATCTAGGAAAACTCCAACTCGGCCATCTGCCACTATTTGATTTTCCATGAAATTTTGGTCTTTGACGCTTCCCGTGCACTTCTTACTCCAAAAACGGCCTCAAATGCTTCTAGCTCATCAGCTCCTAAAATTCAACTCTCAGACTCTTACAAACTGCCAACTACCCTTTGAATTCCAGATAGTATCTTGGAAGTTCCATTACTAGTTTAGGAACTGAACTTGGAAAGAATAATACCTTCAGGTTGACACAATATCTACTAGGCCTTCCCTTTCCATTGTGGAGTAATTCATCTATGTATCTGTGAGTTGTGTACTAGAAAAGCTCACAAGATAATCAAGATTATGTTCACCAAGTTGGCACAAAACATCTCCCACGGTGAACTTTGATGCATCAACGTGCATGTGGAATGTTATGTTCCAATCTGGGGCTCGTAGAATTGGTGCAATTGTAAGAGCCTTCTTTAGTTCCTCATAGGTGCATTGGCATTCTGCAATACACTAAAATATAATTAGTAATTTGTAAAGGGGTATAGCAATTAATGCATAGTTTAGGTAATTAAAAACACTCTTTCGAGGGAAGTGGGAGGATGGATCCCCGACAGATCTAGACCTACAATTGGGTGGACTTGGTGAGCCGAGGGCTTTCCTAAAAAGGAAAAAATTACATTGTTAATAGGTAAATATATGCCTCTTAGAGATTAAGAAGCCTGACTTGCATCGTTTTAGGACTTAGAATGGGATTTTGCACCATGGGCAGAAGGGATTGAAGTGCCATACTCCCCTTCGTCTCCCATTCTCTTTGAACCTGGTAGATTGCAGGTCCGTTTCAATAAAAAAATTCTATAAGAAGTGGAAACTTGAACTGCTGACACTAATCAACTGTTAGTAGTTGATTTGACTCATAGGAACCAAAAACTCAGGCCAATCCTCGTGGGGACGGTCGAAACTTCCACTACTGTGGGGTAGACTCAAGTGAGCCTAGATAGTAAACTCCGAGGTATTTCATCAAATCCTGAACGATGCTTTCTAGGATATCTCTTGATGGGCTACTAAGAATGCACCGACGAGAAAGTGGCTCGGGCAGGCATGTTACAGTTGGTATTAGAGCACACATTGATATAGGATACGACAAAAGAAAATAAAACCAATCATAACTACATCGTAAAATATCTTTCCCTTAAGTTGTGAGAATATTCTCTTGTTAATATATGTTCTTGATTTCTGGTAGAGGGACAAACCTTGGGAACGATTCTTGACTTTCTATGTCAGCAACACACTCCTCTAGTTTCAGCTAGAGAAACTAGATGATGTGAATATTAGATCGGATATACAATCCTTTGCCCTTGTATTACGAAATACAATGGATGATAAGCGAAGGATATTGTTACATTGAAGCAAATTGTCTTGCTTATCTCCAAAACAATTTAAAGAGGCTAAGGTGGATGGAAACCCTTAAGGTTGCCAAGATTTATCTCTTCCATGAGGCTAGAGTAAACTCAAACATGTTTATTGGAGGACGAAAAGTCAAATTAAACTGGTACATCTATGAAGAGGTTATACAAGTTATACTGGCTGACTGAATCATGGTTGTAGGATGCTCTAGTTGCCAAAACTACAAGAAAGATGGATTATCTAATCTTTGCCTAAAATGTAGATATACGGATATCCATTCCAAGACACCTAATTACATTGTAATGGATGTATCACAATGCCATGCCTATGTTGTGGTAGAAAATCCTTTTCTGAGAATAATATGAGCTTTTGAAATACTCAAATAATGTATTCCCTTCCTATTGGCATAAATAATTATTTTTGCCCACCCGTTATAATCAAAACTGGTTGTCTTCTTGGTAATCAAGAAAAGTGGGAAGATATTGTCCATTTTGTTGGGGGTAAAGGCGCCTCTGCCTAGCCGCTCGTGTATTACTACACTGACAGTACCTACCACTGCACACTGCAAGTGGTAGGTGCCTGTCACCTTTTAGTGATAGTTTGAATAATGGAAGGCCCGATCACACATTGTGACTGTTGGAGTTCCCATTTGTGTCTCTCTCTCCTCTTGCTCTTGCTCTCCGCTATAGCTCACTTTCATGCAAGCATCTATCCTTCTCACCTTTCAACTGGTATCAGAGCTTTGGATTAGAGCTTGATCATGGAGCTTGGCATAGCATTACTTTAGCTGGGATTGAAGACCTAGAGCTTGGAGTTTCAATGCTAGCCATGGCTTCTTCCTCCTGAGGTAAGATTTCATCTCCTGCGTCTCCGCAGCCCTCATAGGCTCTTTGCAAGTGTTCCTTGGCTTCATTGGGCACCTTGTATGCCCCCATTTGCCCCCTTATCCTCAGCATAACCAGCAGGCCCCGTAGTAGCAGCTCACGTTTTTTTGTGCCTATTTCAAAATCTGGCTCAAAAATCCCATTTTTTCTCATATTTCGGGCATCCAAAACCCAATTTAGGGAAGATAAGAGTCTAACTTGGGGTTTTAGAATGCTCCAGACATGATGGTGATGCTCTTTGTTGACATTCGAGTGTCCTGTTGGATGTATTGATACTTGGTCATCATGGTTTATGCCCGGATATGCTATTTGAGAGCTATTGAGCCTTGATTTGGATGCGGACACTTCATTGTTGGTTGGGATTTATGCTACCTTGGTTGACAGGTTATTTTACCTTCAGTTTGGTTATGCCTATTCGTTTCGGGCTATGTCTTTGGGATATGCAATGAAGTATTGACCTTCGGGATACGACATCTAGCTTGTCCTTGGTTTCGGATCTTCATTTGGGCTTGAGCTTGGCTTTGGAATGCATTTGATGCTCCGTCTTGGATGTACATATGGCATGTATGTTACCTATGTCTGACCGGTCTTGACATGCTTGGCCTATGCCACTACTACATGCTAGTTACATTGTTTGGAGCCAATTGCGACTAGTGCCTTATCTTGGCTTGCATCTAGCTTACCAAAACTTACTTGGGATATTTCTTGGCTTGCCAGAGTTGTATTTGGGATATATTTGATGTCTATGGATGCTCTATTTGGAGGCTACAGAGCCTATATGCTCATGATGTCTTATTGATGTCTGGTCTTGGATCGTTCGTCACTGATTCTCTCATATGCCTTTCTTGAGCTTCTTGACTTGATCCATACGGCTTTTGTAATAGTGGGAGCATCATTGGATGTTTGACAGACATTGAGCAAGTGGTTTATGCTATTGAGCTTTGAGTCTTCTGAGATTGGGATCTTCTTCACTTGGATGTTGCATGGTTGATATGTTGTGGTCTGTATACATGCAATTGGGCTGATTTCGGCTTCACACTCCCCGAGCATACACCTCTTTGTGTTAGGTCTTGCTAGTGTTGTGTACCTTTGCCCTATTACACAGGGGGTTTGCCGGCTTACTCACAGATTCGTTTGACATGCTTGGGTGTTTGCTCAATATTCGTATGACTGTCATATGTTGATTTATGCCCGCTTGATGCTAGTTATGCTTTGACAGTCTGTGGTTAACTTGGTGCATTGATTTTGCCTACAGTTTTCTCTCATTATACTTGGTTGTAATTTATTATAGCAAGAATTTGTGTATGGATTGATGTGGAGTTTTCATGCTGAATCATCCTGATTTTATGTATTTTTGATTGTACTTGGTGGATAGCATCATTAGCTATTAGTTCATGGTCATTTTGCCTTGGTTTTGGTGGTATTTTGGTCGTTTACAGTAGAAAACAGTAAGTAGTTTTGAACTGTCTGCACTGTTTTGGATTGCATTATGGGTTCTTCGTCCCCACTGACAGTGCTATCTTCAACATCACTAAGCTTGATGGTATGAATTATGCCTATTGGAAGAGCCAAGTTTGGTAGGTATTGGTGCAGAAATCTCAAATAAAGCCACTAAGGATGCATGGCGAGCAGCCTGAGACTATGATTGATGATGAATGGGATGAGCTTGATGAGTTATGCAAGTCCACCCTCATCTTGTCTCTCACTGAATAGGTGCATTACAATGTGGTTGAGGAAGCACAGAGTGCTTGGTAGCTTTGGGATAAAATTAAGAACCTCTATGACAAGAAAAGTCCAGCAAGTCAGATGTATTGGCTGAAGCAACTTATGGACCTGCGCATGAAGGAGAATATGACAATGTCTACTTATTTAAGCTAGTTCCATGCTTTTCTCAAGAACTTGACTTCATAGGGTATTACCTTTAATGATGAGGTTACTCCATTGTTTTTGCTTGGGACTCTAAGTGAGTCATGGGATGTATTCCGCACTGCCTTATTTTCTCCTGCTACTATTTTGAACTTGCCTGATGTAGAAAGTGCTCTTCTGCAGGAAGAGATCAACCGTAAGAACTTGGATGCCTATCGTGTGTCGCATCCTTTGACTATTAGAGGTAGAGATGGTAATTGCAAGAATGACTGTGGGAATGGTTGTGGTAGAGACTCGCAGGAGTCTAGGTCTAAGTTGCGTGGTAAGTCATGCAACAACTCTCGTGGGAGAAATACGCCCACAATGTCATGAGTTACACAATGAGAAGTGCAAAGAGAAGGGGAAAGACAAAGTACAAGAAAAGTCTTGTGATCGCAGCATTATGCTTGCGAAATCCAGTGTGAAAATTGAGGAGATAAATGTCATGCAGACTGATGACTCTAATGGGGAGTACATACTTGCAACTAGTTCTTGTGATGCTACATCGTTGACTGATTTTCACTCTATGTATGTGCAGTGTTGACTTTTGGATTCTGGTGCTTCATATTATGTTACACCATGCCGTGAGTGGTTCCACTCCTACTGCATTGTCTCTGGTTCAGTTCGCTTGGGTGATGACAGGTCACTTGCTATTGTTGGCATTGGGGATGTACGACTGCAATTCTGTACTGGCAATACTTTTCTATTACAAGATGTTCGTAATGTACATGTGCTTACACACAATCTTATGTCTGCAGGGTAGCTTGATGATGCTGGGTTTCATGTTTCATTTTGGGATTCTGCCTGGAAGATCAGCCATGGTAGACTTGTGCTTGCTAGAGGTGCCAAAGCTACCTCTATCCTCTTGTAGTTGATGGGTCCTCTGTTGACCATGTTTTGTTAGTTGGCTCCATCCCAAATGTATCTCTTTGGCATGCCCGTTTGGGCCATATGTCCTTGAAGGGAATGAAAATGCTTTTTGGTTTGCAATACTTACCGCCCCTTGACTACACATGTTTTAATTCATGTGACCATTGTCTTTATGGCAGACAAAGTTGGAATACGCATAAGAAGTCTGGTAGGACATGCATGAGTGAGCCCGTGGCATTGGTACATTCGGATGTCTGTGGGCCCATGTCCTGTCAATCTATGGGTGGTGCAAAGTATTTTGTGACGTTCATTGATGATTTTTCGCGTAAAGTCTGGGCTTACCCCATTAAGCTTAAGTTCGATGTCTTGGTTGTATTTTAGATATGGTTTCCATTTGTTGAAAACCAGATTGGGCATAGGCTGAAATTCCTTAGGACTGACTATGGGGGAGAATATGTGCCACATGCTTTTGGGAAACTATGTGACGAGAGGGGTATGAAGCGTCAGTTGACCGCCCCCTATAGCCCACCCCAGAATGGTTTGGCTGAGAGGATGAATAGAACCATCTAGGAGCGTGTACGCACTATGCTTAGCCATGCAGGCTTACCACAAAGCTTTTGGGCTGAGGTAGTTAGTACAATTGTGCATGCCATAAATAGATCACCTTCTAGTGGTTTGGATTTTCAGGTTGTAGAGGAGGTATGGACTAGGAAACCTCCATCTTATGCGCATCTACTTGTCTTTAGATGTGAGGCATTCTGCCATGTGCCCAAAGACAAGCGTACTAAGTTGGATTCTAAGAGTGTTAAATGCATTTTCCTTGGCTATGGGGATGTAGGCGAGATGGGTTACCGCCTCTAGGATCCGCAAGCGTGGAAAGTCATCCGTAGCCATGATGTAGTCTTCCATGAAGACAAGATGCATAGGCAGCTTGAGAAGGTGGTAGAGATACATAGGGTTATATTCCAGGAGGAGCCACGTGCTCCTGCACAGCCAGTTGGATAGCCTGCAGCAGCAGTTGGTACACATGGCCAGGGTGTTGGACCGCTAGCCGCAGAGACTGCAGTGAGACAGTCTACTAGAGATAGACATCCACCTAATAGATTTGAACCCTCAATGCATTATGTCTTGGTTATAAATACAAGAGATCCTCTCACCTATGATGAGGTTATGCACAGGGGTAACAATCATTCCTAAGAGAGGGCTATGTAGTCTGAGATAGACTTCTTGCACAAGAATATGACTTGGAATTTGGTTGCACTACCTCAAGGCAAGAAGGCTTTGCCATGCAAATGGGTATACAAGATGAAAAGTACCCCTGGAAACCCCAAGATGGCTTATAAGGCAAGACTTGTCGCTAAGGGTTTTAAACATGAGCATGGAGTTGACTTTGATGAAGTCTTTTCTCCTGTGGTCAAGATGACCACCCTACACTTGGTTTCAGCCTTAGTCGTGCGGCTTGACTTGGAGTTGTATGAGATGGATGTCAAGACTACATTCTTGCATGGGGATTTGCATGATGAGATATACATGGAGTAGCCTAAGGGCTTTGCAGAACCTGGCAGGGAGTAGTGCAAGTTGAAGAAAAGACTTTATGGCTTGAAGCAGGCACCTAGGGAGTGGTATCATAATTTTGATGCCTTTATGCAGTCACAGGGCTATAGTAGAAGTGTTATGGATCCATGTCTTTACACGAAAGCCCATCATGGCTCATTGCTTATTTTGGTACTTTATGTGGATTATATGCTGATAGCAAGGAAAGCTCATGATGAGGTGGATGCTCTTAAATATCAGTTGAAGAAGATCTTTGAGATGAAGAATTTGGGACAGGCCTTTCACATTCTTAATATGTGCATTAAGCATGACAAGCATCAGGGACTACTCCACCTCTCACAGAGGGAGTGCATTCATAAAGTCCTTGAGTGTTTCCGCATGCAAGACGTAAAGCATATTGGCTATGAATTACCTTCTTATGTGAAGGTTTCACAGGCCTGATTGTTTGCAGATGGATGAGAAGAGGGCCGAGATGGTCAAGATCCCTTATGCATCAGCTGTGGGAAGTTTGATGTATGCCATGATAGCCACTCATCCAGATATTGCATTTGCAGTTGGTGTTGTGTCACACTATATGGCTACACCTAGCAAAAATCATTGGGATGCCGTAAAGGGTATCATGAGATACCTAAAGGGCACATCAGATATGTGTATTTACTATGGCAACAAGGATACAGGAGTTGTGGGCTACATAGACTCCGATTATGGAGGACATGTAGATAGTGGGAGTCCACTTCCGGCTATGTCTTTACCTATGCTGGAGGTGCTATTTCTTGGATGTCCAGGGTTTAGAAGTGTACGACTCTCTTTACCACTGAGGCCGAGTATGTTGTGGCCACTAAGGCTTGCAAGGAGGCCATATGGTTGGGGCGTATGGTTCATGAACTTGGGATTGATGCTATATCTACACTGCATTCGGATTCTTAGAGTGCTATTCAGCTAGCCAAGAATCCCGGTCTTCCATGCGAAGACAAAACACATTGAGGTGAGGTATCACTTCATATGTGGGGTCGTAGAGGACAAGTCTGTTGACCTTGTCAAGATCTCCACTAACAAAAATCCTGCAGATCTGCTCACGAAAAGCCTCACTATTGAGTGCTTTGCCTTCCTCAGTGGGCATTGGATGAGATGACATTTTTCCTCATCCTATTGTACATGTGTACATTGTAATGTCTTTTCTTTTTCTTTTCACTACTCATTGGGGCATATTCGCCTTTAAGTGGGAGGTTGTTGGGGGTAAAGGCACCTCTGCCTAGCCGCTCGTGTATTACTACACTGACAATACCTGCCACTGCACACTGCACACTGTAGGTGGAGGGCACCCATCACCATCACTTAATTCTTTATATTTTTAGTGACAATTTGAATAAAGGAAGGCCCGATCACACATTGTGACTGTTGGAGTTCCCATTTGTGTCTCTCTCTCTTCTTGCTCTTGCTCTCCGCCATAGCTCACTTGCAAGCAAGCTTTGATCCTTCTCACCTTTCACGTTTGATGAAAATTTTAGACCCTAGTAGAAAATAAATTTAACTAATAAAGGTGACGAAGGCATAAAAAATTCTCAGCATTTCAAGCTGTGTATATATTTGCCAAGCATTCAAACTACAAAATAATTTTTGACTAATTTATAAATGAATATATGGTTCTTACCTCTCCTATCCAAAATGGCAATATGGGATGAATTGACTAATTGAAGCTAACCACCTTGACTATATCATAGAACAACCTTAGGTGAATCCAATGGATGGAGGACTCAAAGGATCGTTGACTATCCTTCCTTAACAAGACCCCATTCTTCATGCTAATGATTGACTAGATCACAAAATCATCACGTAAGAAAAAAACCAACTAAGTTTGTCTCAATCAATGTAATTGCTATTTTAGGGAGTAACCCTCATCATAAGGATATCTAGACCTTTCCACAAAAATATCAAGATGTGGGTATACACGCCATAAATCCAGCTGGTGAGGTCTGCTAAGTTACCAAAGATTCACAAGTCGAAATAATTTCTGACTAAGATTAAAAACTCTCTTTTAAAGTGTAAACCTTGATCATTATCAGAAAGATTGAGTAGTACATAATTCCCTTCCTAAATTAATGAGGTAGATTAAGCAAGTTAACATCTTTTGAATATTGTTGGAGAAAAATTGATCATGAAAATTACATAATTTCCTAGAGCATCACCCCAAATCTCAATAATATAGAAGCTCAAGAGAAACAATTTCTTCTCAAGCAATACAAGACACTGGAGTTTGATGATAAGGGGAGGGATATTCCAATTGAAGCAAAAACATGGATAGAATATATGGAAGACTATTTCATTACTATAGGGACTGCACCGTCAAATCAAGCAATGATCACCAAACTAAAAATCATAGGAGATGCTTGTCTTTGGTGGAAAAAATGGTGCAAGGACTAGAGAATATCTAAAAGTGGTATCACTTGGGACAAGATTAAGGACGTTGTGCGTGGGAGATACCTTTCACCCGCAAATCAAGCCTAGAAGATGAATGTATTCTTCAACTTAATGTAGTTAAGCCTAAGCTTAGAAGCTTAATGCTCCAAATTTGTAACACTTCTAAAATATACACCTACAATGGATGTTTCACAACAAGTATCCAAATTTTGCAATGGTCTAAATTTGCCTCTAAATACACGACTTGAGTCAATGAGACCATTAGATTTACTACTAGATTAAGGGCAACTTTCAAGGATATGCAAAAAGAGCCCAAGGGCAGTATCAACCAAACATGATGAAGAGAGCCAAATCAAATGCATTGGAAAACTTTATACCCATAGGAAAGAGCAATGAGGCTCCAAGGTGCTTCTATTTCAAGGAACCATGACATTTCAAGAGGCAGTTCCCAAAGCTTGGCCCAAACAACCACCAAGGTCAATTTCACGGGCAAAACCAAAATGCTAGGGGCAAAGTTGTTGGAACAAACCCAAAAGAGGTCATTAATGATAAAGATTCTACAATAGAATTCGATATGGAAAGAGCAAGAGTACACGCCACTCTCAGTAAGAAGGGTCCAAATCGCCAATTCTTAGTAATTTAAACACGAGCAAATTATCAAGGTAAACCCTTTCGAATTTTAATCGAAAGTGGAAGTACCCACTCTTTCATATCACCAAATGTGCAAAAAGGCTAGGTATAAACACTACTCCTGCACCTAGTTTTCTTGTGGAGTTAGCAACGACAAAGAAGTTCTATCAGCACAACAAACTAACAAGGTAGAATTTAGCTTGGGTGGCAATTCTTCCAAAATGAGCTTTTGAATTATGAACCTTGGAGCTTATGAATGTCTGCTAGGTATGGATTGGTTACTTCCCAATAATGCCCATATCCATTGCAGAAAGGGTCAAATTACATTTCAAAACTCAAAGGGAGAATAAGTAACCACTCAGGGAGAAGCAGAAAACCCTAAGGTTCAGCTGGCTAAGCTTTTGGAATAGTAAAAGGACTGAAGAAAGAATTACTCGTCTATCTAATTAAGCTCAACAAGGTCGAGTAGGATAGTGAAACCAAGGACCAACCATTGTGACTAAAAGATTATGCAGATGTTTTTCCAAAATACCTGACATAGCTTCCACTAACAAGGGAAGTAGATTAGAAATCCAACTCATTCCAGCGGGCATTGTCCCCATCTCCAAACGGCCCTAACAAATGCCAATTCCTGAAGCCATTGAGCTAAAAGAACAACTCAAGTAACTATTAGACCAAGGATACATCTGACCAATTAATTTACCATCCCCTAGAGCCGGGCAACGCCCACCCCATGGAGCTTGCCTCATGAGGGATCACCCTCTAATCAATGGCCCCACAGTAGTGCGGAAGCGTTTTTCAAGGTAACTCGAGACGCGACATGTAACGCATCATGGGCAGCGGAAGGTAACACGTAATGGCAAGGTAACACGATATGAAAATGAGGTAACACGATATGTATATTATGAAGTGCAATGGAGGCATGAGAATAATTACAAGAAGCCAAAAAGGCTTGAGGGACGAGAAATCACATGTAGAGGGTGGATGCTATCAACGTGCATACCACGACGCCATCATGTGGGTGAGGGAGGACTACTACCCTCATACTGCAGCCCGATACTGTTTCAGAAAATGAAAGATAGATTACTCTGCCTTTGTATTAATTATCATGGATTAAACCACGTGACATTGAAAAAAAAAATCCAGTCCCCAAGATAGATGAGTTGCTTGACCAACTTTAGGGAGCAAAGGCCTTTTCAAAGATCGAGCTCAGATCAGGCTATTATCAAATAAGAATTAGGGAAGAAGATATCCCTAAAACTACTTTCAACACAAGGTACGGTCATTATGAGTTTATTGTGATGTCATTCTGATTAACAAATGCTCCTACCACCTTCAACAGGTTGATGCAAGGCATTTTTGGACCCTACCTTGACGACTTTGTCCTCGTCTTCTTCGATGATATATTAACATATTCCAAGAATGAAGAAGACCATGGACCATGTCCATGAGTAGTTCTTGAAACAATGTATCTAGGATTCATAGTATCAACAGATGGCATTTCAATGGATCCTGCCAAGGTCCAAGATGTACAAGATTGGCCACCCCCAACAACGGTCAAGGAAGTGTAAAGCTTTCTAGGGATAACATGTTGGTATAGAGTCTTTATTGAAGACTTTGCCTCAATCACTGCACCTCTCACACCACCGACCTTCTCAAAAAGTAGGTCTCCATTATATGGACATCCGTCGAACAATCTAGCTTTGAGAAGCTTAAGTAGAGTTTGGTAACCACCCCTATTTTAAGGCTACCTAACCTAACCAAAGAATTTGAATTCATAACTGATGTGAGCTCTCTAGCTTTGGGTTGCTTTCTTATGTAAGAAGGACATCCTAGTTGCCTATGCTTCAAGAAAATTAAAGATCCATGAAAGAAAATATGCCACACATGATCTAGAATTACTTGTTGTAATTCATGCCTTTAAACTATGGAGACATTACCTGCTTGGTAATAGGTTTTCTCTAGTCATTAATCATAAAATCCTGAAGTGGATTTTTACTCAACCAAACCTCAATATGAGACAACGCTAATGGATTGAGACCTTGTAAGAATTTGACTTTGAAATCAAATATAGACCAAGCAAGGAGAATGTGATTGCGGATGCCCTAAGCCGTAAATCATTTCTCAATGCTCTAATCCTAGAGGAACCCTCTAGGCTCTTATTACAATGATTTTGATACCTAGTAACCCTCTCATAGAAATGGCTAAAGAATAAGAAGTGAAGGATCCAAGCTATTAGAGAATGCTAAGAGAGATTTCTGTTAAGTATTCAAGTCCAAAACTCAAGTCTAAGTATCAAGATATTTCCATAAATGAGGAGCTTTCCTATTTTAAGACAAGACTATGTATACTTGCAAGCCAGGAACTCAACAAGAAGATACTCTGGGAAGCTCACGATTCTCCATTTTCAGGTCATCTTGGATATGCTAAGACTCTTCATACAATCAGAAGAAGCTTCTATTGGGAAAGACTCAAGGGTGACGTACTCAAGTATGTCACCAAATGCCTAAACTACCAATGCATTAAGGTCGAATGTGTCAAGTTGCCAGGAAAGCTCAAACCATTTGACATCCCTCAAATGAAATGGGAGTATATCAACATGGATTTCATAGTTGGATTATCCCTAGTACAAGGAGGATATAATTCCATAATGGTAGTCATTGATATGCTAACAAAAGTTACACCCTTATTCTTGTAAAAACCAATTGCAAGGCTTTCAATATCGCCAAGCTTTTCATTAAGGAAAACTTGAGATTACATGGATTACCCCAGAGAATCATCATCGAACCGTGATTCTCTCTTCACATCAAACTTTTGGAAGAATCTTTTTGAAGCTCTAGGAACCCATCTCTGCTTCAATACTGCTTACCATCCCCAAACCGATGGGCAAGCAGAGCAGGTCAACCAAGTTATTGAAGACATACTGAGAGCTTCTTGTAATAGGAAGCCCAAATGGTGGATCCAATATCTATCCTTAGTTGAATTTTCCTACAACGCATCATACCATCAAAGTATTCAAATGCCTCCTTTTCAGGCACTATATGGGCAAGGTTGTCTTACACCACTAAATTTTTCTGATCCTACCCTACGGGTAGAAGCATATAGGCAAATATACTAGAAGAAATTGATTAGCATGTGAAGACTATAAGGCAAGATATTCAAGCCAACAAGGATCAAAAGAAGGCATATGCTGATCAATGAAGACAAGAATGCATTTTCAAAGAAGGTGACATGGTTTCCATTCAAGTTCGTCCAAAGAAAAGTTCCTTATCTTTGGGGGAATTCAAGAAGCTAAGTCCCAGGTATTGTGGACCATATAAGGTGCTAAAGTGTCTAGGACCAAATGCTTATGAGCTACAACTCCCTAATAACTTGAAAGTACATAATGTATTTCATGTTAGTCTATTGAAAATATATGTTTCTAACCTAGACCATGTACTTAACAACCAACAATTTGTGATGCCAAGTCAAGGAGTCCTTGAACTTCAAACTTCAACCAGAAAAGATACTTGACATGCAAGAGAAGACTCTAACAAGCAAAACCCTTAGAGAGTATCTCCTCTAGTGGAAAGACTACCCTAAAGAGGATGCCACTTACGTTGACCAAAAATCACTATGTGACCCTTAAATAGAGGGAGTTTCGAATAAAATAATCTAAAATTTGAAACCTGACACCTTCCAAGGCCAATAAAATCTATAGACATCCTTCACGAAAATCACCACACGAACAGTAGTCATGGGCTGTAAGTCAGAACTAATTAAGCATATTTAAAACTTAGGAAGTAAGAGAAATCTTAAAGCTTTAATTTAAAAAAAAACTTAAGGAAGAAGAAGACGACAAACAAGCTACCCCCCTTTTTTTGACAAAAAAAGACGACGCTATATTTTCTCTCTCCCCCCCCCAAATTGGGAGATATTGAAATCACGAAACAAAGCCTGAATTCTCCTCCTCAATCTCAGCATAAGACTCCATCAATCTCCCCCTCTTCTTAGTTCGACAAGAGGACTAGATTGAAGCAAAATCATCTGAGAGCCAGGCGAATCGGTCGTGGCATCTTTGGTAGCCTCTCTGGACCTCAAAGATCAAATTGCCAATATTAGATTGCATCTTGAAAGCTTCCAGATTGTTGGATTGCCAAGATACCCTCCACAAAGAGCTCCTCTTCTTGGCCATAACCTTTCTAATTCAATTTAACTATAAATATGGGGCATGAGGAGCCATTGGGAGGCAGCTTGATCAAAGAGAAGAGGCTCTCCTTAAACCAAGAGTATAGAGTAAGAGGGAGATCGAGGATGGAAATTCTTATCACGAAGACAAGGAGGATACTTTGCTAGCTCTTGGAATCAAATCCCCCATCCCTTCTACCTTCACTTCCCTGTGGAATCAAGACTCTACTCAAATTTTCTCAATTCCTAGTGATCGCCATCCCCCATCAATCCAATTGTGACAACCACAAAGCTATGTTGCCAAAATCTCCTCTACAATCTCATGATTAAAGACCATGGCCCTGAAGAAGAAAATTATGAAGGTTGCAAAGGTGGGAGTTGCCAATAACACTGCGGATACAACCACTACAAATTTCGATGTGAGTACTGGGATTACAAACAAAGCTATGAATACCACCAACCAAGCACTCTTGTAGATCCCCAGGTACCATATTTTGATATCAAGTAGATCATCATCCTATGAGTTGGTAACAAAAAACTGCATTCGTAAAATAGGACTTTTTTTCTCCTGCATAAAATGTTTTAAAGAAATTCTTAACCACAAATTCCAAGGGATAAATTGGGTTTGTACAAGATGTACCAAAGAGAAGTACAAGAAAGACGTTGCATTTCCCAAAAGACTTAGAAATTTTGATTTGTATTGAACTAACAGAACCTTTGAGGGATAAACACGAACACTAATTCTCTGTATTTAAAAAAAGGGACTTGAAGTGTAATTGATGAAATAATACTTTTCGTAATAAAACTAACCAATATTTTTTTAAAGTTATTGCGGGCACTGGCCCATGAACCATGTTGAGAAAAGAGAAAGACCATCAAGGAAGTTGTTCTCAAAAATAGAATTCTTGTTCAGATTTAATGCGAACTAGATCCTGAGGGAGGGTAATTTCAAGAAGATTATTGGAAGGTATTGCCACTTACACTAAGTTTTTCCTTGATATGATTATTTTAGGAAAGAAAATATTTGTTTAAAGTTTATGTATAATGCATTCAAAATAAGATGTTTTTGATTGTAAGTTAGGTACTAATCTTTCCTAAAATCATCAGGCTAAAAGATGGATAATCGGGTATAGACCGTTGATTAAGATATCCTCAACAGTTTGACTTGCTCTCTTAGTTTGACCATTTGTCTATGGATGATAGGTAGTAATGAGCACAATTGAGTTCCAATGTGTGAAATAAATAGGTTTGAACTTAGAGTCTCAATTCTCAATAATTAATTCTTCTTCTTGGTAGTCTGTGCAACCTCAATATTTCCTTGATTAAAACTTGGGCAATATTAGATGATTTATATAGGCTTGACCAAAATCAAGTGTGTAACTTTAATAAATCTATCCACCACTACCGTGATAAAATCATATCCACTAGTAGTAATAGATAGTCCAAAGTTACTACAAATTATATACTTATTGACTCCCATTACATTTTTGTAATGTCTAAATGTTGTAGTTCCCTAGGTATTTTGATTCTTTTGACCTTAACCCTTTGAAAAGTTAGGCATTGGGTTATATATCATATAACATCTCTTTTTAGTTATGGCTAGCAATAGCTCTTATGAGCTACATTAAGACTCTTGGCATAGCCTAGATGTCTAGCAATTGGCCTATCATACGCCTCCCAAAAGATTTTGGTCTAGACCTCTTGTCCTTTTGGAACACAAAGACGATCTTGGTAGTACATATAATCATTACTTGTATGATAGTCCTTTATCTTGATTTATTCCTTATCGAAACTTCCACCTTGAAGTACTCTGGCCAAAAGCATTTCATATGCTTTGTCTTGAGAAATGGCTCAATGTACAAGATCTAGGATAGGGTTTTCATGTATATTGACATGGTTCTCAAGCTTTATATTTGAACAATACTATTGAGGAATGATTTTTGGCTCAAGGCATCTACAATGGCATTTACTTGCATGGATGATATTTGATTTCAAAATCAAACTCTTGGAGAGTTTGTATCCACTTTATTTGCCTCATGTTTAGGTCATCGTGGGTGAAAATCCCCTTAAGACTCTTATGATTTATCACCAAAGTGAACCTTCTTCATAATACATAGTATCTCTATAGTTTTAGGATGTAGATAATTGTGAGTAACTCAAGATCATGCTAAGTAACATAATTTGACTCATACGGCTTTAGTTTTCTTGAAGAACTATCGGCTACATGTCTCCCTTCTTGTACTGTTATTACTTTGATTGCTAGGCCACTTGCATAATTGATAATCTCAAATGGTTGGGTGAAGTCAGAGAGTTTTACTATCAGGGAAATACTTACAAATACCTTGAGCTTATCGAAAGCTCTCTTGATATTCAATGACCTGTGTGATCACAATATTCTCCCTTGAGAGATTAGTCAAGGGTGCTACAAAGAGGGAATAATCTGATGAAGATTTGGTACCATCCGCTTTGTCTTAAGAATCCTCAGATTTATTTGATTGACTTAGGTATTGCCCAATCTAGGATGTCATTTACCTTTGTAAGGTCCACCAAGATTCATCAATGGGGAGAAAATGTATTCCTAGATAATTAATTTTGTCAGTGAAGAATATACATTTTCTCTTTATATCATATACAGGGTTTTCACAAATGGTTTGTAATATGATCCTTAAATGATTTTCATGGTCCTCCAATTCTTTGGAGTATACAAATACATCATCAAATAATACTAGCACAAAATCATCTAGGTATGGTCAAAACATATCTTGCATTAGTTGATTGAATGTTGTCATGGCATTAGTAAATCCAAAAGGCATACGAAGAATTCATCATGACCATATCTAACCTCTTTGGAATATCTTACTTCTTGATTCAAATTTGGCAATATTCAAATCTCAAATCTATCTTGAGATGACAAGTCAATGCAAAATCTGAGAGATCCATCTTTCTTTTTTTGAGAAATAGTATGTATGCCCTAATGTGAATTGTTTGGCTAGATGTATCATTCAATCAATTTCCTTCACTACTCTTTAGCTCAATGGTTTTAGATATAGCTAAGTTAGTTCTTTCGAAAATACATATTCAAAGTCATTGATCCATGAAAATAATGTGCCTTATTTAGTCTTTTAATGGGATCATATAAACTAATTTCCCTTTTCTCAAATCTTTTTGGAGTTAGCTTGCCTTGGCTAGTTGGAATCTAGTTCTCCCATGCTTGCCATATTTCCTCACGATGTCCCCTTCCAAGATTTGGAAGATCAACTCCTCTTTGGCACACAAAATTTGATAATTATTCTTCCTGAGTCTGTCCATTTTTGAGATACAATCATAACTTCTAAAGGTAGAATTCAAATTATATGTCTCCTAAAGTATTAATAGAGGTAACTTATTTTCCACTAGCCTTTGGTGGTGCAAGAAAAGAATGTGTACTTCAATAGTCAATCAAAATCTTGAATAATTTACCCTTATAAGTTATTGAAATTTGAATGATAGAGCATTGGCAACTTGCTCTTTTATTCTCCATAGCAGTATGTATAGATCCTCTTTCAAATTGTTTCCCTTTGTATTCTTCAAGTTAGCCCATCATTGTGTTTACCCAAGCTTTAATTGTTCTTTAGCTTTCGAGTGTCCAATCCTTCCAACTAATAGAATTGCCTATTTTCTAACCCATTCAATCCTTGAGTAATGATATTATCTCAACCATTTCCTTTGGCATTTCCCATATTAGCTCCATAGTTGGGATATTTCCTTATGTAATTTTTGTTCACATGGCAATTTCTTTAAGCATTCTAATTAAACTCTGTGGCTATGGGCTTTACTCACATTATGGTATCCTCAAGGATTTTCAATATCATTGATTTAAAACAAGTTTCTAGAGGTGGATTTAACCCTTAGTAGAATCTTGCAATTTGTTGAGCTATTGTCATCAACAATGCATACTTGCAAAGATTTCCAAACTTTGAGTAATATCCTTCTAGGGTTTGGACAATTTAGTGAGATATCTCCCTTTTCTCCGCATATGTAACACTCCACCTCTGATCTTTGGCCACCTCCAGAATATGGTCCTCTGTAAATCTGAGGGGAAAACCTCCTTGGGTGAAAATTAGGACCGAAATCTCTAGGCTTTGATATGATATCTTGGGTAGTCATCTTGGATTCCAATAAGTTGAATCTTGCTCCTTCATCTTTCTTCCTTCTTTCATGCATCTCCTTTAGAGAGCAGATATCCTATGTATGGTTCTTCCTTAAACTATATGAACAAAAGGCTAGTTGGTTTTTGGGTACATTCAATGCTAAATGTCCTGCTTGATGGCACTTTTCGCATAATGTATTAGATCTCATCACATATCTTCCACCTCCTCTAGGACCGAATATGTTGGTGGTATTCACCTTCAACATTTGTAGTTGTTTTGTAACCACATCCATCAACTCCTTCTTGATGCTTTCAACTGAATTGGATAGATAGTCCTTCAAATTTTCATCTCCTAGAGTACTCGTAGTAGGGTTTTGGGAAGTTTTCGTAATCACTACAAAGACCGGTTGGGTTGATTCAAAGGTCCTTTGTTCTGATTCTGATTCAAAGTTCTTATTGAGATTGGTAGTTGTTGGTTCCAATTGGTAGGGTTCCACTGTTGTTGTTGAGTCACCATTGGGGGAACTACTTTACTATCCAAAAGATTTAAAAGAAAGAAAGTTTGATGGGTTGAATTTCTTCAAGAGTTTGGCTGCACAGTACAATATTGCAAGGGTCAATATAATGTTGTAGCTAATACTCTAAGTAGAATGCCCAAGTTTGACATTCTCTCATTTACAATATTGAAGAGTGATATATTAGAATCTCTACTAGGAAAATGTGAGCATGATTAGTCTTATATGAAAAGGTGTGGAATGTGGTTAAAAGAAAGGATCCCTCACTAGCTCATGCACAAGCTATGAATTCTACACAGGGCTCCTCTCTTGCCAATGATGAGCTCAATCGATGGAATAACTTTACCATTGATGATGGGTACTTGCTTCACAAAGGTCGAATATGTGTGCCCTCAAACTTGGATATCTGGCGCCAAACTTGCTTCACAAAGGTCGAATATGTGTACCCTCAAACTTGGATATGTGGTGCCAAATTCTTTATGAGTGGCATGATAGTCCTAGTGTAGGTCATCTCGAGATATGAAAGACCTATGCCCACGTATGTAGACACTTTTATTGGTTTGGAGTGCATAAGGATATATAGAAATATGTTCTTCAATGCCAAAAGTATCAAGTGAACAAAGATCAACGTTTGAAGGTTGGTGGGCTTTTACATCCTTTAGAAATTCCTAATGGAAAGTGGGAAAGTCTCTCTATGGATTTTACTATTGGACTTCCTACTACCAATCGTGGTCATGATGCCATTTGGGTAGTAGTAGATAGACTCACTAAGATGTGTAGATCCATTTGGAAAATATTAATCAGCTCAATGAATCACCAACCAATATCATAAGCGATCCCGACTAAAAGTTAATAGCCATTTTTTGAGAGCTATATTCAAAAGGTTAGATACAATACTTAATCTAAGTACTACGGATTACCCTCAAATGGATGGGCAAACCGAGCGGGTAAACCAAGCTCTAAAAGATATACTACAAGCATATATAAGAAAAAAACAATCTAATTGGGAATATTATTTACCCATATTAGAATTTCCTTACAATAGTACTAAGCACATGACTATAGGGTTTAGTCCATTCATGCTTATGTATGGATTTCAACTCCTCTCACCCATTATGGTGTGATTAGCCAATGAAAAACTTCAAGATCATTTTGATATGCTAAAAGTAGCATGCTTGAATATTAAGTATGCTCAAGATCATTACAAGAAATATATGGATGAACTTAGATGTATGGTCACCTTTGAAAAATGTGATAAGGTCTACTTTCTAAATATTCAAGAAGTTTGAGGTCTAGAACAATTTCTAAGTTATCTCCATGATATTGAGGTCCATTTATAATCCTTAAATACATTGGTAAAATTGTATGTAGATTAGATCTACCCTCCTCTAGTAGAGTCCATCCAGTCTTTCATGTTAGCCAATTGTGAAGGCAACTTGGTAATGATGATAGTTTGGTGGACCAAGGAGTGTTAGTAGATATTCTTGAACCATTGGCTCAACCTCATGAACCAGAATGGATCTTTGATTTTCATGAGCATCGTACATGTCATCATGTTTGAAAATAAGTTTTGGTTAAGTGGAAAGATGGATATGAAAAGGTTCTACTTGGAAAAACATTATGATACTCAAGAAGCAATTTCCTACTTTTATTTTTGAGGATGAAAACTCTTCCAAAACAGGGGAGTAATATTAGGATAAGAGTCCTAAATGGACACATTTTTGTAGATAGCTTGACTATAGTATTAATCATAGAAAATGAACCATTATGTTAAGGTGTTGACAGGGTTAAGGGGTTATGAGATAGCCTACATTAGGGCACAAGGACATATGGACCAAAGGGTGTTCAAAGGATAGGCACATAGTGTGAATAGACTCACTAAAAGTTAGGGTATAAAGATACCAATGCCATGCTAAAAGAGGCTATCGTCTTGAGTGGTTGGGAGGTTAACCAAGCTTTTTCTAGCTTCTATTCTTGTTGAAGGTAAGGCATCTACGAATGCTTTACATGTACCTTGAGAAACCATAAAGAAAAATGTAAATCTCACAACCAACAACATCATCTAATATAGAATTAGTGAAATCAAATAGAAAAAAGATCTATTATAATGGTTGCATTCAACTTCCTATAGTCTTGAATCTTGCCATTTTTCTTTGGAATAACCACAATAGGTGATAGCTAGAGAAATTCATTAAGAGGCTTAATGAAACCAACTCTAAGAAGCTAATCAATCTCTTTCTTTACTTTCTTTGCATAATTAGGATTCATATGGCATCTCTTCTGCATTATTGGTTTGGCATCTTCTTTCAACTTGATTTGAGATTGTGATGGGACCTAAAATGGGCCGGCACTAGCTATGGCACTAGCTGGACCTCATGAATACGACTGACAACCCCACCACATGGCCTCGCAGGCCACGAGGGTCTAAAACTCTTTTTGCACTAAATGCTTATGACAATTTTGCGTTTGTATCCAATATGTAGTCCAACGTTCATCTTCCCTTCTCCTCAGAGGGAGATCCCATAACATATAGGCATAATGCCTCATAATACACACATAGTGAAGCACCTCTCGACTGATTGCCATGGCTCCACTGCGACTCTTCTATACCTCAGGGATTAGCCCCAAGATGCGTCGCTCCAACATATATAACATTTGTACAAACTCCACTCTTACATAGTTCAACATTCCAGGAGATCTTGATTGCCTCACAAAACTTTCCCCAACGGAAGCACCCGTCTAACCTACAGCTTGGGTTTTCTGTCCTCTCAACATTGGTCAAATTTTATCAAACAAGTGCAATGCATTCCAGGAGATACCATGTGGCATGCTTGATGCAAGGTGTATGGCAATTGTGCACAACCCTTTCATGATTAAAAAACCAGCCATGTGGGGTGTGAAAAACATCCCTTTCATGCATTTTAACTAAGTGTTACGTGCTGCGCTACTTTAGGGACTAGCACCGGAACTTTCGTGCTAGTAGTCACCTATATTTAATTATGGAATGATCCCTAAATGCTATGCACAAAGAGGGAAATCAGAATTTGATCGTCGCACAAATTGTATCCCCCCCTTACCGTTTAGGTGTTGGTGCGGTGCATAGTTGTAAATGGTTGTTTTGTATCATTTTTGTATGTAAAAAACAATAAACACGGACTATAACACAAAGGACAAGACCAAAATGAGGCTTGACCTCATGCTTATACTTCAACCTTGCCAAACATTCACACACATAAATCTTATTTTTCCATTTTTTTAAAGTGTCAAAACCCCAATTTTCTCTATTTTTTACTATTTTTTCTATTTATTATTCATGAAAAATTGGTATTTTCTAATTTATTTGTATTGCTTTATCATTTTGACTGAAACTTAACATTTTCTCTGATTTTATTCCATTTCCATCCCTTTTCTCCAACTCAAAATCGAAAAAAACCACTAATTTCCATTAAAAATGACATTTTACGAGTTTTAAAGAATTAATAACAGCTCTAAATCATTACGGGTTCTGTATTTTTGTAGTTACATCCCTCAATCATGATGTAAACAAGGTTCAAACAAAATTTCATTGCATATGAACAACATTTGGACCATGAAACAACAAAAACAAGCAAATTTCTTCATAAAATTAGAGCATACCGCGTGTCTTGCATGTTGCGGATTTTTTGATAATTATTTTGAGCAGCCCACTGACCGACCAGCAACCATTCTTCAGTGCTGAACCTCTTTGTTCAGCCTCCACTTCATCTTGAAGCAATCCGATCACAGCCGGACAAGCATTCTTCAGCCCCTCTTCTTCTTGATTTCTTGCACAGGAATTGCCTCTATGCAGGAGAGAGAGGGAGGAGAGAGAAAGACTCATTTTTGTTCTCCACAACCAAGCAGCCAATTGAGGAGCAGTCTGGATCGATGGAGAGCGAAGATAGAATGTAGATTATGTATCCGGTCAGTTGGGGGGTTTGTTTATAGGCCCCATCCTCCATGTCTCCCTCAATTTGTGATGATGGTGCCCTCTTTCCTGATCAGTGAAAAAAACACAAACCCCCCCCCCCCCCCCCCCCCCCCCCCCCTCTTTCCCCCACGTTTTTCAAATTTTTGGGCTCCCAAGGGGAGCCCCAAAGGGTCACACCCTTTGGGCTCTCCTAAAGTCCATTTCCACCTTTGGCATTTTGGGCTTAGCCTCCCGGGCACTCCCTTTTCCACGTCCAGTGTCCGATTCTTGGTCTAAAAAATCCTGGGCGTCCATCTTGAAGTCTTCCACTTCCAGGCATCTCCCAGGGTCTTGTCTCGCACACCAAAAAATTATGAAAATTCTCCGACCGCCGTCTAGTGGCTCTTTTAAGCATTTTTGGGGCATTGCCGCTTAAAGACATATTGATCTACTTTTCCCCGGGTATTCGTAATTTTTGGCTATTTTTAAGCACTTCTCGGCATCAAAAATCATTTGTCATTAGCGACCACAGGATAGGGCGACTCAGCCCGTCGAATCCCACGAATAGATCTGCACATAAACAACAAAAAGGAGCATCAAGCTGATACAAAAAATACACAACACAACACATCACAGCTCATACCCTACTCCCTGACAAAACCAAGGCATGAAATCCACAAGGAGTAGGCCC
The DNA here is from genome assembly GCF_053477565.2 of Lygodium microphyllum. NCBI lineage: Eukaryota > Viridiplantae > Streptophyta > Polypodiopsida > Schizaeales > Lygodiaceae > Lygodium > Lygodium microphyllum. The sequence goes on along the minus strand of NC_141164.1, from coordinate 74,071,472 downwards.
AACATAATCTGAAAGAAGACCGGAAGCCAGTCGCGAACCAACTGTTGCAACACAGCCAAGCTAAAAAGAACTATCAAAGAGGTCACCCTAAGTGGTGGTCTGAACTACCTACCTAACTAAGGACAACTCAACCAGGAGCTCCTACTAGGCGAGAACTCCTATAGTTTGATTAAGAAATAGTTTCTTTTAGCACATTACTCTTTTAACCTCTCATTGTCCATATTTGGGCGTGCAAAAAGGAGGGAGCTGAGCGTAGTGACCCAAGGAGAACAGGGCATCGGCCTCAGGTCCTGTCTCAGTACCCAAGAACCTACCAAGCCCTTGCAAGGTGACACTGAATCCTTTTCTAACACTCACTTTTATTTTTGCTCCAATCTTCTTTTATTTTCTTTGCTTTTCAGCTAGTTGCCACCCCAAGGAAGACAAGGCATCAGCCTCGGATCTTGTCTCATCCCCAGGAACCTACCAGGACTTCGCAAGGCAATAAACAACAACTCAAGGATTTTTCATTCTTTCCTTTTCTATTTTTATAGGGGTTAGAACCCCTTTTTTACACACCTTCGTATATTCATATATTGTCTTTCAGATCTTTATGGTTTTGTCTCTTTCCATCATTATTTTAGTAGGCTTCTCTAACTGCCTCACAACTAATAGGAACTCCTAGAACGGACGCCTAGCAGGTCAGCAGAACAGGGTCACTAGAACTCCCATCTAAAACAGGTCTTTCAATGCCTGGCAATGCCTTGCAAGAGGAGGCAATGACTACTCAGACCTCCCCCAGATAGACAGAACCTAAACCTGGGACTTCATGCCGTGATTACTGGTCCCCAACAAACAAAAGAAAGTAACCCTCACCCGCACATATATCATTAATTGCTAAAGGAAAAAGACTTAGAAAAGGGACGAAACCATGTAGAATGGCCACAAGAAGCTTCTTCGTAGCAAAGGCTCCCTCCAACGACTTCGTCAACCTGTATGGTGCAATCACTAAAACAACAAAGCATTAAACGTACCTGCACCAAATAGAGATAGGGCCCTCTTGGCCTAAAGAAATAGCACATTTCACTGCAAACTAACTAGCCCTCTTGGCCTAAAGAGATAGATTATTAAAACCCGAAAACAATTGGCCCTCTTGGCCTAAAGAAATCAGACATTAACTACTTAAATCAACTGGCCCTCTTGGCCTAAAGAGATAGATTATTAAAACTCGAAAACAGCTGGCCTCTTGGCCTAAAGAAATCAGACATTAACTACTTAAAGCAATTGGCTCTCTTGGCCTAAAGAGATCAAATAAAACAGCTCATAGAGATCCCTCCTTGGAAGAAGGCAGATATACGCAAATACGCTCCATTCCAAGGGGAAAAATAGGGCTCTCAGCCCTAAACTAAATGCATCAAATTATGGCCCATACCTCCTGCATATGTAGCACGATGCATATGCATAACATGTCACCGAATCAACCTATGGGTCCAAGATAATAGTGCTAGATGGGTCTTAGCTACTCTTTGCATTACCCATATCAACCATTGCCGTGTGGTCATATAACATCCCCCAGAAGCGACCAGGTCCTGTCTCATTATCAATAACAACATCTGGACTAGGACCACAGTTGAAAAAGAGGTCCTCTTCATAAGAAAATTTAGCTAAGGAATCTGCAAATTGATTCCAATAACATGGAATCAGCTGAATAGATATGCTCTCAAATTCATCAAGTAGGGTTATAGCAGTTCGATGATACATACGAAGGAGAGGATTTTAGATTGTATATGTCCCATTGAGTTGATTTAAGATTAGCTGGGAATCCCCTTTTATTAACAACTGCTTAGTGCCACCTTTCTTAGCAATATTCAATCCCATAATCAGAGCTTTATACTCCGCTATGTTGTTAGTAAATCCTACCCCGAGATAAGCAGCTAATTTCATTGTAACTCTATGTCGGGGATCTTGGATAACTACTCCAACACTTCCTTTTCTATTAGGGCCCCTGGACGCTCCATCAAAGTATAATACGTCCATAATGGGTTTACACAGCCACCCATCAGGAACTCCCCTATTCGTAATTATGATAGTCAAAGTTCAACATATTTAGAGGATGAACTGATGGCGCCATCGCATCTTCTTCATTGAACTCAATAGGGATGCTTGTCAAGATTTGTAAGCAGTGATGGCAAAAAACTTTAATTTCCCACACAAAGGTACCATCTTCTTGCTCAATCACTTTATATCCCTTGCTCTACCAGATAAGTCTCCCCTAATTATACCTTTCCTTGAGATATGGGTGCTCCAAATAAGGAATTAACTGTCCCATCAACCAATTTAAGCTCTCCTGCAGGTCTCAAATCAACCCCAACATGGACCTGCAATGCATTTAGCACGTTAGCAATATATTTAGAAATAGTAAGGTTTAATCTTATTAAGATTAAACCTATTCTTAAATTCCCCTCCTTGTAGATCAGCTAATAGAATTGTGGACTTATTTTTACCTATCCAAACTATCTTGTAAGGGCCATCCCATTGAGGTTCCAACTTTCCTGGAAAAAGCTCCCTTGCGCATCGTAATATAGAACTAACTGCCCCTTTTTAAAAGTATATTTCTTCGCTTTTAGATCATGCAACCGCTTCATCCGACGTTTAGCTACCTCCTGGTGCAACAAACTCTGTAATTTGAGCTTGTCCAAGTGGGCTATAGTCGTAAACCACTCAAATAGGGCATCTTCATCACCCAGAGAATGATTAATTGCGAATCTAATTGTCGGTAACTCAATTTCTAAGGGCAAGACACACTCCTCCCCATAAACTAATTTGAATGGGGTGTGGCCAGTGGCTTGTTTAAATGTCGTATTATATGCCCAAACCGCCACATATAAATTTGTATCCCAATCCTGCTTCCTTTCGGAGACTATCTTGGATAGGATTCCCACAAGCTGCTTATTGGTACTTTCGACTTGTCCATTAGCTTGCGGATTATAGGGGGTTGTCTTGTTATGCTTGATTTTCCATGCTTCAGTCAGACTTTTAATCACTTTATTTAAAAAGTGAGTTCCACGGTCCGATACTATTTCTTTTGGCGGACCAAATCGGCAAATGATTTGCTCAAGTAGGAAATTGGCAGTCTCTTTTGCATTGTCCTACCTCGTCGCCCATGCTTCTGACCATTTTGTAAAATAATCAGTTGCTACTATAGTATACCTCTTCTGAGTAGTAGACGACGGGGTGATAGGACCCACAAAGTCAATGCCCCACTTCTCAAATGGAAGGATAGCCATGATAGGCGTAACTGGACGCTTCCTATTCTCTCTGTTGTCATGCCTTTGACAGGTATCACACCTCTTGATGTACTCAAAGGAATCTTGGAAGATGGATGGCCACCAATATCCAGCTCTTAAAGCTTTCTGTGCCGTTAACCGCCCAACAAAGTGCCCTCCACAAGCAGAGTCATGACACTCTTCTAGAACAAAGGGAACATCGTCAGGCATTACACATCGGCGATAGATATCATCAATACCCTGTCGATATAATGTGCATGCGATCAAGGAAATATTTAATGCATGTTGTTTAATCTTCATCTTCTCCGATTTTGATAAAGTAGCTCCAGTCTCTCCCGTAGAAAGATAGTGCGTTATAGCCGCATACCAAGAGGGAATAGATGTCGTATCAAACTTGAACAACGTTTCCATGTCACTTCCTTTAGCCAAGACCTCTTTTGGCTCTTCGAAATCCACAAGACCCTCTACAATGCCCTAAAGCTTCAACAGCTTACTCTTAATCTCATAATCAAATTCCTGCAAAGTGATTAATCACTTTGCTAAATGGTCAGGCGGCTGTAACTTGTTCAACAACAATCGAAGCCCTTTCGCCTTCGTATAAAAAACCACCCTCTCATAAAGCATGTAGTGCTTGAACTTTTTGATCGCAAATACCATCTCAAGGCACAAATTCTCCATATAGGTGTAGTTAATTTCTGATATGCCCAACTTTTGACTGACAAAAGCTATCGGATGGTACCACTTTTCCTCCTAAATTTGAGCTAAACAGCTGATATAGAACATTTTGCCCCTTTTTGGTGCTTTTAAAACATGTGCTTTGGCAAGCTCCTGCTTCACATCATCAAAAGACACTTTGCAAGCATCACTCCATGTAAACTGACAGTTAAAGGACAATAGGTTTGTCAGCGGCAATGTTCTTTCTGCCAAGGCATTGATAAACCTTTGATAATACCTTACTGATGACAGAAAGCTATGAACTTCCTTAGGAGTACGTGGCAGACTCATGGTGACTATGACCTTGATCTTTTCAGGATCAGTCGCAATCCCTACGAAACTAACCATATGGCCTAACAAGAGCCCATAAGGGACTTCGAAGACGCACTTTCGTGGGTTAAGAGCTATGCAAAATTGTCTGCAACGCTCAAAACACTTGCGCAAAATGATCAACTATCTATCCCTTACAATGGCTGCCCCTAGATCATCACTGAATACTTTCAACTCCTCTGGGGAGATGTTACCAAAGGTCTTATCGGCTATTCTTTGCCATGAATCATGTGCATTACACAACCCAAATGCCATCACATGGTACGAAAGGTGCCAAAGTCTGTAATAAATGTCGTTTTTAACTTGTCTTGCTTAGCAGTCGCCATTTGGTTATACCCTTGCAAAGCAGTCCATAAACGAATATATTTCCCTACCCACTAGTTGATTCAAAATTTGGTCAATAAACAGCAACGGGTAGTAATCTTTAACAATCTATTTAATCAGCTCTCTAAAGTCTACACAAAGACAGATTTGATTATTATTCTTCTTCCTAATCACAATTGGTGAGCACCATTCAGTATGCTGAATAGGAAAGATCAAACCCACTTTTCGCAACTTCTATAGTTCCTCGTACAACCCGTCCCTTAATTCAAAAGGCATACGCCTTACTTTCTGACGTACAAGGCGGGTACCTTCCTTTACAGGAATAGTATGCACAGCTAGACTGGGGGGAATACCCCAAAGTTTGTCATAGCTCCAAGCAAAAATATCATGAAACTCTCGAATTAAGGACACATAATCCTCTCTTTCTTCCGAACTGAGCATGGACCTAATTTAATTGGTCACGAATCATTTAGCGTACCAAGGTCCAACTCAATAACATCTGCGTCTCTTATTTGATCATGAGGCTCTATTGGCTCATTCAAGGTTATCTGATAAATATCCTCTGTAGTGGACCCTTCCTTAGATCCATCACTCAATGACGTCTCACTACCAGATGGATCATCTACTATTTCTAGGTCAGTGGAGGATAGGGGAGCTCTCTCACTCTAAGGAGACTCAGGGTAAGCATCCACTATTACACGATGGGTACCTTGACCTAGAATCACTCGACCAGCGGGTATATCGACTTGATAGCCTGTCCGTAGAATCCATGGCCTGCCTAACAAAACTCAATAGCTAGGACGTCCTGCAAACCTTGTCACCCTAAAGTCTAGATAGCATTCCATGCTCACAACTGTAATGTGGACCTTAGTAATGCAACCTTTTGGTTGTCTTAGACTATCATTAGCCATCCTAAGAAGTGTGGAGTCATCTTTTTGGATCTTTAGACCTAACCTCTCCATCAAGTCTGAACTTATGATATTGACGGAGGATCTAGTGTCCACGATAGCGTGCTCCACTAATATTACATCCACATATACTGGAATCCTAGGGCAATCTTTTCAGCATGATCGAACCAATTTTCTCCCACTCTAGCTATGCCCAAAGATTCTACTATATACCCTAAAAGTAGGATTTTCCTGAATTCCTTGCATACTCCTAGAGAAATTTTAATCAATTGCAGGAGATTCACGTCAAGTTTGACTTTGCAAAGGGCACTTGCTAGATCAAAGTCGTGGTAATTAGCCAAAGTTCTCTTCTCGCGCCAAACCATTCTCTCATTTGGTCTTTCCACTGGCTTTGGTGCCTCTTTTTTAGCCTTTACCTTCTTTCTTGGCAATCCTTTATCCTCCTCGGGATCGACTTTACTACCAATAGGTCTTAACCGTCCACCTTCCATATCAGGATTCAGGACTCGCTTTTTCCTAACATCTTGCTTAGGGCTTCCCTCGACACATTTTACAATTCCTTTGTCACCCTCTTTAATCTTTTGACCTCTTATTATGGCTCCTAGATTAGAAGTTTTAGCATCATTGACATGAACAGCCTCAATAAGGCTGACTCCACTGCCATGAGGTAACTCCTCTACAACAGCCCTTCCTCTTTGTAGTATTTTCCTTGTCCATCGTCTTGCTGGAGATTATTTCCTTGTGCGCGATGGTTAACTGGACTTGATTGTTTACTCCCTTGTTGGAGAGGACTGATCTTACTCCAACAGGTAGCAACTAAGTGGTCAGACTTCCCACAAATATCACATTTGACATTCGGGCAATTCCTAGGGAAATGTTGGCCCCCACACCACTTACAATTGAATCTTGAGGGGCCACCCTCTTCAGGGCATCGGCTCCCTATCAACTTTTGTTGCTTCTTAAGAAAATTGACATTCATAGCTATTTGTTGATACTCTTCAGAGATCATATTGGTGTAGTGCTTCATCATATCCTTAACTTCACCAAGGACATTAGAAGCACTCGACTCATAGCTGTTGTTACATGAGCGGTGATCGAGAGCAAGCCTCACTCACAACCAAATAACGAGATGTTAAGGAGTGCCGGTTGGGGTAATTGACTTTGTCGAATGCACAGCACAACTTGAAAAATTCAAATATTCAATAATACACCACAATCCACATATAAAAACAAGACAAAACACAATGCCTCTTGTAGCTCAAGACAATTCAAATCCAAATTTGGGTAGAGCATCACACAAATACAATACAACAAAAATACCAACAATTCAAAAATAAACCAAGTGAACTATATTCTTATATATTAATAACCATGATCCGACGCTCGGAGCTTTGACATCCAAAGGCTTCGACTTTCAAATTAGCATGACAAGAGCTCACTCTAGCAGTATGCGACCCTCCTCTCTCCTCTCTCATAAAATACAATTGTAATCAAGGGGGAAGGCCCTTAACTCTCCATTATCATCTCCTTATATAGTTTTCTATCCACACTCATACACATTAGGCTTTTTGCTTTAAGCTTTTGGCTTTTGCTTTTCTATTGCTTTTCACTATTTTCGTTTTTTCTGTGTTATGCTTGTTTGCAACTTGTTTGGATCATAACTTCGTCATTTGAACTCTAAATATAGTTATTCGGGTACTCAAAACGATCGGAATGCATCTGGTCAACAAGCTTGCGCGAGCAGAATTACGAAAATCTGTCAAAAACGGGTAAAAATATTAATTCTCGTAAATCGCATTATTTTTTCTCCATCTTTTATCTTGGACGACTTATTCCCTTTCTTGGCCTATTGTTCCTGTAATTGCATATACTTTTAGCATACATGTCCTCTTTTTCTTCAAGAAATACTCGATGACGATGTAAAACATACGATCTTTTTCTTTGATCCTCGAGTCTTCAAAATAAACATTCTCTGGATATGAACCTGTTTTTTATGTAGTGTGCCCTAGCAGGAGTATGGTTTTTTGAAATGAACTCCGTGCCCAATCATTCATGATTTGGAAAAATATGCAATGATCAAATCCATGACATGCTACCATTCAAACAATGCTCATACAAAAAAATATGGATGCATTGGAAGAATTATGCCTAGCCTATCTAGATGTGATCGTGCGTCATGCAAAATGTAAACATAGTTCCTTGATTATTTAAATCCATATCCTCATCTCTCAACTCTCATCAATAAAATATCAATCTCCGCTCCACCCATCCAAAACCTCACAATCACTCTAGAAAATGATGGTCCTCAAGATGTTGACAAGATAAGAACAACCCATCTCACAATTGGTGGCGTCCTTCATAACCCTCTAACTCACCCAACCTCCTTACACACTCAACCAGAGGTTCCTAACTTTGTGATGAGCATCCCAAATATTGTGCATCCAAGAAATATGTGTGCTCAATGACAGGTGATCTCTTATGTGCACGTGCATCTAAAACTTACTGTATATAGCTGCAGCAGACCTCATGGCGTGCTAGTGCTCAATGATGGTGCAAAACATGTATAATCCCAACCCATGGCATGGAAGTATTTGATAAGAATAGGAGATGATCCCCGAGTGTAGTGCATCAACAAGTGCAACGTGAAGTGCTCGTGAATCCATTATCCCTGTGATGTGCAAAAGTCTCGACAAGAAAACATGCCTAGCTCCTCAATGTTCAGTAGCTATTGACAAACACAAGATTCGTCCTGCTAAAAAAAATACCAAGCTCGACCAAGGCTATCAAGTTTCACACTCACAACAAATCAAACAAAATGACATAAGCAAATCCTAGCTAAACAAATACAAGAAATCCAACTATGAAATAACAAAACAAACTGTCACACAAATAACTAAGCTAGCAAAAATCAAACATAACTACAATTTGACTAGGGGATTTCAGTTTTCGGAAAAATGCTTGACATATTTAGCCCTCCCCCTACTCTGCAAACATTCATGTGCAACAGTTGCTTTCATAAAACGAGTGTAACATTTATAAGCCAATCAAAAATGAAATCCAATGATCTATCCACAATCTTCTCAACAAACACAAATGGCACATTTCTCTCAAACAACTCCTTTATAGGTAGACAAAACTCATCCATGAAATTCTCATCAAAATCCTTGAGACAATCCTCTCCATCTAAGGAAAATACATCATCCTCCAAATTCTTCAGATCCCTCAAATCATAACCACACTAAAAAACGTTCAAATCCCACAAATCCCAACCATAATCCAAAATCTTCATATCCCACCCATCCTCCCTAGGAAAAAACATGGTACTTCTAGATTCTTTAAATAAAATTTTGACCCTTTCTTTGTTGCCAAACTCAAATTCATCCACTGATTCATCTACAACTTCTCCTAAAGATACTATGTAAGGATCTCCCAACTCAATCTCCAAATCAAACCCAACATCAAAAGGAGTCAACACCGGACTCACAACACCATAAGAACCAACAACATCAACACATGGGGTCACTCCATCATCAACAATACAAGACTCCATCGAGTCTTTCACACACAAAGAATGGTAAACACCTTCCATAGTATCCTTACAAACACCCTCACAAGAAACTGAAGAAACTTTCACCTCTAGATCATCACAAATAACATCTTCACAATACAACAATTTTGGGTCTAAAACCTCAACCAAAGACTCCTTAACTACCAAATCCCCAACTACCTCCTCACAAACCTCTTCCAACTCTATTTTCTTGATTTTAAACCGCTCTTCCCTCAAATTCTCAATCCTTTTTAAATCCTTACTCAAATTCTCTCTCACATCCTCATCAATGTTACTCTCAATATCCTCAAAACCCCAATTAGAATCATTACAAACAACATCAAAACCTTCAGGAGAACTCAAAGAAACTAAAAGACTATTAGATGAAGTTTTCTCTTCGACATTATTGCTAAAATCAACCAAACAATTATCTACACAACTATCAAGAAACATGAGGTTAGGTCTACTCAAAACAACATCATCAACACCACAAACAAAAGCCTCTCCAGGGCTACTCAAAACATATAGAACACCTGAATCATAGCCAAAAGCAATAGGCACATAAAATCCCTATTAAAAGAGGTTCAATACTATTGTATATAGTAGTGAATACACTATCAAACAAAGCTATTTTAGTACCAAAATCCCAACCCATAACATGGGCATAGCATTCCCATACATGTAGACATCACTTCAGCATAACCTGGCGTCATAAGACCAACAAAGCTGACCATAGAAACATCAAATAGAGGACTGCCTTGTATTTCCAGCCAACAAATCTCAACCAAAATAGAGTAAATGAAGTGGTTAAATCAGTCCAAAATCAACTCCAAGCAATGACATAGCATCCCTGAATATATAAGCATCAACCGGGCATCATCCAACCAGTGGCAATGAATGTAGACATCAGAGATAAGTGCTACCCTATTTTATGTGACAGTCTGTGGACTGTTATAATAGTCCAAAACTAAAGCTTATCACTAAAATGGAATGCCAAGAGTGGAAGGATCAATGCCAAGCATCAAAACCAAGTGTATTAGTGCTTGTATAGCTGCCCAATGAAGAAAATATGCTATAGGAGATGAAAAATGTGAGCTGCTACTAAAAAAAGGGTCTGTTTCACACAACGTGATGCTGCACCAACAAGGTGAGGGCTATGGGGGATTGCTCCAACTTACTTGAGAAGGCTCCCAAGAAGAATGCAATCGATAGGAAGCTCGACTAAAGTGGCTATGACTGCCAACAAAGAGATGACTGTTGTAGGTATTTGAATGGAAGTTGAGAGTGTGCCAAACCAAGATCAAGCTCATGAAGAAGAAGGCTGTAATACCAGTTGAAGGGAGGTGGGCTGCCCTGAAGTGGAAGCACGAGCAAGAGCAAGAGCTATGGTGAAAGGAGCAAGAGCAAGAGAGAGAGAGACACAATGTGGGAGCTCCAATAGTCACAATGTGTGACCAGCCTTCCCTTTATTCAAATGTCACTAAAAGAATAAAGAATGAAGTGACAGTGATGGGCACCCGCTACCTGCAGTGTGTAGGTGTGGGTACTGTCAGTGTAGTAATACATAGGTGGCCAGGCAGAGGCGCCTTTACCCCCAACAGTTTCATGACAAACAAATACTCATTTCTGTTCTCATTTTGTCTTGAGGATGATGCATAATTTCCTTACTATAACTTATAACTACAAATGTCATCATTATTGGAACAATGGACTATAATATGATATGTTCTTTCACAATAATGACAAAAAATACCCAAATTATTCGAATAATTATTCTACCATCCACCTCTTCCTCTAGAGCTCCCCCTACCTCTAAAGTTACCATGGCCTCCCAAAATCTACATGTCATCAAATTGTTGATTTAACTCATTTTGCTGGTTACCACCAGTACAACCCATATCACAATCTCTTGAAGAGAATCTGCCTTGTTCCCTTCCTAAACTTAAGTAAACTGTTTGAACATGTTCACTACTTCTTTCAAATGATTCACCTTGCATGTTGATCTCTTCAATGATCATGAGAGAGACCAACTCGTCATCATTTAGAGATGGCTTCTGTACATACACAAAAGTAACAAAAGTGAAACAAAGACATGCTTTAACTAAACTAGACTAACATCAAATGCCTTGAAAACAAGAAATAAAACTAGAAGAATTGATGAACTTCCAATCCATGTATGCTACAAGTATAAGTATAGAAATATAACAACTAATGGTAAACTAAGTATCTTATTGTTTTCTTGAAAAATTAATCAAAGATGTTTACAATGGCACAAGGCCCCCTTTTATACTCCTAAAATAATACTATGTATTCACACTTGCTTTCCTAATTATTGTCTTCTTTCCAAACTAATAATGGACTTCTTCATTCTCTACTCTATCCTTCACTATATACCATCCCCACTTAAAATAGCTTTGTCCTCAAAGCTAGTATGATGAAAATGATGAAACCAAAGGACTCCCACAAAGAACTAAAACACAAGGGAGTTTGTTGAATGGAAATAGAAGATGATGAAGTATCTCCCATGAGAAAGAAGAGTCACAAATAAGGCAAAACTATTAAAAAATCCTAGGTAATGTTGAGAATAGTGCTGTAAGAGAAAAATGGCCATAACTCGAGATACACTTCTCAAAAAAGGAAAATGAGGTGTCTAAATCAGAAGACACTTCATAGTACCATTGAAATCATAAGGGCCTAATTTTGATGGAGTTAATAATTTTATTTTTAATGCAAGAAATGATTACATCAAGCCACAATCTATTTTGCGACATTGTGAAGTGGCCAAAAGATCTAATAAGATCAAAATGAATTCTAGCATAATAGTCATTGCACATCCAACAATGATCATCCTCACCCGGATTGAAAGGTATTCCAAACATAATGGTTATCCAAGAGAGGAAAACTGCCATAAAGTATAAGAACCAAGCCACCCAGATTAAATGGGTATAATGCATCATCCCCATAATCAAATCCAAAGTCCCTTGATCATGAAAATACATAATGTCATTATCATTCCTATTATCCATCTCATATATGCATATGCATATGCATTCCAAGCATGATGCCCATATGCATCCCCATCAAGAAACTTATATGCATTATAAGTATCCTCGCATGCATCCAAATGAATTCCTTCTCTTGGTTGTTGCATCCCATGGTTGTGTGTAGGCTGATGTAAACCATCATATGCACCATCATGTGATGACACAATTTCTTGAAAACATTCAATTTCAGCACAATCATCTCCATGTAACTCATTGAGCTTTCTCTTCTTCTTGAGATCAACCTATTATCCATTTGCATCTTCTTGGTCTTGTCTTCATCTGCTTGTTCTTTTTCATTTTCATCTTTATCTTTGTTTTCTTATTCTTCTTCATTTCTTGCAATCAAATTATTTGTAGTAGGTGACCTCATGATAGAATATTGGCCATAGTCTCATAATGCTATCCATAGGAATCACAAGAATTACCATGCAAGTCCCTTGCATAAAGTTGTCTATAGGAGTGACAAAAGTTACCCTATAGTTCACTTGTATAGGGCTATCCATAGGAGTCACAATAATCACCATATAGTGTATAAGGATATGCATAAGAATACTTCCCCTTAGCATCATAAGATTGATCATAATAATATCCACAATGTTGGCCCATAGCATCATAATAATGACCCCAATTATGTTTATAATGCTACCATCTATATATACACTTAGGATTGACCATCATTATAACAAGGTGCATAGCTTATATCTTCCCTAATAGCATGATTATCATATGTACACTCATCATGATATACATAAGATGAAGGTACACAAGAAATCCCATCATGCTCCAAAATAATCATTTTTTAAAAAGTTTGAATCCATCATGTGGCCAAAAGTATCAACCACTTCCCATAACTCCAATATTTGTGACTTCCATTCAGCACCTCTCATATCTTGATTGGACATTGTATGAGTGATGTTCATTGTTGGGGGTAAAGGTGCCTCTGCCTAGCCACCCGTGTATTACTACACTGACAGTACCCACCACTGCACACTGCAAGTGCACCCATCACCGTCACTTTATTCATTATTCTTTTAGTGATAGTTTGAGTAAAGGAAGGTCCGATCACACATTGTGACGGTTGGTGTTCCCATTTGGTCTCTCTCTCTTTCTTGCTCTTGCTCTACCACCATAGCTCTTCCAAGATAGCTTCGATTCTTCTCACCTTTCAACTAGTATCAAAGCATGGTTGCTTGAGCATTCCAAATTGGTTCGTGGCTCCTTCAACTTCCTATCAATTACCTACACTCATCGGGTCTCCTTCATGACAGCCATAGTCGACTCTCTCGAGCTCCCGTCACTCCCCAGCTTCCTTAGCACCTACTCGGCCCATTTGGGCATCCTCAGGGCATTACTTCATAGGTATTGGAGCTCTCATTTGTTATTTAACTTCAATCCAGAGGTTTTCTAAAGCAGGGCAGTCATGTCCTCTTGCTTCTTGTGATGCCTACTCTCTACAGATGACTTTGCCCGGGAGCTCTTGGGGATCCTTGACTACCCCTCAACTTTGCCTTGACCTCGACCTTGCCCAGCCCTTCCACATGCCCCAAATTAGTTTGGACCAGCTTGAAGACCTGCAAAAAATTCATTTTTTACTTCAACCCTCCCTTGGCACTCATTGGCAGCTTGAAAGCACCTCATTTGGGCCCTATACACTTGGTTTATGCTTGGCATTTGACCCCGAGCCTTGGCATTGAGCATTGATGTGATTTACTTTAGGTTTGGGATTGTTATACATAGTTTACATGTAGCCCACAATAGTGCTACATTAGCATTTTATGTCTGGACCACTTTGGCATTGACATTGGTTGCCCGGTTGTCTCGAATGCTACCTGAACAAGGGATTAGATAATTTCTATCATGTATTGTTAATGGGTAGTAGGTTGTTTGGGCTTAAGCAAGATTAGGAAGGAGATTTAGTGATTGTCCCTTATGGCACTAAAGAGGTAAATCCTTCTATAGCCAATCAAGTCATTTTGAAACATAAGTTTAGGCTTTTGGTGGCTCAGACAGTTAATGTTGCACTAGAAATAGGCAATGATGAAGAAGAATTACTTCTCCAAGCTAACATCACTATCATCCTAGTGTTTGAAGTTGATGTGGAACAAATCGTAGGCAAAATATAGTGTATTACCTATCAAACCTCTACACAAGAGACTGCAAATCCTTTACAAGAAACTACAACTCCTATATAAGAAAATGTGAATTTCATATATGAAAGCACTAGTTTTGAGGAATCCATTAGTAGTCTTGTGCACGAAAGTCAAAAGATTGACAAAGAATTTCAGAAGTTGCAGTATAGCCAGCGAATAGAGACTAAAGAGGCTTTGGAGGAAACCATCAACAAGCTATCATTGATGTAGAGCTAAAATTTGAACATACCATGAGTAAATCAATGAGTACTTGAGAATGATGTACAAGAGGTAAACATAGATACTATGACTCATTCTAAACCAATTGAAATGAGTATTTATGTGGATGAATATTATAAATAGTATAGCTAATACAACTTTGCCAAGAGTTCCAAGTTATATTTGCACTGGGATACACTAATATGAAACGCTTTGATCTTAAGGTATGCCAATCTGACAAATGATTTTTGATGGCCATGAAGTGCTTAAAAATAGCTAAAATTACGAATACAAAGGGAAAAATAGACTTCTTTTTGAAGGCGGCAGTGGCAATCACTATGATTTTAAGTGGCAATGCCCCACAAATGCTTAAAAGAGCCACTAGACGGCAGTTGGAGAATTTTCATAATTTTTTGGCATGTGAGACAAGACCCTGGGAGATGCCCAATAGTGGAAGACTTCAAGACGGACACCCAGGATTTTTCAGACCAAGAATCGGACACCGAACGTGGAAAAGGGAGTGCCCGGGAGGCCAAGCCCAAAATGCCAAAGGTGGAAATGGACTTTAGGAGAGCCCAAAGGGTGTGACCCTTTGCGGCTCCCCTTGGGAGCCCAAAAATTTGAAAAATGTGTGTGTGTGTGTGGGGGGGGGGGGGGGGGGGGTTGTTGCATTTTTTTCGTTGAAGACACGCAGTATGCTCCAATTTTATGAAGAATTTTGCTTATTTTTGTTGTTTCATGGTCCAAATGTCGTTCATATGCAATGAAATTTTGTTTGAACCTTGCTTACATCACGATTGAGGGATGTAACTATAGAAATATAGAACCCGTAATGATTTAGAGCTGTTATTAATTCTTTAAAACCCGTATAATGTCATTTTTAATGGAAATTAGTGGTTTTTTTTTATTTTGAGTTGGAGAAAAGGGATGGAAATGGAATAAAATCAGAGAAAATGTTAAGTTTCAGTCAAAATGATAAGAAAATACAAATAAATTAGAAAATACCTATTTTTCATGAATAATAAATAGAAAAAATAGTAAAAATAGAGAAAATTGGGGTTTTGACGCTCAAAAAATATGGAAAAATAAGATTTATGTGCGTGAATGTTTGGCAAGGTTGAAGCATAAGCATGAGGTCAAGCCTCATTTTGGGCTTGTCCTTTGTGTTATAGTGTGTGTTTATTGTTTTTTACATACAAAAATGATACAAAACAACCATTTACACCTATGCACCACAACAACACCTAAACGGTAAGGGGGGGATACAATTTGTGCGATGATCTAATTATTGAAAAGATACAAATTTTGATTTGCCTCTTTGTGCATAGCATTTAGGGATCATTCCATAATTAAATATAGGTGACTACTAGCACAAAAGTTCCGATGCTAGTCCCTAAAGTGGCGCAGCACGTAACACTTAGTTAAAATGCATGAAAGGGATGTTTTTCGCACCCCACATGGCTGGTTTTTTAATCATAAAAGGGTTGTGCACAATTTTCATATACCTTGCATCAAGCATGCCACGTGGTATCTCTTGGAATGCATTGCACTTGTTTGATAAAATTTGACCAATGCTGAGAGGACAGGGAACCCAAGGTGTAGGTTAGATGGGTGCTTCCGTTGGGGAAAGTTTTGTGAGGAAAATCAAGATCTCTTGGAACATTGAATTATGTAAGAGTGGAGTTTATGTGAATGTTATATATGTTGGAGCGACGCATCTTGGGGCTAATCCCTGAGGTGTAGGAGAGTCGCAGTGGAGCCATAGCAATTGGCCGAGAGGTGCTTCCCTATGTGTGTATTACGAGGCATTATGCCTATATGTTATGGGATCTCCCTCTGAGGAGAAGGGAAGATGAACATAGGACTACATATTGGATACAAACGCAAAATTGTCATAAGCATTTAGTGCAAAAAGAGTTTTAGACCCTCATGGCCCGCGAGGCCATGTGGTGGGGTTGTCAGTCGTATTCATGAGGTCCCGTCTAGTGCCATAGCCAGTGCCGGCCCATTTTAGGTCCCATCAGTGGTGCATCTGCCCGGAGCCGCCAACAAGTGGTGATTCTCGAATCTAGGGTTTTTAAGGACCAAATAGTTGGTTTATGTCCTCTGACAAGGACCGTCAAGCCGAAATACAAATAGCAAAATGTGCTGAGAGAGCTAGATGGCGGTTGGAGATTGTAAGATGCTATTCTTCTCAAAGGAGCAGCCTATTACACATAAGTGACAGTGTAGTGTTGCCTACACAAACTCCTGTTGTCAATCCGCTTGTAGCCATGGCACAACCTATCGCAATTCCAGTAGGTACACTGGATTTACCAGCATTAGGAGCAATGTTGCCCATTTTCCATGGGTTACCAGAAGAAGATGGAGAGCTCCACATTAAGGAGTTTCAAACGCTCATGTTCAACTATCAAATCCAAGACGAAGGACACCTAATGATCTTCAACGTGACGTTAAAAGGAAGAGTGACAGTGTGGTATCACAGTCTAGAAGCGGGAACCATAACTAGCAGTGCCCAGTTCTTTATGGCTTTTTGTAGGGAGTTTGTCCCTGAGAAGGGTGGGCACTATTGGTTGCATAAACGTAACATGCCAAGAGCCAAATGAGAATGTCCAGGCATATGCCAAGAAACTAAAGCAAGTTCTTTGCAAATTTAACGCTTATATTCCCATTCTAGCGACTGCACAGTTGCAATATTTCCTACATGGATTGGATTTTAATATCCAGGTGCAGCTGAGTAGTGTTGCTTTGGCTGATATTGACACTGCCATTATCCAAGCAGAAGGAGTAGAGTCGCGCTTGCAAGCAGCTTATGCAGTAAGGATAAATTGGAATGGTAATAATTTGGCGTTGACCAATGGGAGTCAAGGGGACCCCATGTTAAATACGAGTAGCAGAGGGAGTATTATGTCAAATTTTCCTATGTTACCAACTCCTCCTAGCATCACTATGTCCATGGCTAGTCAGGCAGCCTCACTAAATAGTGGTGGAAACCAAACAATGAATCCTAATGTTGTCCTAGTTGGTCTCAGTGTGACCGATTCCTAATCAAGTGGTTGGGCCTATGGGACGACAGACTGACGATCACGGTGTCAAGCATTTTTTCGAAAATTGAAATCCCCTAGTCAAAACTGTAGTTAGGTTTGATTTTTGCTAGCTTAATTATTTGTGTGACAGTTTGTTTTGTTATTTCGTAGTTGGATTTCTTGTATTTGTTTAGCCTAGGATTTGCTTCTATCATTTTGTTTGATTTGTTGAGTGTGAAACTTGATAGCCTTGGTCGAGCTGGGTATTTTTTTGAACAGGACGAAGCTTGTGTTTGTCAATAGCTACTGAACATTGAGGAGCTAGGTATGTTTTCTTGTCGAGACTTTTGCACATCACATGGATAATGGATTCACGAGCACTTCACGTTGCACTTGTTGGTGCACTACACTTGAGGGTCATCTCCTATTCTTATCAAATACTTCCATGCCATGGGTTGGGATTATGCATGTTTTGCACTATCATTGAGTACTAGCACGGCATGAGGTCCGCTATAGTTATATGCAATAAGTTTTAGATGCACCTGTACATGAGAGAGCACCTGTCGCACGCACATTTCTTGCATGCACGATATTTGGGATGCTCATCACAAAGTTAGGAACCTCTAGTTGAGTGTGTAAGGAGGTTGGGTGAGTTAGAGGGTTGTGAAGGACGTCACCAATTGTGAGATGGGTTGTTCTTATCTGGTCAACATCTTGAGGACCATCATTTTCTAGAGTGATTGTGAGGTTTTGGATGGGTGGAGCGAAGATTGATATTTTATTGATGAGAGTTGAGAGGTGAGGATAAGGATTTAAATAATCAAGGAACTATGTTTGCATTTTGCATGACGCACGATCACATCTAGATAGGCTAGGCATAATTCTTCCAATGCATCTATATTTTTTTTGTGTGAGCATTGTTTGAATGGTAACATGTCATGGATTCGATCATTGCATATTTTTCCAAATCATGAATGATTGAGTACGGAGTTCATTTCAAAAAACCATACTCCTGCTAGGGCACACTACATAAAAAACAGGTTCATATCTAGAGAATGTTTATTTTGAAGACTCGAGGATCAAAGGAAAAGATCGTACATTTTACATCGTCATCAAGTATTTCTTAAAGAAAAAGAGGACATGTATGCTAAAAGTATATGCAATTGGAACAATAGGCCAAGGAAGGGAATAAGTCGTCCAAGATAAAAGATGGAGAAAAAATAATGTGATTTACGAAAATCAGTATTTTTGCCCGCCGACTATGACAGATTTTTGTTATTCTGCTTGCGTAAGCTTGTCGACCAAATGCGTTCCGATCATTTTGAGTACCCAAATAACTATATTCGGAGTTCAAATGACGAAGTTATGATCCAAACAAGTCACAAACATGCATAAAGCAGAAAAAATGAAAATAGTGAAAAGTAGTAGAAAAGCAAAAGCCAAAAGCTGAAAGCAAAAAGCCTAATGTGTGTGAGTGTGGATAGAAAACTATATAAGGAGATAAGAATGGAGAGTTAAGGGCCTTCCCCCTTGATTACAATTATATTTTATGAGAGAGGAGGGTCACATACTAGAGTGAGCTCTTGTCATGCTAATTTGAAAGTCGAAGCCTTTGGATGTCAAAGCGCCGAGCGTCAGATCATGGTTATTAAGGTACGAGAATATATTTCACTTGGTTTATTTTTGAATTGTTGGTATTTTTGTTGTATTGTATTTGTGTGATGCTCTACCCAAATTTGGGTTTGAATTGTCCTGAGCAACAAGAGGCATTGTGTTTTGTCTTGTTTTTATATGTGGCTTGTGGTGTATTATCGAATATTTGAATTTTTCAAGTTGTGTTGTGCATTCGACAAAATCAATTACCCCAATCGGCACTCCTTAACATCTCGTTATCGGGTTGTGAGTGAGGCTTGCTCTCAATCACTGCTCGTGTAACATCTCTTTTTTGGTGCCTCCATTGAGGAGTGCCAAAATTGACATTGTTGTTATTTTGAATGTAAGTTTGTTTTAATTTCTTGTGATTGGTGAAAATGGCTAATGATTTTCCTGAGTTCCATGGTAATCATACTGAAGATAATGTATTTTGTAAATGGGTTGAAATTAGAAGATTGGAGAGTAAAATTAGAGGTTAAAAACCCTAAGACTTTTGAGGAAGTGGTGAAGATAGCTCAATATCAAGAGAGAAAGACCAAAAGAAAAAAAGAGTTAGGGTTTGTTGAACCAAGGGAAAGGTTGAGTTCAAGGCGAGTTGAGAGAAAAGTTTTTGAGGAGGAGAGAGATAGTTATGCCTATCCTGAGAGAGGTACACTATATTCTCTGTTTAGAAGAGATGAGTTGAATTGTGAGAAATCAATAGAAGTATGTGAGGAGAAACTCCCTAGGGTGGTTGAGGAGAAAAATACTTGTTTTACTGATTGGAGTGAAGAGTTTAGGAGTGTGAATTCATACCCATTGACCATGGATACTTCTAGTCCAGTGATTAGTGATTTAACTAAAGAAGAGGGATCGACTGATGATACTTTGGAGCTTGAGGACTATAGAGATGAGCTAGAGATGGATGTGAGTTGTAAAGAAGAAAAGGAGAGACCATATTGTTTTAAGGATGAAGAGTTTTCATGTTCTTTGGGAGAGAATGAGAGTCAAGAAAGTTTTGATATTTCTGATGAAGAAAGGTGTGATGAAAATTCTAATAGTCATGGTAGTGTTGCAAAAAGTAAAGACAATTTAGAGAATGAGCTTGTTTGCCTTGGTTATAGCATAGATGGATCTGATTGTTTGAGAGAGGAAGAGAGAATAGAGGATGAATTTTTGAGTTTGTTAGAAGACCATGAGGAGGAGGACTTAGAAACTGTAAGTTTTCAAGATGAAGTTAAGGGTTCAAATTTGTTACCTAATGAGTTTGTGGAGATTTGTTGTGAGTTTGGTTATGAGTTTGTTGATCAAGAGAGTATGGAGGTTTTAGGTTCTAACTCATGTTGTGATTTTGGTGTTGGTGTTGTTGACTCAGTTGAGTCTTGTGAGTTATTTGGTGATGTTTTGAGTAGCCCTAGAGAGGCTTTTGTTTGTGGTGTTGATGATGTTGTTTTGAGTAGACCTAACCTCATGTTTCTTGATAGTTGTGTAGATAATTATTTGGTTGATTTTAGCAACAATGTCGAAGAGAAAACTTCATCTAATGGTCTTTTAGTTTCTTTGAGTTCTCCTGAAGGAATTGATGTTTTTTGTCATGATTCTAATTGGGGTTTTGAGGATATTGAGAGTAACATTGATGAGGATGTGAGAGAGAATTTGAGTAAGGATTTAAAAAGGATTGAGAATTTGAGGGAAGAGTGGTTTAAAATCAAGAAAATAGAGTTGGAAGAGGTTTGTGAGGAGGTAGTTAAGGATTTGCTTATGTCATTTTGTTTGATTTGTTGTGAGTGTGAAACTTGATAGCCTTGGTCGAGCTTGGTATTTTTTTGAGCAGGACGAAGCTTGTGTTTGTCAATAGCTACTGAACATTGAGGAGCTAGGTATGTTTTCTTGTCGAGACTTTTGCACATCACAGGGATAATGGATTCACGAGCACTTCAAGTTGCACTTGTTGATGCACTACACTCGGGGATCATCTCCTATTCTTATCAAATACTTCCATGCCATGGGTTGGGATTATACAAGTTTTGCACCATCATTGAGCACTAGCACGGCATGAGGTCTGCTGCAGCTATATGCAGTAAGTTTTAAATGCACGTGCACATAAGAGAGCACCTGTCATTGAGCACACACATTTCTTGCATGCACAATATTTGGGATGCTCATCACAAAGTTAGGAACCTTTGGTTGAGTGTGCAAGGAGGTTGGGTGAGTTAGAGGGTCATGAAGGATGCCACCAATTGTGAGATGGGTTGTTCTTATCTTGTCAACATCTGGAGGACCATCATTTTCTAGAGTGATTGTGAGGTTTTGGATGGGTGGAGCGAAGATTGATATTTTATTGATGAGAGTTGAGAGGTGAGGATAAGGATTTAAATAATCAAGGAACTATGTTTGCATTTTGCATGACGCACGATCACATCTAGATAGGTTAGGCATAATTCTTCCAATGCATCCATATTTTTTTGTGTGAGCATTGTTTGAATGATAGCATGTCATGGATTTGATCATTGCATATTTTTCCAAATCATGAATGATTGGGCACAGAGTTCATTTCAAAAAACCATACTCCTGCTAGGACACACTACATAAAAAACAGGTTCATATCCAAAGAATGTTTATTTTGAAGACTCGAGGATCAAAGAAAAAGATCGTATATTTTACATTGTCATCGAGTATTTCTTGAAGAAAAAGAGGACATGTATGCTAAAACTATATGCAATTACAAGAACAATAGGCCAAGGAAGGGAATAAGTCGTCCAAGATAAGAGATGGAGAAAAAATAATGCGATTTACGAAAATTAGTATTTTTGCCCGATAATGACAGATTTTTGTTATTGTGCTTGCGTAATATTGTCGACCAAATGCGTTCCGATCATTTTGAGTACCCGAATAACTATATTCAGAGTTCAAATGATGAAGTTATGATCCAAACAAGTTGCAAACACGCATAAAGCAGAAAAAATGAAAATGGTGAAAAGTAGTAGAAAAGCAAAAGCCAAAAGCTGAAAGCAAAAAACCTAATGTGTGTGAGTGTGGATAGAAAACTATATAAGGAGATGAGAATGGAGAGTAGAGGGCCTTCCCCCTTGATTACAATTATATTTTATGAGAGAGGAGGGTCGCATGCTAGAGTGAGCTCTTGTCATGCTAATTTGAAAGTCGAAGCCTTTGGATGTCAAAGCGCCGAGCGTCAGATCATGGTTATTAAGGTACAAGAATATATTTCACTTGGTTTATTTTTGAATTGTTGGTATTTTTGTTGTATTGTATTTGTGTGATGCTCTACCCGAATTTGGGTTTGAAGTGTCCTGAGCTACAAGAGGCATTGTGTTTTGTCTTGTTTTTATATGTGACTTGTGGTGTATTATCGAATATTTAAATTTTTCAAGTTGTGTTGTGCATTCGACAAAATCAATTACCCCAACCAGCACTCCTTAACATCTCGTTATCGGGTTGTGAGTGAGGCTTGCTCTCAATCACTGCTCGTGTAACATCTCTTTTTTGGTGCCTCCGCTGAGGAGTGCCAAAATTGACATTGTTGTTATTTTGAATGGAAGTTTGTTTTAATTTCTTGTGATTGGTGAAAATGGCTAATGATTTTCCTGAGTTCCATGGTAATCATACTGAAGATAATGTATTTTGTAAATGGGTTGAAATTAGAAGATTGGAGAGTAAAATTAGAGGTTAAAAACCCTAAGACTTTTGAGGAAGTGGTGAAGATAGCTCAATATCAAGAGAGAAAGACCAAAAGAAAAAAAGAGTTAGGGTTTGTTGAACCAAGGGAAAGGTTGAGTTCAAGGCGAGTTGAGAGAAAAGTTTTTGAGGAGGAGAGAGATAGTTATGCCTATCCTGAGAGAGGTACACTATATTCTCTGTTTAGAAGAGATGAGTTGAATTGTGAGAAATCAATAGAAGTATGTGAGGAGAAACTCCCTAGGGTGGTTGAGGAGAAAAATACTTGTTTTACTGATTGGAGTGAAGAGTTTAGGAGTGTGAATTCATACCCATTGACCATGGATACTTCTAGTCCAGTGATTAGTGATTTAACTAAAGAAGAGGGATCGACTGATGATACTTTGGAGCTTGAGGACTATAGAGATGAGCTAGAGATGGATCTGAGTTGTAAAGAAGAAAAGGAGAGACAATATTGTTTTAAGGATGAAGAGTTTTCATGTTCTTTGGGAGAGGATGAGAGTCAAGAAAGTTTTGATATTTCTGATGAAGGAAGGTGTGATGAAAATTCTAATAGTCATGGCAGTGTTGCAAAGAGTGAAGACAATTTAGAGAATGAGCTTGTTTGCCTTGGTTATAGCATAGATGGATCTGATTGTTTGAGAGAGGAAGAGAGAATAGAGGATGAATTTTTGAGTTTGTTAGAAGACCATGAGGGGGAGGACTTAGAAACTATAAGTTTTCAAGATGAAGTTAAGGGTTCAAATTTGTTACCTAATGAGTTTGTGGATATTTGTTGTGAGTTTGGTTATGAGTTTGTTGATCAAGAGAGTATGGAGGTTTTAGGTTCTAACTCATGTTGTGATTTTGGTGTTGGTGTTGTTGACTCAGTTGAGTCTTGTGATACTAATGCTAGTACATTGGTATATCATATGCCCATGATTTGAGGTGGCTTTGAGCTTCATTTGAGAACTCATTTACTCAGTTTTGATAGTGAATTTATCAATGTAACAACCAAGGTTGAAGCCTATTTGGTCAGTGTATGCTCTACCTATTGGTCATGGGTGCTTTCCAGATGACTCATATGACTACACGGATGTATATGAAGGTTGGAAAATGTCTTGGATGGTTTTAGAATGTATTTTGAGCCTCCTTGGAGCTTTGTATTGATTGGCACTTACTTGACATTGGGCTGCATTGGTATGCTTTGTGACAGAGATTATACCTATGGTCTATGCTTGACCCGTTGGTACATGCTTTAAAGCATATGTCAGTTATGCATGCTACCTACATTGTTTAAGCTTCTTTGCCACTTGGAGCTTCAGTTGGGCTTGTACTTAGATACTTTGGAACCTCTTTCGAATGTTTCTTGGTTTGTCAGAGATTGACTTGGACTCGTACATGATGTATTTGGATGCTATCAAATGCTTGACCACTTGCATGCTCTTGGTGCTCTCATGATGTACGGTCTTGGCTATGAGATGTCTTATGCATTTACATGCCATCTCTAAGATTGGTTGCTCATTTTCCATTGAATTTTGTGCCAATGGGAGCTTTATGCTTATGATCTTGGATTTAGCCAGAGCTTGTGGGTTATGCATTTGAGCTATTACTTGAGATTTGAGACTAGGAACTCTTACACGTCCTTGACTATGATATTTTCTTGGCAGATGCTTCCATGTCTGCTCTTGGATGCTTATGAGCTGACTTGATCTGTCTTCATTGAGCATACACTGACCTTTGTTAGTTATTGCCAGTGGTGTGTACATCTTGCTTATTACTCAGGGGATGTATCGATTGTACTGATGAACTCTCGTGACACATTTGGGTGTTTAGCTCATGCTCATTGGCTGTCGTAGTGCCTTTGTTATGCCCACTTGATGCAGGATTGGACTTCGTAGTCACTATTGTCATTGGTTCTCTATTAGCTCATTGTTTGCTCTCATTTACTCATTGTTGTCATTTATTAAAACAAGTTGTTTTCTACAGACTATGATGTATTTAATGAGCTTAATCATGTACTTTTGATACTATTTGGTGGGCAACTAGTCATTCTAGTAGTTTCTCTAATTTTTAGCTTTTTTGGCACTGGTTTTGGCATGTTTATTGCTAATTACAGTAGGTTGTTTTCTTCTTAGTCTACCTCTATTTGACTCATTATGGCTGGTCATCTCAAAGATACAATCTTGTTTAACATTGCCAAGTTGGATGGCACCAACTATGGCTACTAGAAATCTTAATAGATAGGTTTTGGTACAAAAATTGTTTTCAAATTAAGCCACTAAGAAACAAAGGTATTACACCCTGAGAATATGGATGATACTAGGTTGATTTAGATACATTTTGCAAGTTCATTATCATTTTATCACTCTCTGAAGAGGTCCATAATAATGTTGTTGAAGATGAAGGTCAAAGTGCATGGAATCTATGGGAAAAGATTCATGAAATTTATGCAAAGCAGAGCCCTGCGTCACAGATATATTGGCTTGGATCTTCACATGAAGGAGGGGACCCCATTGTATGTCACTTTAGCCAGTTTCATTCTATCATGAAGAATCTCCTTCAATAGGGTATTGAGTTTCAAGATAATTTGCATCCTTTTCTTCTACTTGGCACTTTACCTGAGTCTTGGGGTGTATTTCACATTGTGATCTATACCAACAAACTTGATGGGCTGAAATTGCAAGATGTAGAGAGTACTCTTTTGAGACTGAAGAAATTAACAGGAAAAACAATGATGATTCATGTAGCTCACATGCTTTATCTGTTATAGGTGGCAAAAGTGGCAAGAAAAATAATGATCGTCATGGGAAGGACTCTCAAAAGTCTCGATCTAAGTCACGTGGTGCACATAAGTCTGATCTTACATGCTATTATTGTGGGAAAGCAAGACACACATAGCCATAGTGCCATAAGATGCACAGAGACAAGCACAAAGAAAAAGGGAAACAAAAAGTACATGAGAAATCCAATGATCACAACATTATATCTACAAACTCCAGCATAAAGATTGAGGAGATAAATGTCATGCAGCCTGAGGAGTCCAATGGTGACTACATCTTAGCAACCTATTCATGTGATGCCTCTCAACTAACCGAGGCTTAGTCTATTCATGCACAATGTTGGCTCTTGGATTCGGGTGTGTCATTTCATGTGACTGCCTACCGTGAGTGGTTTCATACCTATCGCAGTATATCTGGTACTATGCACTTAGGTGATGATCGGTCTCTTGCTATTGCTGGCATTGGTGATGTCACGCTATAGTTTCCCTCTGGTAGCACTTTATTCTACATAATGTACATTATATACCCACACTAACTAAAAGCCTTATGTCTACTAGGTAGCTTGATGATACAGGTTATCATATATGCTTTGGTGATTCTATATGGAAGATAACTCGTGGGGCAGGCTTGTTCTTGCAAGAGGTGCCAAGTCTAGCAGCCTCTACCCCTTAGTTGTATCTAGTTCTACTCTTGATCATGTTTTGGCAGTGGGTTCTATCCCACATGTATCTCTTTGGTATGCTCATTTGGGGCATATGTCTCTTAAAGGAATGAAAATGCTTCATGCTTTGCACTATATCCCACCTTTTGACTCTTCTGACTTTGCATCATGTGATCATTGTTTATATGAAAAATAGACTAGGAACTCTCATAAGAAGTCTAGTATGTCACACATAGGTGAGCCATTGGGTCTTGTGCATTCTAATATTTGTGGACACATGCCCTGTTAGTCACTTGGAGGTGCGAAGTACTTCATTACATTTATTGATGAATTTTCACATAAGGTTTGGGCTTATCCCATAAAGCAAAAGTTTAATGTCTTGGCAGTATTTCAATGTTAGCTTGCTTTAGCCGAGAACCAGTCTGGGCATAGGCTGAAATGCCTAAGGAGATGATCCGAGAAAATCACAAAAAATTATTTTTCTAACACTTTGTTGATTTTTTGTACATTTGGAGGTTTGAAATAAAGAAGAGGGTGGGAACAACCTCTTGGAAAATCCAAGAAATCACTGGATGGAAATATTTCATGGACTGGTTTACCAAGGGGGGGTGAAGAGTAAAGATCAATGGATAAAGGTGAAGGAAAAATGTGTAATGTGAAAAGAAAAGACATGAAATGGATTTGGAGCCATCCAATGGGCATGTGAGGCTCATTATGTCATGGCTTTGGAACCTTATGATAATTCAAACAAATGGGACCCTTCTTGGAAGCATTAGTGGAAGATCAAGCACATGACTTTGTAAGATTTTTTTAAAATACTTCCACTCCAATCCAAAAAAAACATTTCAACATGAAATTGTAGAGTGTGAGCTGAAGTTTTGGTTGGTATTTTTTTATAATTTTTTGGAGCTACGAGTCAGGAGATATGGCCAAAATGGTGGATGTAAACTTTTTCCAACTGTGGTGGAGACCACCTCCCAATTTTATACACACCCACACTTAACACTTTCATAAAACATCATTCATTAGACTCCCAACCATTTTCCCTCTCTTCTCCTCTCTCTCAAGCTAATAAACCATTAGAATTCCCCTCCTAAATCACCCTCAAATCATCCTTAATTGTAGTAGTAATGTATGAATTCTCACTACTCTCTCTCCATTATTACTAGATATGATCTTATTTTATAAAGATTCTCTATTTTTTTATAGGAGAGGTCTTGGACTCAAGCTATGGGGGGGAGAATTGAGACAACTCACCTATGATGGAACTTGATTAAGTACAAAATTGGTCAATAAAATATCTAGATGGAGCTTGCACATTGGTGGAACCGCCTTAATGCAGCTTTGGTGGTGTTAATTTCTATTCTATCTTAACCTCCTTCCTAAACACCGTCAAGGCCTATGTAAAGAGGTCTTCTCCTTTGTAATTTGTAAAAGAGAGCCAAGAGGCCTTCTTCAACCCTATTGAGCCTTCCCCATTCTCTCTCATGAGCTTATGCAATTCATTCCCTTACTACAGCTTATGCATGCTCTACAGTGTAAATAGCCCATGCTATTGGTGTCCATATTGTGTATATTGGTTATGTCTTGAGGATTCTCCATCTCTTGTGCCCTCTTAAGTTTTATTGATTCATCTATCTTTTGTAGTTCTCTCTCTCTCTCTCTCTCTCTCTCTCTCTCTCTCTCTCTCTCTCTCTCTCTCTCTCTCTCTCTCTCTCTCAGTTCTCCTCTCTTCTCTCTCACAAGCTCCTCTCCCTCTTGCATAGAGTCCTAGTCCGCTCTTCCATGACTAGGTGGTGCCCTTACCTCATTCACTTTGTGGCAGAAGGGAGTTTGGCATAGTATAGAGGCTGCCATACTGAATTTCCTTCGTCATAAATTGGTGCCCCCACTAAGGACATTCTCATCCACAATTCTCTACCTCCTTATGCGGGACAATACAACACATAGTGGTGCATTCTCTACAACAAGTGCTCCAAGTGGCTCTTCTCCAACGCCTTCACCAACTCTTTTTGAAACTGTTCGAAGTCCACAACTCCCACAATGGTCTCCCAAGGAAGCCCAAGAAAGGAAGTATGCCTACCGGATGATGGCACGTATGCGAGTAAAAGGTGTTCACCTTAGAAATTCCATTCTCTCACAACGGAAAAATCATGTTGCCATCCATTGCTAGGTTCTCATAATTATAGTGAGTATTTTGCAAACAAAGTGAAGCCCCTTTCGGGAGGTCCTCGTCTCCAAATCATCAAATCCCTCTCTCTCTCTGGCCTAATCCACATCAAAGGAGGACAACTATGCATGAACGGTGTGGAGTTTTGTAGAGGTGCAAAGTATGGAGACTACCTTCAACCATTGCTAGCTCGAAGGTTGGGTGTGGTTGAAAAGATGGCCATCACACCTTATGAAATATATGTCGCCGAGGATGGACACACTAAGGCAAGAACAATCACTGGTGAGCAAATTCTCTACATAGTAAAGTTGGTGGATTCTAAAAAGAAACACTCTCGAAAAAATCCTTTATAATTTAAGAAAGTGCATTCCCTCTACTCCCTTAAGTAGTCTCCACTTATGAATAATAATAATGGCCTGAATTTCTACACCTTCCACTCTGTACAAAACATCAGAGTTAATGTATGCATCAGTAGGAAGATTTTCTTCGAGCAGCATCTTGTCATGTACTTTGGGGCTGAAAGATTAAGGGAGATTCTTGTATCACCAGAACCTATAATCTTCCCAATGCTAGACTACAATGCATCATTCAATGCACATGTCTTTATTTTATTATAATAGTTTCTCATGAATCACCGCGAGTTGTATGGACCAATCCAACCTCTTGCTATGCAAACTATGCATATTATAGCCAGCACAAAGCTAAGATTCCAAGGCATTATTAGAAGCATACTGGGGCCTAGACGTCTTGCTGAAATCAATGCATCTGTGAACCCATTCATCCTTCCCCTCATAAAATACAACTTAAGTCTAGACGTGTTCATCTTTGTACTCTACTAAGGCAACATGACATTTCCAAGCTTCATTGGGCGCAATGGAAAAAATGCAATGGATTTTTTGGACAACCTTGAGATGGCCTTCCTTGTCTCTGGGAGGGATGATGAAGCATTAAAGTTGAGGGCTTTTCCATTGATGCTCAAGAAAGAAGCTAGAATGCGGTTCCAAACTCTAAATCTGGCCCAAAGAGCTGAATGGGAGGGATTGAAGGCAATTTTCTTGCAGAGATTTCAACAAACTAACTCAGCTGAAGAGTTATGGCAACGGCTTTTGGCCCTCCATCAAAGTGATCCTTATGGTTATGCAACTTATGAGGAAGGGTTTTTAAAGCTTTGAGGGCAGTGGTCAAACTCACTAAATCCTGGTGAGAGAGCTCCAAACTGCCTTCAAAAGGATTGATTTATTTTAGGTTTGTACCCCTTGCTCAAGGAGAAGGTAAAGGTGAAATTTCCAAACATTTTTTAAGATGCTTTGAGAATCACTAGGGAAAAGAATCGAAAGATTCTCTACCAAGCCCAAGCTAGCCAAGCAGTTTTGGGAAACAACATCACAACTAGGGAGGCCTCTCAAGTTCTCCCAAATATATCTAATGCACCAGGCCTTGTTAGAGGTCAAGAAGACATAATCCAACAAATAAAAAATCTTACTAATCAACTAGAGGGTTTGAGAGTGAATCTTGTGCAAGGTGCAAGAAGACCTATTGAGGGGAATGGTGGGAATCGACCACAAATGCGGCGACAAGCAAGGGAGATGATGTGTTACAACTATGGAGAAAAAGGACATGGCATGTACAATTGTCCTCACCCTAGAAGATATGATCACCCTGCCAGAGGTCCTCAACAACAAGTAAGCCCTCCTCGTGCTAGGACTCAAGAGCAAGAGCAGTCACGACTTGCAATTTTACAACCACCTTATGTTCAAGCTGAAACCCCTATTGTTCAACCAAATATTAATGTCATAAAAATAGAGGAGATGGTTAGGGATAGAAGGCTCCAAGAAGAAATAGTGAGAGGTAAGATGAAGGTAGATGTAGTAGAGACCATGCCTATCAAGCGGATACATGTCCAAACTGAGGCAAGCAAGGAAGCAATCAATGAGGCAAGTACATCACGGGCACCTAGAGATGAAGAGAAGAAGATAAAGACTCGAACTAGGTCTAAAATTGATATCTCCGACTTCCCTTTGGGTTCTCGGACACAACCTTATGATCCGATAGCAGATGTGAGCTCTCAAGGGCCAAAAATTACTTGGCCACAACTACTTCATGCCTCTCCAAAGCTACGACGACAATGGTCAAAAATGGTAAGCACAAGGGCAAGGCAATGTAAAATGGTTAGTGCAATCAAGGCATATGGCCTCAAAGATATAGTGCCTTTAGTGGAGGCTCAAATCAAAGGTCAACGGATTCAAAAAACATACATCGATAGAGTGGAGCAGAGGTTTGTATCATGATAGAAAAGCTTATGCATCAATTAGGCTTAGAAGTAATGGAATCCTCAACCTTTAGGGCAAAGATGGCCAACAATGATGCGGTCACATGTGTGGGTGTAGTGAAAGCTTTGAGAGTTTCTGTTTCTGGAATCACTACAGCATTGGATGTTTATGTGATGCCAATAAAGGGAGAAGGATATCCCCTCATCCTAGGGAGACCTTGGTTTATGGGCATCGGAGCTAGGCAAGATTGGGCAATAGGGGATCTGGAGTTGAG
This sequence comes from Lygodium microphyllum, assembly GCF_053477565.2. Taxonomy (NCBI): domain Eukaryota; kingdom Viridiplantae; phylum Streptophyta; class Polypodiopsida; order Schizaeales; family Lygodiaceae; genus Lygodium; species Lygodium microphyllum. The sequence continues at coordinate 74,040,500 of NC_141164.1, read as the reverse complement.
GCCACGTAAGGTGGGTGGCCATGATCAAAAGGTGGTTTACAACTTGAAGAGTGGGCGTCAAGAGAACCTTGAACTAGAAATGTCTGCCGATGAATGGAGCTCAAGTGGAAGTTTCTCATCGGTAGAAGAGGAAGAGAGTTCAAGTGGAGAGAGTGATAGCGCTCTCGAAGTTATGGACGTCACCTTAAAGGAACCTACCTCATCAGAAGACAACCCAAGAATCTAAGGAGAAGATGTGTGGGATGCTAGCCTAGAGAAGATGATATCCAAGGATATAAAGGATGAAGAAAGGGAGGGTTATGTGAATGTTCTCAAGAAGCATGCATCATTGTTTATTTCTAATTATACTCACATTATAGGTGTCACTGTAGTGAAGCATCACATCCAACTCAAAGAAGGAAGCAAACCTATAGTACAAAGATTGAGAAGACTGGGAGTTGTGCAACAGGATGCACTAATGATGGAGGTGAAGAGACTCTTGAATGCAGGATCCATATACCCAATGGAAGATTCAGAATGGGTCTCCCCAGTAGTAGTGAGGCCAAAGAAAAATGGTAAGTGGCGAGCATGCATAGATTACAAGCCACTAAATGCTACAACAAAGAGGGACCACTTCCCTCTCCCATTTCAGGATGAAATCTTGAATGAAGTAGCAGGACATGAGCAGTATACAGTGTGTGATGGCTACTCTCGCTACTTCCAGTTTTGCATTGCAGAGGAGGATCAAAAGAAGACCACTTTCATCACACCATGGGGCTGTTTTGCCTTTCAGGTCATGCCCTTTGGTCTCACAAATGCCCAGCAACCTTTCAACGATTCATGAATATGGTCTTCCAACCTTACTTTGGTAAGTCCATAAGGGTTTTCATAGATGACTTTTGTATTTACAACTCAAGGAATATACATCTATGCAAGGTTGATGAAGGATTTACTCGCTTAGCTAGGTTGGGTGGACAACTAAATAAGGATAAATGTCACATTGGGGAAAGCAAGGTTACACTACTAGGGCATGTAGTGTCAATTGAAGGAATTGAGGTAGATCCAAAAAAGGTAGAAACATTGCTAGCTCTACCTTCCCCAACCTCCATCAAACAATTAGTCTCCTTCTTACAAAAGCTAAGATATTTGGGTAGATTTATACACTTACTCTCGCAGGCCATATATCCCCTGCTGCAACAACTGACACGCCAAGAAACACTTGTATGGAATGAACAAAGTGAAGGACATTTTAAGGAGATAAAGAAAATGTTGGGGTCACTTCCTATAATCCTCCAGCCTTGTTGGGAAGAAACATTTATTGTAAACCCTAGCGTGGGAGAAGAGGCCATTGGTGCTGCTCTCCTATAAAAAGATCCAAAAACATCCTTCATGAGGCCTGTGTATTTTGCTAGCTGCCTCATGAAAGCCTTAGAGAAGGCTTACACCTCCATGGAACAACTAGCATTGGCCCTCATATTTATAGTATCCAAATTTCGGCCATATTTGCTTCCAAAGAGGCTTGTGATCATCACTGTGGAGGATATGTTTCCCTATGCACTACAACATATGGAAATCTCTGACAAAATAGTAAAGTGGGTGGTCCGACTTCAAGAGTTTGATTATACAGTGCAGGTTGAAAAAAAAACTCGAGCATGCTTGGTTGATATTTTGACAAACAGGTGCTATGAGAAAAATATCAGGGTGAAAAGAAAGGACCTTCCACCACCCCCATCCATAAAGACTCTTATAGATGCTTATAGCCTCTACTTTGATGGTGCATACAAGAGAACTAAGGATAAGGCAGTCACGGGCATTGTTGTTTTCTCTCCTTTAGGAGATAAAATCTATGGTGAAGGAATTATCTTGGAAGGTGTCCAATCTAACAATGAGGCAGAATATCAAGCTTTAATTCATGGTCTTTGTTGGTGTCTTAGCAATTCAATCGAGAGGTTGAATGCTCTTGGAGACTCCATGCTATTGGTAAGGCAGATGCAATGTATATGGGCATGCAAAAATACAAACCTCTCTAGTAAAATGAGAGAGGCCAAATCTCTTATGAGAAGATTTAGGGAGGCATAAGTACATCATGTGCCAAGAGACCAGAAAAAGGATGGCGACCGTCTAGCATCAGCAAAGTTGAATGAGTCAATGGTGGGAGCAGTGGCTATCAAACCCCCACTTCAGCAAGGCAAGGAAGACTTAGAAGATATTCTACACCTCTTAGAGAAAGGAGAAGCTTCCAAACACCTGACTAAGGGAGAAAGACAGTGGATAGCTCGAAAGGCTACAAGATATCGCATGGTAAATGATAGTTTGTATTGTCTTGGTAAGGATGTGTGTCTTCAAAATGGAAAATTGAAGAAATCTTAAAAGCTTGTCATGATGATGTGTATGGAGGCCACTTTGCACACGACATCACAAGTAGAAAGGTTCTACAAGCCAGCTTTACTTGGCCCAGTCTACACTGAGATGTCAAATATTGGTGTCAAACATGTGAAGAATGTCAGAAATCAGGACCAGGACGGCTCGTAGCAGAACCCCAAACCCCAATCAAGGTCTATGGACCCTTTGAGAAGTGGAGAATTGATGCCATATGGCCTCTACCACACACTCCATCAGGAAAAGAGTATATTATCATGGGGGTAGATTACATGACTAGATGGGGCAAGGCTATGCCAACTAGAAGAATCACTGCTAAGAAAGTGAGTAAATTCATCTTTAACCACATTTGTTGTAGGTTTGGTACCCCTCTTGAAATACTATCAGATAGAGGACCAACGTTTAGAGCTAATGTGGTGGGTGAACTCATGCAAAAGCTAAATATTCAACGACGACACTCTACCCCTTACTAGCCTCAATGCAATGGATTGGTGGAGAAGGTAAATTGAATGATTTGTAAAATCATCAGCAAACAGGTACATTCAAGGCCCCGGGATTAGGACAAGCACCTTAGTGGAGCTCTATAGGCTTACAAAACCTCCTTCAAAACCATGTTAGGGTTCACAAGTTTTCATCTAGTTTATGGATAAGAGGCTCTTTTGCCTATTGAGGTGAAATTAGCTAGCCTTCGAGTATTAGGTGGCACAGTAGACTCTCAAAAGGAGAAGTTATATCAAATATTACTAGACCTAGAGAGGCTACAATTGGATCTTGAAGAAGCCATCAACCACTACTCCCATGAAGCTGAGAAGCATAGAGAAAAGTTCAACAAGAAGCTAACAGATAAAAACATCAAGGAGGGATCTTTAGTGCTTCGATATGACAATCGTTTTGATAAAAGAAAGGATGGCAAGTTTCTCTACCAGTGGGAGGGACCGTTTTGGGTCACAAAAATTTCAACAATGGCTCCTACAAACTTCAAGACATTGAGGGAAAAGTGCACAAGACCATGGTAAATGAATGGCGCTTAAAACCCTATCACATCAAGGTGGGGTCAGCTCAAGATACCAAAGAGTGTCTAGAGGCATAAATACCTCTAGCCAGGTTCAGGGGGGACTATATGATTCGAGAATATCACAAAAAAATATTTGTCTAACACTTTGTTGATTTTTTGTAAATTTGGAGGTTTGAAATAAAGAAGAGGGTGGGAACAACCTCTTGGAAAATCCAAGAAATCACTGGATGGAAATATTTCATGGACCGATTTACCAAGGGGGGGTGAAGAGTAAAGATCAATGGAGAAAGGTGAAGGAAAAATGTGTAATGTGAAAAGAAAAGACATGAAATGGATTTGGAGCCATCCAATGGGCATGTGAGGCTCATAATATCATGGCTTTGGAGCCTTATGATAATTCAAACAAATGGGACCCTTCTTGGAAGCATTAGTGAAAGAAAAATCAAGCACATGGTTTTGTAAGATTTTTTTAAAATACTTCCACTCCGATCCAAAAAAAACTTTTCAACATGAAAGTTGTAGCGCATGAGCTGAAGTTTTGGCTGGTATTTTTTTATAATTTTCTGGAGCTACGAGTCAGGAGATATGGCCAAAATGGTGGACGTCAACTTTTTCCAACTGTGGTGGAGACCACCTCTCAATTTTATACACACCCACACTTAACACTTTCATAAAACATCATTCATTAGACTCCCAACCCTTTCCCCTCTCTTCTCCTCTCTCTCAAGCTAATAAACCATTAGAATTCCCCTCCTAAATCACCCTCAAATCATCCTTAATTGTAGTAGTAATGTATGAATTCTCACTACTCTCTCTCCATTATTACTAGATATGATCTTATTTTATTAAGATTCTCTATATTTTTTTATAGGAGAGGTCTTGGACTCAAGCTATGGGGGGGATAATGGAGACAACTCACCTATGATGGAACTTGATTAGGTACAAAATTGGTCAACAAAACATCTAGATGAAACTTCCACATTGGTGGAACTGCCTTAATGCAACTTTGGTGGTGTTAATTTCTATTCTATCTTAACCTCCTCCCTAAACACCGTCAAGGCCTATATAAAGAGGTCTTCTCCTTTGTAATTTGCAAGAGAGAGCCAAGAGGCCTTCTTCGTCCCTATTGAGCCTTCCCCATTCTCTCTCATGAGCTTATGCAGTTCATTCCCTTACTATAGCTTATGCATGCTCTAAAGTGTAAATAGCCCATGCTATTGGTATCCATATTGTGTATATTGGTTATGTCTTGAGGGTTCTCCATCTCTTGTGCCCTCTTAAGTTTTATTGATTCATCTATCTTTTGTAGTTCTCTCTCTCTCTCTCTCTCTCTCTCTCTCTCTCTCTCTCTCTCTCTCTCTCTCTCTCTCTCTTAGTTTTCCTCTCTTCTCCCTCACAAGCTCCTCTTCCTCTTGCATAGCATCCTAGTCCGCTCTTCCATGACTAGATGGTACCCTTACCTCATTCACTTTGTGGCAGAAGGGAGTTTGGCACAGTATAGAGGCTACCATACCAAATTTCCTTCGTCAGGAGAGATAATGGGGGTGAGTATGTCTCACGTGCTTTTGAGCACTTTTGTGATGAGCAGGATATTAAGTGTCAATTGACCGCCCCTTACATCCCTCCCTAGAATGGTATGGCTAAGCATATGAATATGACTGTCCAGGAGAGGGTCCACAGTATGCTTTGCCAAGCAGGCTTACCACAGCATTTTTTGGCTAAGGCACTCTCTACTATTGTGTATCTCTTTAATAGGTCACCTTCTAGTGGTATTGACTTTCAGGTTATTAACGAGGTATGGACATGAAAGCCTCCCTCATATGCTCATTTGTGTATCTTTGGATGTGAGGCCTTTTGCCATGTGTCCAAGAATAAATGCAATAAGCTGGATCCAAAAAGTGTGAAATGCATTTTCCTTGGCTATGGAGATGCAGGTGAGATGGGTTATCGTCTTTGGGGGATCTGCATGTGCAGAAAGTTATCCACAGCCATGGTGTTGTGTTCCATGAGAACAAAATGCATATGCAACCTGAGAAAGTTGTTGAGATACGCATGGTTATCTTTCAAGAGGAGCCCCCTTCTCCCACACAACTAGCTAGAATGCTTGCACTAGCTGACCCTTATGGCCAGGATGTTAGACATGATGTTACACAGGATGTTACACAAGATGTTAGACATGATATTGGACAAGCATCACAACAGCTTGCATTGAGGCATTCTAGTAGAGATAGATGACCTCTTGACTGCTATGAGCCCTAGAGTACAAATGTTCAATTGTGAATCTTGTTCAAGCAATCAAGGAAGCTTAGGGAGAAAAGGATATTACTTTCTACTTGGTAAGATGGACATAAATTTGAACCTTTCTGCTTTGAAAACAAGGTCTAATGATTTAAACTGGTTATTGCTTGTTGGGTTGTCACATCATATTCTTTTATTCGTGGGCCTTATTTTGTGGAAGAGCAAGGGCCCCTAGCAACTTCCAGTAACCAAGGTATGGAGAAATCTCACTACCAAGCACGTATGTGTTTCCTTCGGAGCACTAGACATGGAATAGGAACAACAAAAACCAATGCCCTTCAAGAGTTATTCAATTGGTTTTTTCGAAAACAACTTCAAAGAACACAATAAATGCGGTGGAGTCTAAAATACCTATACTATTTTCAAAATGTTATATACATGGCTAGCTTTTAAGAGCCTTTACATCCTCTTCCTTCTTGGGCGTTTTTCCTCTATAACGTAAAAACTTTCTTCTCTTGTATCCAGTTATGGATTTTATATCTTTTTTGTTTGCTGTTCAAACATAAGATGAGTATGTAAGGAAGTATCTAGCCCTGGAGGCAGAGAAGCCAGGACCATAACCAAATATTCGGATGGTTGTTGTCTTTTCCAAAAACATAACTTTGTGTGCATTGTATTGCAAACCTGAGTATCCAAGAAACCTTGTAAGTGCTTTAACATAGACAATTGGCTATGAGGCCTCCTCTGAGAAAGTGATATGCAAAACCAACAAAATATTGGGATCAATCCTCGATATTGAATGCCTATGTGCAACTCTCGATCCTTTAGGGAACTACCACCAACTCTCGATCCTTTGCCTCTTCCCAAGAAATTATCCTCATGTGCAATCTCCAATTGTAAAAGCATCAGTCAAAATGAAAAAAATGAAAATATGTATGTGGTTCCACAAAAACAAAAGAATACATTACCATTTGATTTTCATCACTCTCAAGTTTGCTTGGATTCCATAAGCTAATTGATGTCTCCTTGATATCCTTGAGATCCTTTACATATTCTGACTCCTCCCGTCCGAAATTGGAGATTCCAAGCTTCTCTTGAAATTGGTCAAACTCTTTGTCAACAGCCTTCTCTCTTAGCATCTTTAACCTTGCTTAAACATAGGGAAAAAGCATTTGATGCATATATAAACATATCATCGGACATTTGAGTATCTAATTTAAGTAAGTCCTCCTTGGACTCATTTTCAACATCCACTATGCCTTTTGCATCTACAAATGCCTCTGCAATAACTGTCAAGCAATAATCTTCTCTCAAATTGAAAAGAATTTTGAGATCACACAATAATATGTATTCCTTGACTTTGATTGGGAAAGTAGGCAAAGATGGAACGATAAGGCTTGAAGGACCATCAAATGGCTCATCAACCTCTATAGTGGTCTCTTCAATTACTGTCTCTGCTTTGAATTTAGCAACATCCAGGTCCTTTGCAACTAATGCTTCCATCTGGGTGTCTAGTTGCTCCTCAACATCAACTTCATCTACTATCTCTTTAAGAAGGCAACAGCTAGATACTTTTGAGGTTTCTTTATGCTTTTCATCAAATTTTAGAGGGTATTTCACAAGGGAAAATACAATGAATGCAGTAGACTTAAGCATAACCCTTCATTTTTTTGGTGTAAAGATCATAACTTAGTTGCATAAAATCTATCAAGAGAATGATAACCACATTTATTGGTAAATAAGGACTTCTCAATGCCTGACTTTCCAACAGGGGTGTGAACATACTCCTTGGAATCCAACTAAACAACAAGATATGCCAACTCTTCAAACTCTGCAAAATCTTCCTTGCAAAAGTCCTTTGAGAAATTAAGAACTTGATCAAGGTCCCACTCTGGATTGAAAATCTCCCTAGCTATTGGATAGAAAATAATGTCAATATTATTTTCTACGAGAAAATCCAAAAGCTTCTCAGAGGCTGTAACATTTATAATTTTAGAAAGCCCTGGGACCACCCTCACAGGAGACTTTGAAGCCTTTCCCTTCTTTGAAGCCTTCTTTGAACCTTCAGTTGTCACTAACATGTAAGATGCTATTGAAACATATGAAGCAACTGGCTCCTTTGTCATTGTGGGCTCAAGGACTCTTTTCCCCTTTATAGATGTGGAGGCAAACATGTGTGACATCTCTGTTCGTGACATCTTCTTGAGAAACAATAGCTCTGGTGGGTCTAGACTGCTTGCCTATACAACATGAATATCAACATATAAGGCTCTTGAAGTGCGACCCTCACTCCATGTTAGACGATTGAATTATACGATGTGAATTGAAGCATTTATGAATCTCAAAACTCCACCATCACGCCATTCCGGTTTGCAAGCCGGTTGGGATTCTACATTGAGAAAACCTTGTGGAAGGAATAGCAAATACGACATGATTAGAGGAAAATCAAAACCTTCATATTCACCTTCTTACGTTGTTTTTGTGTACTTTGCCTTGCGGGTTTGGAAATTGCTCAGGCGTGTGGTGGAAGACGACTTTGATATGGGAGGATCAAGAAGTGTGGTGGAGGATGACTAGCGAATACGAAGCGATAAGAGGAAAATCAAAACCTTCCTATTCACCTTCTCACACTGTTTTTATGTACTTTGCCTTGGGGATGGACTTTGGGAATGTGCTCATGCGTGCAGTGGAGGACGACTTTGATGGGGGAGGATGTGGTAATTTCTATGGCGAAGTGAGGGAGATGGGTCCAAGGCCTATCATCATTTTGGCTTCCATAGGAAGCGATAACGTTAAAGGAGGAAGTCAAATTCGCTTAATCACATTGTATTGGAAAACCAAAGCAGGGAGAAGGGGTTCAGGTAATAACATCATTTCAGCTTCCATACGAAGCGATAAGGTCAAAGGACAAACTCAGATTCACGCTATCGTATTGTATTGGGCCACGCATTATTTTGACTTCCATATCGCACAAGAGGAGTTAGTCGCCTTTGTATTTAGCTTGTTGATCATGTCGTGTTGGTTTCAATGGCCAGGACAAAACAAACTGCAAGGAAGGTGTTGGTGAAGAAATCTTCTGAAGAAGGTGTTAAGCGAACTGTTAAGGAGACAGTTGAAGAAATTGTTGTCCCTGTTACACCAGCTAGTAAAGTTTGTTCAGGTGAATCCTCAGAGAACAAGTCATTTGGTGAGTTTGAGCCCTCAGCTTCTCCTCACTCTCACCTTGCCAAGGAAGCCCCTGTGAGGAAAAAGAGAAAGTCAAGATGGTTTTACATGCATATGTGTTTTGCAAAGATCAGGAAAGCTCAAAAGTCAACCACGCACCTCATTCCTAAGGCTGCATTTTTTAAATTAGTCAAGGAGATATCTGATAGGTTGTCCTCTATTTCTTCTGTGGATGGCCTCAATAAGAGATGGTAGTTTTCTACGCCCTTCTATGCTTGCAAGAGGCAGCAGAGGATTTTGTGATAGATTTTATGAATGATGCTTATATTTTATCTGCCCATGCACATCGAATTACATTAATGAATAAAAACTTTAATATGGTTAGCAGACTTAGATATAGGTTTGACAAAGTCTTGAAACCTCTTCCATTGACTGATCAAAAGGCATTTGAAATCCTCAATGTTCCACCCAAGAGAAAGCAAAAAGAGCCACCAGCACCCAAGATTGAAGAGGTTACCTATTTATATCCTACAAGGGTTGCAAGTGATCAGGAATTTATCATGGAGGAGAAAAGGAAAGAGGTAATAGAAAATGAGGATCTAATCTAGCAAAGAAAGATTTTGACTCTTGGCCTAGTGAACTACGAGAGGATGGGAAAAGTGTACAGCCAAACGATCGTGAATGTTTCTATTAGTCTTGAGAAAGAAGACTACCTTAGCGTTTCTCCAGAGGATAAGATCCTATTTGAGAAAAAGGATACTCAACTAACGGATTCAATAGTTTATTATTGTTTGAGGTAAGACCTTTCACTTCTCTTTATTTATGATGAATTTTTCTAAGGGTCCTTATATTTCACTCTTTTTCTTATTCATTCTTTACTTTGTATATAGGGCATATGTTGCTTCTCTTAGCATTAATATTGGTAAGAGTATATTTGTTATTGATCCACTTCCCTCAGTGGATTTGTTTTCAAAATCTAATTCAAATATTGCAAGGCTTTTTAAGGACTTTGATAGTGTCACAAACCATTATATTTTTTTTCTATATATTGAAAGGTACTTTCTTCAACATTCTATCTCTTGATGATTTGTCTTTAGGGTTATTATTTCTCACTTGTGTTTTGGTTTGCAGAGGAAATTGGAGCCTAATCTATATCGACATTCTTGCAAGAGAGGTCATTTTTATGAATTCTCTTTCAGGAATCCATGGCCAATCAAAGATGTATTGTCAATAAACACTCTTTATTTTATCTTTATTGGATAAAGTTTATAATATTCACTAATAAGTTAATATGTGCAGTGTTGCTAGACTTGTTACTACCCACTTGGACACTAGCTTTGAAAGCATTGTTGATCCTCAGAGACCTTTCAAGTTTCTTCTTCAAGAGGTCCCATTGCAAAATGACGTACATAGTTGTGGCTAGAGAGTGGTTTCAAATGCTTTGAGGATAATAGATTCAAAGTTACTGAATGTAGAGGGGGTGAATGTAAGTCTCCTATGCTTAACCCTTTTTATAGTGAAAGTCTCTTACTACTTCAAATAACTTGTGTGCTTTGTTACAGTTGCAAAGACTACCCTGAGGCATACATGTGATTGATACGGGAGAGGTGTATTGAACTAGTTTTAGATAGGGCAATTACACCAATGGACCCTGATTCTCCTCTCCCAGCTAAAAATTCCAAAGGACAAGCAACAACGAAGGGCAAAGGCAAGAAAATGGCAACCACCAAAAAAAAATGTCTCCAAGGTCCAAACAAAAGGGGCACAAAATGAAGGATGTGCTTAAGCTTTCCTTATTGAAATTCAGTCCATCTCCTCTAAAGCCTAAGGAGAAAAGAGTGCCTGAGGTAATTAAGTTCTTTGGGCAATAAAAGAAAACACCTACTAAGAGGAAACTAGTGATGGCAGATGAAAGTATGGAGAATGAAGCAACTTTTCCAAAGAAGGAGAGAAGTCTTAAGGATGGAGAAGCCAAAGATCAATTTAAGAGAAGCTAAAGAATTGCCTTATAATTATCAATTTGTCTATTTGTATTGAATTAGCATCCAATATACATATCCACCAATCACAGATAAAATAAACACAAATGAGCACTCAATATTGAATGGAAAATTATCATACAAGCTTAATTATTCATGATTTATAGTCTTCTTTCTTGAATCTATTGCAATCTCTCATAGATACAATGCTTTACCATAGAAAATTGACTATCTCAATCTCTGTCTCTCATGTATGCTCTCAATCACTCATACATCATAATCCTCATCCAATACGATAGAATGGCACCTAATAATCCTCTCTTGGTTGTGAATATACCTCTCAAGAGATATGCATGATTCGAAGAGACACTAGAGACACTACAGTGACCTTTACTCATACATCATAATACTCATCCAATACAATAGAATGGCACCTGATAATCCTCTCTTGGTTGTGAATATACCTCTCAAGAGATATGCATGATTCGAAGAGACACTAGAGACACTACAGTGACCTTTCGGAACTCATTACCATCACTATCACTACAACCTTCACTCATACATCATAATCCTCATCCAATACAATAGAATGGCACCTGATAATCATCTCTTGGTTGTAAATATACCTCTCAAGAGATATGCATGATTCGAAGAGACACTAGAGACACTACAGTGACCTTTCGGAACTCATTACCATCACTATCACTACAACCTTCACTTCAAGCCTTTATTGGCTACATCACTTCTTTGAACTATTTTGATCTTGTATTATTCTATTCCAATATTTAAAAAATTTCCAATCTAAAAAATCATTCCACAAAACACTCACCATAGCAAACAAAATACAAATAGAAGATATACAGAAGCTCAACAAACCATCAATAGAAATATCAACAACAAAAAGCATAAAAACTATATAGCTCCTAACCAAAACTAATCCAAACCATTCAAGACATAACCACAATCAAACCCAACAATGCATAATGTCAATCTCTAAAATAGAAAAAAAAGACCAAAATAGAGGCAAAACAAACCTATCAAAACCAAACAGACATTCCCTAGAACTTAACATAATATCATAACTCTAACCATAAATCAACATGAGCTTCTCAAAATCATTCAACCCATCTCAAGACACATTAAATACCATTCATTCCTATCAATTTTTATCACAAAATCAATCATTTAGCACCCAAAGAAAACAAAAAATCCAATCATTTCAATCATCAATACATCTCTACACTTAATCAAGGAGTATCCCTATGACCTTGGAAAAAGAATAATAAATTCTTAAATAACTAATCACTCAATTCTTCATCTTCAAACCATCAGATCTAACTCCATTTAGGGTGTAAAGTAACCTAACTCTAATATATATATATATATAGCTTTTCTTTCTCATCTACACAAATTCCATAGCTTTATCTTCAACCATCATCTTACTTTGATCACCTTCAACTCCAACCTTGTCTCCTCATGGGACAATGATAGCTCACACACATATATACATCTAATATAGATAAAACATTCATAAAATATTGAACTCAAATTCAAAAGACAATGTAGTCTAAATAGCACAAGCCCCCCAAAAATTTGAAGAGCAAAAATAAGATTTTTCGTTAAAAAAGATACATCAAAAAGCTAATCCACTAGCTTGTGAGGATGAAGATTTTTTTTTTAACTATATACTAAGCTTCGATCTCTTCAATGATCTATTCTCATTCACAAAATAGATAGGAATATTTTGAAGGAACAACACATCTTTGCCATCAAGACAACAAATCTAGTAGGAAAAGCCTGAGCAAAGTAGTAAATCACATGCATTTGAGTTGCTGGCACATCCTCATTAGGATCAAGAAGAAGAGGAGGAATAGATTTTCATGTATTTATGTACAACTATTGATTCATGTAACGTCCACTATCGGCAAGAGTATATTACTATCAAACCTAGTGATATCCATGACTGATGGTGGAGTAAGATTTATATAATTAATAGGTTGAGGTAAGAAAATCATAGTCAAACAATACATAGGGGTATAGGGTAAATCATAGAAAGTGAAAATATTAAGCGATAGGGATGTTGAAAGAGGAGAGAAAGAAAATAAGAAAATATAAAGAGATTCTACAAGAAAAGTGGATGGAATAGGTGAACAATAGGAGGATTGAGAGGATTAGGCATAATAGTAGGCTTAGTGATTATAAATGGATAAGGAATAAATACATAGATATGAGGAGATAATGTAGAGTGAAAAGTAAGCATAAGTATCATTATGGGAGTTTTGAGGTCTCAAAAATGCCCTGTAAGAAATCTTAGAGAGAGAAAATATTTTTTAAAATAAATTTTTTATATTGTTAAAAACTTTTATATTTTGGTAAGTAAATATATCAAAAATTTGTAACAAGTCATTGTCGTGATATTCTCGTGGTCAGATCAAACCTAGAAATCTAGGATACCATAAAGGTGACAAAGATTATCATAATGAATATCTTACTTATCCTCATTAAAGTGAAAACTAATATTCAGTTTTGAATTTTGTTCGACATTTGATTACTTCCCTTCATTCTCACTCTCTTCTTTGTTTCCCATCCTTACTAGTTTCTTTTTTGTTTTCCTTCTTGTTTCTAATTCGCATAGTTTTTCAATCCAATCTTCTAATCACATCCTTAGCTATGGATCGGTCATCCAATGATCTCTATAGCTCTAGTAAAAGACCTCTCTATCATCTTCATACTAAGTTGAATAGTGAGTATGAACTAATAAAGAAGAGAAAAAAACCCATTACTATTGCAAAGTCTATGAAACATATACTCAGGTTTGAAGGAAAGAATAATCTTGACATTTGGTTAGATGAAAAGTTGTATCCCAAAGATCCTAGCAAAAATAGCACTCTATCTTTCTATAATAGCTCTTCATCGATGAGGGCCATTGGTGACGGTTATAATGGGTTTCTGGGTTATACACTTAACTCGATTGTGCAGAAAAGGATGTCCTTAGATTGGAGAAACATCTTTTATCAAAACATAACAACGAGTTGTTGCAGAAGCTAGAGGGCTATCAACAAAGGATTCATTTTTTGGAGAAGCACATCAAATCTTATCAACAAAAGAAAACTATTTTAGGCATTTTAAAAAACGGCAAAGAAACAATGCTTAGAGTCATTTATAAATGATCATTCTTTGGATATTGAGTTACTAAAGAAGACACTAGATAGTATTGGTATCAATTGAGATGATTATATACAAATTTTATAGCTTTTACAACCAAATATGAAGCAATTATAAGTAGGCAATTACATACTTCCAAGGCCATCTATGGTTAGAACTATTAGACAGAAAGTGAATAACAAAGTGATGGAGATTCTGGGTGAGCCTTTCCATATCAAGGCTAGCTTCAAGGGAAAGAAAAAGGAAGTTGTATTCAATGAATTTAACATTATTTTTCTTCTCTTGTCCACTCTACAATGTTTAATGATTAGATTCTATGACTTGTCTTCACTAGAAGAGACATAAGAAGTGGCTAGATTTGTGGTTAAACTTAATGAAAGTGAGATTCTAAAATGCATAAAACTAGAGAGAGTCTCTATCACCTTGATGAATAGAGCACTTTCATCAGACCATTGCAATAACTCAATGTCATTTAGTGTTTAATTTAAACACAATGTCTATTGGCTAGGAGCATTCTCTATTTGTTGAAGGATTTGGAAACTATAAGATTAAGTGATACATAGCCGATGACTTTAAGACACTCAAATGTATGTACAATGTATCAAAGGCAGACAACTCTAGATCTCCTTATCTATATTGCATGTCCCTAGCCATAGAGTTGAACTCAAGCAATTGGAATAGAGCTCTCTCTAGGCACAACAAGGATCCATAGTTTAAGCCAGTCCTAGAAATTCATTTAGTGAATGTCCATATATGTACACTTCATGCACTTTACAAGATAATTAAAAATCTTGTTCATCTTTATATAGGATTTGCATAGAAGCTTAAGCCATTATCAATTAGAATAGATGCTATAACAAATATTGAAAAAGTCTTATCTACAATTGGTCTGCATGGTGGTAATGTTCTTATTGAACCATATCTTCAAAAGTTTAAGGATGGCAATTGTGTCCCCAAAAATCCATCTATTGGTGGAGTGAAGGCTATAAGGCTCTTAGGCCTTCACAATAGACTTGGTAAGATAAACTCTAGGAATAGTAGCTCAACTAGTAGATACAATCAGTGGAAGTCCCTACATAATGCAGTTAAGGATCATGCTGGTAATGGATAAGCTCAGAATAGAAAATCCAACATTTGGAAAACACTAGACAAAGTATTTTTTAATTGTGATAAAACTAAATAGGATTATCATGATCTCAAAGACTTCAAAAACCAATTGAATCTTTTTAAAAAGGCAATGACAGAAGCTTAGGGTAATCAACACTTCACTCACTATCTGATAAGAAGTTTCCATATGTATGCCTCTTTATTGTCTGAATCATATAATGTTCTTTTATTATTTACTTTATTTATTTTTTAACTATGTAATATATTTTATACAACCATGCTCCATATTTTATCAAGAAATATGGATCTCTATCTATCTAGTCAACCCAAGGTATGGAAAAATCACATTATTAAGCAAGAAAAAAATACTTTAGACACACAAGACATGGAGGTGGAAGATACAAAGCAAACAATTTATAAGATGTCTTCTAATGGTTCTACAGACAAATTTGGTACAAATTCAAGCTCAAAGACACAATTGCATCATGTAATACATCATCTTTGGCAAATGACTATACAAGCTATCACCCAAAGAAGAAAAGAGGGATATTTAAACTCTTATGCAAAGCAAAGATTTTCGAAATGGTTACAAACTAGCCAAAGAGATGGAAAAATATTGGTTTCAAGAAACCCTTGGCATCTTTTAGTCTGACTCTGTTGCAGAAGAGTCTCTAGTTTCAAGCAATTCACTAGGTCCTCTAGAGAAATCTTTTGTTTCATCGCACTCAATGAGACCTCTACATTTAAGGAACTCTTGTTTCCTATAGCCTGGAAGGAGCTTAAAATTCTTGATATCTCCTACATGGGAGAGAAAATAAGAGCCAAGAACACCAAATCATCTTGCCCTAGATCCACTATATCCAGGCATGAAGCCAAAAACTCTGATAGCTTCTTCCTTCTCCACCAAAATTATCTTATCTTATCCTCTATTTAAAACTTGGGATCCAATCACCTTGGAGATAGCTTTCAAAGCCATCATTGGCAAGCTTAGAGAGCTTGACAACCTACTATGATAAATTGCAATTATTTGATTATTTAAGTTTTCAATATAATGGCCAAGGCCTTGACTTTTGCCAAAAGCTTCAATGGCCTTGAACCCTTGACACTTCCAAGAAAGTTGTCTACATCTTCAATTTCTATCTACACAATAAATCACAATAGTGTAAGATGTTAATAGATAAATATCCAATAATATTTTTTTGTAATGCATAACATACTCTAATATAAACCACAATGGATATCTTAGAATTATCTTCCATACCTTAGGGTTTCCATCTTCTTCAAGAAGAATGTCATCATAAAGATTTATTGAACTTTTTGGTTTATCCTCTAATGGAGACTTCACTTCTCTTAATGCCCCATGTCATCAATACCAAGTTTCTACTAAATTTGTAAGAACTCTTCCTCTGTAGCCCCCTCGTTTCATATTCCACGATCTGATTAATACACGAATGCAAGGCTATAAAGCTATCTTGAAAATTCTCTCCCTCAACATCAAGACTTGTTAGAAACTCGTGTTCATAACCTGTAAAATTCTTATCATTTTGACCCCATACTGCAAGGATTGCCAAGTAGTACTCTTCTCTAAGATCAAAAAGGTGTTGAATGTCATTTTGCAATACATATCTCTTTTCTTTTATGAGTTAGTTGGGAAATGCTGAGACACATTCAAGAGGACATGTTTCAACCTCTACACTCAACTCTATATCCTTTTCTTCCACTTTTGTAATGTCCTCACTTTTAAACAAAGCAATATCAAATCCTTGTACTAATTGTTTCTCAACATCCTCTTGAAACATTTCTCCATTCTCTTCAATCTCTTTATCTTTGCTTGCAATATCCTCTATCTTCTTCTCTTGTATTGTATCTAAAGAACAACTATCCATATATTGAATATGCACAAGATATCCAACATCCTTCTATACAAAAATACATTGATGTTGATTCCAATAAAAAGGGAAGTCTGCTTTCCACATCTTAAATTCCTCATCAATAAGGCTAAACCTTGTTTGTAAAGTTTTCATAGCAACATTGGTGGCTTGCACTATATCACTATAATGGACAAACCCCTCAATCTCTAGGCCTTTCACATGTCTATCATAAAACTCCCTATAATCCTTCAATTTGTCTTCAAGATCCTTCAAGAGCTCTTGAAAATCAAAGGAAACATTGAGCATATCTCTTATGTAAACAAATCTAGATGAATTTCCAGCTATAAGGAGAAAATCAAAGAGTTTCTCATCACAGGTATCCTCTAGATCCTCTTCCTCCATTCCCTCTAGAGAAATCTTCCTTTTAGTCAGCTTGATTTCTCACAGAACCAAATCTTGAAAACAACAAGAAAAGTTTAGGGATACAATATACCAATCCACATTTGCTCACATCTAAAAAATTTGTCTAAACTAATGCACATAGAACATTAAAACCACATCATTTTACATATGTACAAGATCAAAGCAAGATTGCTAGGAAAATCCTGCCAAACCCTTCATGTAATTTTTGACTTTTTGATATTTTGTGAGGAACTCACTCTTGGCTTTGAATTTACCCTTTAGATGTATGACATGCTCATTAAGGAAACTTGAGCAAGGCTTCAATGTTCTCTTCCTCCTCTTAAACGAATAAACATATGACAATGGGCCACAATGATGCTTTACCTTATTCATCTTACATGTCTAAATCCATATATCATACTCCACATTTACAAATGCTTGCATAACATATCATACATGTTAAATTGGACAAAACAAAATGGAAATGCCCCTTATGAAATGTGAATTGACTCTTTGGACAGTAGAGCAGGCATGAAATTTCATGTTTCATCGGATAGACATTATTCTAGTTGGAGGACTTATGAAATTTCATGTTTCATCGGATAGACATTATTCTAGTTGGAGGACTTATGAAACACAACAATAGAGGTCCAAAGCCCTTTGCAAGTTGATAATATTGTGTTTCATATGGCAAATCACTTTAGAGGAAAATTAATAGATTTAATCATATTTAATGTCTCAAAAGAGCTCACTCAACATTTTTTAAAGATTGCAAGAAAAAAATGATAAATAAAAGTTTGTTACTTGGAAATTGTATTGTTTCTTAAGAATAAATGGATTTTGTTAGAAATATACATATTTTCGGCTTGTAATGCACAAAGGATATGGTTGTGGAAGAGAAAGCAAAATGCGTAAAGAAAAATATACATAAACACAAGCCTGAGTTCTTGTATATATATGTCAACAATCACCATGCCTTTGTTCAAAAAATTACACCTTGAGAGGCTAAATTTTCTCTTTTACACCCAAAGAGTGGTGCCATAAAAGTGCCATCATGTCTAAAAATTTGAGTGACACATGGCACAAGTTCCGAGGTAACAACAGTCTATCCACCATGCGTGTCAAGTTAACTATGTATTATAGAAGCCACGCATGTAACCAAAGATTCTTTTAACTACATATTATAGAAGCCACACATGTAAACAAAGATTCTTTTAAAACCAATTTTTGAAACACAAAAACATTTTTCAAAGGTCAAGCTCTTTCCCTACTCCAGAACACCAACACAAGGTGACTTCAACACAGCTCAAAATTCTTCAGCACCCACTACATAGGGTAAGATTTCATCACCCAACATACAACATGATACTAAAGTCTCAAAAATTTAATTAGAGGTCTTACTTCAAAGATCCATTGGTCTTCCAAGCCTTTCAAACTTACAAGAAAATCAAAGCCAAGGAGAAAGTTTTCACAGCATGTCAGATGTGTACAGGAGATTAGAAGTGCAATGAAGGCTTTGGATAATGCAATTCCAAAACTACCTTTTCAAAGGCTTATTAGAGAAATTTGTGACAAGCATATTCTTGATAGTTATAGATAGACAAGGCAACTCTCGATTGCATTCAAGAGGCTGCATAAGATTTTTTGATTGAGTTTTTTCAAGATTCCTATATTTGTGTTACTCATTCGTATAGGCTTACACTTATAGACAAGGACATGATAATTCTTAGGAGGTTGAGACACAGGTTTTCAAAGGTCCTTGAGCCAGTCCCCCTTTGTGATGTAAAGGCTTTCAATATTTTAAATGTGCCTCTATATAGAAAAAAGAAAGGTGATACAAGTCCTAAGGTTAAAGATGTCACCCATGAATAAGACACAATACCACATGAGAAAGAGGAAAAGGCCATAGAAGAGCAAGCATATAAATGGAGGGAGTATAAAAGGAAGAAGGCAGAAGAAAAGGAAGCAGAGGAGCTCCCATGTTTTGAAGTAGAGCTATCTACCCTTCTTGAAAGGGCTGACCCTAAGGGCTTCAATGTCTATTGCTTTTTACTTAGTGATATTAACAAAAGATCTGATATGGTATTTTTTGACTCTGACTGTGTTCAAATCCTCAAGAATAAAATGAGAGAAGTAAATGACTCTATTCTTCTTGCTAGGATGAGGTATAATATACCAAAATTTGTTTTTACTCACTATATTTTTCTAGCAATAGGCTTTCATATTGATGCTCAATATCTCCATTCCTTTGTTAGGTGTGTAATACATGAGCTCCCCTTTGATATACAACAAAAAATTGAGGTTCTTAATCCATTTATCTCATACTATATAAGGAGTGAGCTCGATGCAAGTGCATGTGATCATTGGTTCAATCCAATTGACTTTGAAACTTTGGAGGTTCTTCTAATTCCATACAATGAAAAGTAAGTAATTTGATATTCTGTTAGATTTTATGATATTTTATTTTGCTAAATTATTAAAATATGATTATTTTTAGTTCTCATTAGAGCCTAATTGGAATAGACTATGTGGAGAGGCAATGTTTCCTTATCAATTCCATGAAAGGAAGCCATGGAAATACCAAGTATTACTCTAAATTTTATTGTCTTTTTTATACAAAGCCATAAAAAGATTGATTAAAGTGCTAGAGAAAAAGCCTCCCATGCCTTCTAATTTACTTACAATAATGCAATATAGACAAATTGCAGTAAGGTCTTGATTTGAATGGTTGGATCATAATAAGAAAAATTATTCTATAAACTACCATAAACAAGTTTCATAGTTTTACTTTATATTGTTGATTGCAGTGTCCTCATCGTGATGATAATCGCTCTTGTGGTGGCTTGAGAGTAATTAGAAATGCCATAAGATTGGTTAAGTGTATTTATCTCAATGATAATAAACTTGTGAAAGATATTAAACTTTAAGATAGAGGTTTGTTACAATATAGTCCATTGATGATAATAATATAGTCCATTGTAAAAATAACAATAAACTAAAAATATTTTCTTGCAAATGTATGATCATTTACAAGCGATTGTTATATAAGTGAGCATGTTTGGTATATAAGAGCAAAGGTCATGAAGTACATAATGGTCAATTGTATGCAACCAGTAAGAATTAACAATAGAAGAGGCTTGAACATTGAAGGAGAGGAGGTACGTGTAACTACAAGAGATGAAGCTATGTCTTCAACACCCAAGGCAACCAAAGCATCAAAGAAAGGCAAAAGGACTCCTAGAAAGGATGTTCCTTATCCTAAGAAAAGTTCTCAAAAAAAGAACTAGCTTTGCCTCATTGCTTGTAAGCCCTCATGTGTATAAGTTATAGAGATGGCTGACAAAAATTTACCACAAAATTTGTACTTGTATTTTATATTGATAGTAAAGATATATTTTCTTCAATATCCTTGCATTGTATATTCTTCTTTCTCCTCGTTGATATCTAAAAAACATATATTACAAATTTTATTAATCAGGATGTGGAATCAAATATACACCTAAGTGAATATAATATGATATAAAAACTTACCCATTTGTTATTGAGTTAAAACACAAATGAGCATGGTAGTTCAATATCTTCATTTTGTAAATCCATTCTCGGTTGATTTAGCATACATGATGATCTAACCTTTAGGATTGCAATAATAATGTCCTCATTAAACCCAACATCAAGATCCACTATAGGATATTTGCTAAAATTATCAAGATTTTGGTCTAAAGCAACCAGACTACCACCAACATAATGCCATCTACTATAATAAAAGCTAAAGATGAAATTTTGAGTAGTAATCATATATTTACAAGCTATAGAGTCTTGATCTATCTTACATATAATTTTTTATTCTTTCCTATGTCCCTTCCCTCATCAATAAATTGTATGATATGATCATATGTTAGTCTCTTCACTAAAAGCATGGCCTTTGATCTTCTTATTTCAGCATTAGAAAAGAAGTTAACAAATCAAGAGTAATAGTATCTATGATTCTCTGGCCATATGGCGTATGGGATGATACATCTCGAATGGGGAAGTGAGAGAAAGTTGTAATTGTAGAACATTCATAAATTTAAAGGGAAGAGTACGCCCTTTTGAATAGAAAACTAATGAAAGCCTTAGTGAAGAGAAATTTTTTTAAAAAACAAAAACAAGAGGAAAGAAAGTGATTAAAATCGAAATGGTGGCATGATGAGAGAGGATGTTAGGATTTGGGGACGAATGGGAAGAGAAATGAAGGGGCAATCTTCTTGGCCATGGGGAGAGGAGGTGGACCAAGGAGTAAGAAGAAGTCTACCTATCCCATTGTGTGCAGGAAGCCTATTGAGGACAAGTGTAAAGAGAAGGAGGACATGGCACCATTAGTTAGCAGTTGGAAAGTTAAACATTGATATAGATGTGATTTAGGATCTTGGACGATGTCGTCGTGTTAAGGGTTGAAGGTCTACCACTGGGGCTTTAGTGCAAAAGAGGAGTTTAGGATTCAAAGTTCAGGAAGGGGAAATAGATTGAGGTTTAATAAGATCCGGGATTTAGAAATGATTTAGGTACAGAAGAAGAATTCAAGCTTTTTCTCTATGTATGTAGCATACATGAACGGAAGAAATAACTATATCTTGATAACATCAAATGCCTCTGGATACATACATCATATCATAAAGGACATTTTCAGATTCTCAATTCAATTATGAATATCAAATGCAAGTTCTAATGGCTTTTATTTCAAGTACATAGATGGATTTCAACCCTTTGGAACAAGTATTATGTTGATAGACTCAAATGCATTCAAGATTTGGGCCAATGATACATGAAACGAATTGAAGAAGCATAATTTTAGCTTCAGCCCTGTTTCAAAACAGAAAATTCTAGCCCATAATCAAGCTCAAAATGAGTGCATAAACTCATGAAGAAGCTCCTCTAATCATTAATGAACAAAGTCCTGATGAAAAGAGGTCATTTCTTTCCATTACAACCACATAAATCTCTTGTTTGCTCATAAAAATGGACCATAACAGTGGGCTGCCCTATTTATGACTGGTTATTTCAGCCCATAACAGCCCATATACCTTCAAAATCCTCACCCTTTTCTTGCCCCAAAGTCACTCAAGTAGTTGGGTACAAGTCGGGCTTCATTGGACCATGAATGAGGTAGACAAAATGAGAGAAGTCGTGTATAAGAGCAGGCTAAATACTTTTCTCTCAGATTTCCCTCTTTTATAGACTGTTTTAACATGCATTTTCGTCAGACCAAATGGGCAGAGAAATGAAGCTCTCACCATGTTTACACCTTCAGTTTTTGGACCTGTTGATCTTCAGTTTGCATGCTCCAAATCATGCACCATAGCTCCAGCTCTCTCTAGTTGTGCTCAGACTGTGCAGCCCGCATTTTGCGTCGAAAAATGCAGGCTGCTCCCTGCTCATGCCCTGGTCACTTTTTGACCTACCCAGGTCACTTACTGGTCACTTAAGTCTATTACTTCAGGTCCCATGTGAACCTAGTGGACTTTTGGCAACTTTTGGAATTTTTCTTGAGTTCTGACCATATTTTTGCACCTGAATCAATGTGATTTATCCTGCAGACTGTCAATTACTTCCAGTTGACCAAGTTGTAGGTTCCCATAGACTCATTTTTCATCAATATACATGGTATAACTGAAAATTATATGTTAAATACAAAAGAACTTGTGTAACTAAGTTGGTTATTGGATAACAATGTTTGACTTTTGTATGCAAATTCCTCATATAACTCCCAGTGAAGCTCTTCTGTGTTCATAAGAATCCCATGATTTATATTATGAACAATAAACTCTTTGACATTCACCCCCTCCTAACCTGCACATCCTCCGGCATGTGCCATTTCATAAGATTTTAGGTCAAGGAGGGTCTTTTTCTTATATAACTTCATCTTCATTCTCTAAGTCTTTTTCTTCCTGCATGTCTTCAAGTAGAGGGCTCATATCTAAGTCATCAAGTTCATAAGTTGAAGATTCTCTTCGTTTGAAGAGTTTGATTCGTTTCCCGGCTATTGGAATCTTAATCATGGTCCTATCCATTTCAGCCAAAGAGTAAGTAGCATTAGTATGTACTTCTTTTACAACATATGGTCCAAACCATCGCTCGGCTAACTTCCTATGAGTACTATATTGATTGTCCAGGCTACTATCATAGACAAGAACCCAATCATTCTCTTGAATCTTCTGGCCTTCTTTCAGGTTGCCTTATGCGCAAAGACAGCAGCTCTTCTCTATTCATGCCTTCATCCCAAGGTAAGATACTCCATGTGACAATGGATTCCTCAATAGGCATAATAGGTGGCTGTCCATATATAAGTTCAGCTGGCATATATCATGTCACTGCACTATGGGTAGTTCTATCAGCCCATAATGCGAATGGTAGCATTTTAGGCCATTCCCTCAACTTTCCTTTGCGTGATTTTGCTAAAGCTTTAAGAATTGGTTGATGACCTCTTTCACTCTTACCATTGCCTTCAGGGTTGTAGGCTGAAGTAAGAGATAGCTTAATTCCCAATTGAGCAAAGAAATGGTGAGCCTCATTAGCATCCAATTCCCCTCTATCAGCAGTTACTTTAGCAACACATCCATACGTGCAAAATACTTCTTCAAGTAAAAATCTACAAACAACATGAGTGGACTTTGTTGTCAAGGCTTTTCCTTCCACTTGATTTGTGAGATCTTCTCTAGCAAGTACTAGATATCTCATGTTCCAAATTCCTGTAGGCATGGTTATTAAATCAATAACCCATCTATAGTGAATGGATAAAGGATAGGTAGATCTCTATGCTTTACCATAGAATACATTTGACAAACATGACAAGACTCAATAAAATGCTCAATGTCTTTATACATGTTTTGCCACCAAAATTTCTCTTTTATTTTGGCAAAAAGTGCCCCATATGCCTCTATGACCAGCCAATAGGCTTTCATGAAATTCTTGCATGACTTGTCTTTGAGTCTTTTTGTCTCCTAAGACACGAACAGGCGCCCTTCCTTTCTTTTTCGCATGCCTCCAAAGGTAACTATCTTTAAGAAAAAAACCATAAGCTTTTCTCTTAATTCTCTTGAACTCTTCATTAGTCCAATCTTCCTTCTTTGTCATAGTGCTCAAAAATTGGCCAATTTTTAGCCAATCATCTACATAATATTCTTCTTTAAAGTGTGAACAAACCATAACATAACATTGAACATGTTGTTTACTAGCTGTCCATTGTCCTTCTTTGGTTGTTTCATCCTTCCTTGCTGATGTAAAATTTGTTTTAGCAGCTGAACCTGTTGTACTTGCTGTAATTTTTATTGTACCTGCATTTTTGACTGCTGAATCAACATTAGATTCAGCTATACTTGTTGTTTTCAGATTTGTACCTGCATTTATAGCATCATTTATAAACTCTGATTCTTCTTCATCCATCATTTCTTCTTTATCCCTATATCTGGCACGCAAAAGCATGTCAGCAACTGGATTATCTCTACCTGCAATATGTTTCAAATCAGGATTTAAGGATTTAATATAGGCTATCCATCTTAGCATGGCTATGTCAGGAGTGGAACAGTTGTTGGCGATCATGCCCAAGAGTGGAAGGCAATCTGTTTCAACTATAACGTGTGCACCCATGAAGTACTCCTTCTCACATTTTAATGCAGTTACTACTCCCCAAAGTTCTCTTTTAATTTGAGCATACCTTCTTTGTCGTTCGTTAAGAACCTTCGCTCCAAAGCGGATCACATACTTGTTGCCTTCAAGGTCGTCTTGGCCAACTGCCCATCCTATTCCAATAGGACTTGTGTCCACTGTGAGTATAATGGGCTGTCCATTAGAGTAATTAGCTCTCTTTAAAGTGGGGGCTGAAATCAGCATTTTCTTGAGTTTCCGAATAGCCTGAGTGTGTTCTTTTTCCTATATAAACCTTTAGCCCTTTCTTAGAAGCTGATAAAGACTTTCAGCAACATGAGCAAAACGTGGTATCCAAATAAGGTAAAAGACACATGCACCAAGAAATCTTCTCACCTCTGAAACATTTGTACATTCTTCCTGCATTTTGCTGATAGCATCTATTTTGGATGGAGAAGGCTTTCGGCCATATGGACCACACATATGTCCGACCACAAGGACTTCTTCGACTCCAAAAATAGATTTAGCTCCTGAAAGAGTAAGATGGACTTTTTCTAATTTAGACAAGATTTGAGCACAATCATTAATATGATCAGAAACAAACTTTCGACATCCAAGTTCGTTAAGTTCTTCATTTTTCTCATGAACTTCACATCCTTTGATTGGAACATCATCAAGAAAAGGAAGAGTCAATTGAGGAATATAATCCCTCAATACTTTATGCATAGCATTCATCATGTGAGCTACTGAATTCGTAGCCCCTTGAGATAGAGTACACATGCGGACTAGGCCAAGAGCCGTCGTCATTGTGGTAATATCTCGGCTTTCCAAAGCAAGCTGAAATTGGTCGTAGCCTGAATATAAATCTCCCATGGAATAGATTGCCTTTCCTGCAAAAGCTTCAGCAAACTCATCAATAATTGGCCCTGATCCAACATTTCTAATAGTGAATTTATTGACGGGTTGTAAATCTTGAATGAATCGCAAAGATCCATTCTTCTTAGGTACAATAAACCGTTGGTTGGAATATGGAGTTGAAGATGGCTCCAATATTCGCATTTTTATCTTTTCATTTAGAAGTTCCAATAACTTAGGCAAATGAGCTCTTGGAACCGGAATTGGTTTAAGATTCCAAGGAACATGTGGGACCGTAAAAATCACCATTGGTGCCACAATGCTTGGATCCATACAGCCAATTTCATGTGGCTGAAATGAAAAGGCTTTACCATGATTCTTTAACATCAGCATGAAGATTTGCTTTTCAGCCGGCAAGAGGAAAGAGTCTTCACCAATTTTCAGCTTTTGTAGACTTTCTACTGTAAATTGGTCAATATCTTTAGGATCACGAAGGCTTGGCTGTTTGGATACCCTTTCTGCCAGTCCTTTGCTTTCAGGCGGTAGAGGAGTAGCTACCGGCTTGACCTTTTTATCAATTGTTTTATACTTTGTTTCTACTCTTACTTCATCCTTGTTTGGCTGTCCAAAAGCTTTATAATCTGCAAATTCTTGAATTATGTCATACATATCCAATGTACATACCTGTATGGACTGATTTTCTGCTTGATTTTCTACATGAACGGCTATATGAATTTCAGCCATTGTATCATTATAATTCAACCCATAAAATAGTCCTAAAATTTCTTCATCTTTAGGTAAAACATCAATTTGCTTCAGCTCTTGCTCCTTATGACTCAAATACTTTCTTTCAGCCCTGTTCATGGCTGAAAACTATTTATAATAGCCCACACTATTGGCTGTTAAAACCTGCAAATCAGCTTTTGG
The DNA here is from genome assembly GCF_053477565.2 of Lygodium microphyllum. Taxonomy (NCBI): domain Eukaryota; kingdom Viridiplantae; phylum Streptophyta; class Polypodiopsida; order Schizaeales; family Lygodiaceae; genus Lygodium; species Lygodium microphyllum. Next base: position 74,013,798 of record NC_141164.1, on the reverse strand, counting down.
CCTTGCCTCCTTTATAAGTGGAGGCTTTTTTTTTTGACATGATGCACTGCCATAGCCTCCACTTATAGCAGCACTACCCGAAAACCCTTAAATTCTCGGGCAATAGGAGGAACAGGATGATCTCTCAATCAATCCCTATTCCGGTGGTGATTAACACAGACGGTCAGGAATTGGACAGCTTTGTCATTATCCTTACTTCTTATCTGAGCATATGATGAACCATCATCAAGAGCCTTTGTCTCTAAACGAGACTCAGAAATAAATGGTTGTCCAAGAATGATAGGATAGCTGCAGGAATCTTGAACAAAGAAATGAAATTCATCTTTTACATTACCAATAGTAACTTGTACATAAGGACATGCTGCATAAAGATCGCCAGAAGAGTTATTGGCTGCCTTCATGCGCCATCCTGGGTCCACATCAATGGGCCATCCGCCATTCTCATAGAGACTTCTTGACATAACATTAATTTCCAAACCATGGTCTATAAGGGCAATGCATGGAGTTTCTTTTTCACCGATTTTAACAACAGTTTCAGTAGTCGCCCTTGCCCAATGGGTACGGGAGTAATGACTACTAGGAATAAAGTGAGCTTCACTTTCTTCTTGCATGTTGTGAAGAAGAGTCTCTTTCTTATGCATGGGCTGCACTTTAGATTGAGAAGTCCCCACCATAATGGCTTCTTCAGTTTCGGCTTCATAAATGTCTTCATCTTTGGCTTCTATGACTACAATTAATTCTTTGATTGCCTCCAATCGAATCCCTTGAGTTTTCAGCTTCTCTTCATCCTGCAAATACACTTGAAGTACTTGCAAAAAAGCATGTACAGATTCATCAGTTTCCTCACCAACATATTATCTTTTTCGTTTAATTACATCAATTATTACATCATGAAATCCTCGTTTTGCAATACCGAGAATTTCACCTAATGTAAATTCAATTCTACTTCCAAGAATCCTTTCTTCTAGGATCCGTTTGAGATCCGTTGCGATCTCTATATCAGACTGCAACTTGTAGCTGGGATGTTTGATTTTTCTTTTTCCTTCTGTCTTCTTTGCTTGAGGGGCATCTCCCATATCAAACTCTGGCAGCGGTGGATTTTCAACAGCCTTCTGTTGGTCTGGTTTACTTCTTGTTATGCATTTAGTCGGTCCTGAAGAAGAAGGACCGGCAACATCTTCTTTTCTTCTTCTCTTTTCTTCTATCATGGCTTCTTGATTATTAATTTTAGCTAACCGAGCAAAAGCTGAAAATGAATCCACAGGCTCGGACCAACCGGTTCTTCCTCAAATACATTGACTGGCAGTGGTTAAATCATCTTTAGTTGCCTTGCCTTGCTCCATGCGTTCTAAGGCCTGCGTCCATACTTTAGATTTTACATTAGTTTTACATGCTTTAACAATTTCATTAGTTGGCTCAATTTGCAGCCCATAAGCTGCAGCATCAACAGCTGTATAGGCCATTCTTGTTGCCAAATCCTCCAATCTTTTCTTCATGCCACCATTGCCAAAGTTTGGCTCAAGAGGAAGCCCAGTTTCGGTTGCATGAATTTTACCATCCTTCCAAAAGACTAATTTTTGTGCTTTAGCTTCATGGAATGCACCGCACTCCTTCTTATCATGCTGAAGGCTATCACACCAAATACAGCGTCTTTTGAAGCCTTCTTGTGCAGGCCTTTGGGCAGTTGACCGACCCCTTTCTTCTACTTTTACATCAAGCCTTTCCACTTTAGAATTAATCTTCGTTAGATTAAGATGGAGATCCCGCTTGCTTTTAATTAGCTCATCCATGACATCCTTCTTTGGAGATGGAACAACAGAATTTCTTGGTTGCTCGACCATAGAGACAGGAGGTCGAGAAACTAGGACAGGCTCCTTCATAGATTCAGTTGTTACAGGGGTTGACCCCCATCTTAGGCGCAATCGCTCTCTTCGAGCAATCATATTAATTGCTTCAGTGACATCACTCCAAGTAGTCTGCAATCCCGTCTCAGAGTCAAGGTCTTCAAGTCGATCAGTTAATTTCTCCTGAAGAGAAGAATCTGCAGCCTTTAGAAATAATTTAATCTTTTGACTTTCCATACCTTGTTAGTCGTCAGGATCTAGTTGGGCAAATTTGCTTTCAAATTCTCGATGAAGAGCAGTGGCGGTTAGACCCTTATTGGGCCTTTCGACCCATTCGATGAAGACTTTCTTTGTCATAAGGCAAGAATCTTCAAGGAAAAATTCTTCTCAAAGAGCCTTCTTAAACACAGTCCATCTTGCATCTTTTTGGAGAAGATCATGAATTCAGTCCTAGAGACCATGCACAGCCAGACGGGCAAAATAACGACTCCAAGCATGTTGAGGGACTCCAAAGAAGACCATCTTGTCAGTATAAAGGCGGATAAAAGAGGATACATTTTTCCCATTAAATTGATTGAGCTCTTGTCCAACTGCTTCTAAGGCTTTAATGGCAGCAACGTCAATCCGCTCTTCTTCTTGTCTTCGTTGTTGTTGCAATTGCAACTGCTGCTGAAATTGAAATTGTTGTTGTTGGCTTTCTTGCATTAGACAAACCAACTATTGCAAGGCATCTCCTCTCGAACTTGATGATTCTCCCATTGGACTTCTTCTTCCGTAGCGGACCTTCACGTCGGGTTCACCACTATCGTCATGTTAAGGGTTGAAGGTCTACCACCAGGGCTTTAGTGCAGAAGAGGAGTTTAGGATTCAAAGTTCAGGAAGGGGAAATAGATTGAGGTTTAATAAGATCCGGGATTTAGAAATGATTTAGGTACAGAAGAAGAATTCAAGCTTTTTCTCTATGTATGTAGCATACATGAACGGAAGAAATAACTCTATCTTGATAACATCAAATGCCTCTGGATACATACATCATATCATAAAGGACATTTTCAAATTCTCAATTCAATTATGAATATCAAATGCAAGTTCTAATGGCTTTTATTTCAAGTACGTAGATGGATTTCAACCCTTTGGAACAAGTATTATGTTGATAGACTCAAATGCATTTAAGATTTGGGCCAATGATACATGAAATGAATTGAAGAAGTATAATTTTAGCTTCAGCCCTGTTTTAAAATAGAAAACTCCAGCCCATAATCAAGCTCAAAATGAGTGCACAAACTCATGAATAAGCTCCTCTAATCATTAATGAACAAAGTCCTGATGAACAGAGGTCATTTCCTTCCATTACAACCACATAAATCTCTTGTTTGCTCATAAAAATGGACCATAACAGTGGGCTGCCCTGTTTATGACTGGTTATTTCAGCCCATAACAGCCCATATACCTTCAAAATCCTCACCCTTTGCTTGCCCCAAAGTCACTCAAGTACTCGGGCTTCATTGGACCATGAATGAGGTAGACAAAATGAGAGAAGTTATACATAAGAGCAGGCTGAATACTTTTCTCTCAGATTTTCCTCTTTTATAGAATGTTTTAACATGCATTTTTGTCAGACCAAATGGGCAAAGAAGTGGAGCTCTCACCATGTTTACACCTTCAGTTTTTGGACCTGTTGATCTTCAATTTGCATGCTCCAAATCATGCACCATAGCTCCAACTCTCTCCAATTGTGCTCAGATTGTGCAGCCCGCATTTTGCGCCGAAAAATGCAGGCTACTTCCTGCTCAGGCCCTGGTCACTTTTTGACCTACCCAGGTCACTTACTGGTCACTTAAGTCTATTACTTCAAGTCCCATGTAAACCTAGTGGACTTTTGGCAACTTTTGGAATTTTTCTTGAGTTCTGACCATATTTTTGCACCTGAATCCATGTGATTTATCATACAGACTATCAATTACTTCCAGTTGACCAAGTTATAGGTTCCCATAGACTCATTTTTCATCAATATACATGGTATAACTGAAAATTATATGCTAAATACAAAAGAACTTGTGTAACTAAGTTGGTTATTGGATAACAATGTCTAAATTTTGTATGCAAATTCCTCATATAACTCCCAGTGAAGCTCTTCTGTGTTCATAAGAATCCCATGATTTATATTATGAACAATAAACTCTTTGACAACGCCTTATTGAATGTGAATTTCTATATCCATGGAAGAGAGAGAGAGAGAGAGAGAGAGAGAGAGAGAGAGAGAGAGAGAGAGAGAGAGAGAGAGAGAGAGAGAGAGAGAGAGAGAGAGAGAGAGAGAGAGAGAGAGAGAGAGAGAGAGAGAGAGAGAGAGAGAGAGAGAGAGGACTAGGCTACCACAAAGGAGGGAAAAATACGAGAAGAATAAAAGAAAGGAGGAAAAAAATAAGTGTCAAGATTTTTACTAATTTGAATTTAGAATAAACATGTCATTATCATTGATCCAAATATCATTAAATAAAAGTGGCCAAGAATGTATATCTTAATGCAAAGAATGTCATAATCTCGAATATAAGAGGCTAAAAATAGATATTGATAAAATAAATTTGTAATATTATATATATATATATATATATATATATATATATATATATATATATATATATATATATATATGTAAAATCATTTTTTACCTTTTTTAAAATAGAAGTTTCAATCTCCTAAAAGGCATTTTGAGGACTCAAAACTCCCTTAATGTATATAAGGATTAGTGTTAAGAAGAGAGATATAAACAAGAAGGCATTGAGACATCTTCTAATAAGAAAGAAGATCAAAAAGATCAATTGGATATACAGAAGATCGATAGTTAAAAACTTGAAAAAGAATATATTAGTAAATAAAAGATTTTCTTTAATGTAAGAAAGGACTTGTGAGCACAAGGGCTAGATATCATATTTAAAAAATGTATTGCATCGTCGATGGTGAACTATCATATCCTCCTTTAAAGGTGGGTGCCAAGCATGACCTTTACACCACAAAAACTTTTGGACATATGTTTGTAACCTTTCTACTAAAAGGTTGAGCCCCACATAGTAAACATAAATGGTTCTATGTAAAATAGCATCCCCCACATAAATGGTTCTATGTGAAATAGCATCCCCCACATAAAGATTGATATCCTCCTCCTCATCAGGAATCTACAAGCCTCTTATAATGTACACAATAAATGTGCCTCATGGAAAACTAGATCATCAATAGCATGATCAAATTTTGATTTAAGTAAATCAGTAGACCAAATTTTATGCCACCCATCTTCTTGTGCTTCCAAGTCAATGTGCTAAGATATATATACTGGAAAAACTTCTATTATTGGTATTTAGTCCAAAAGTTTGGGGAGTACAAGATCAGTAAAGTAACAAAAAAATTTATTCAATTAATCAATACGCTATTGAATATGATCCACCTTAGTAGAAAGAGAATCATGTAAGTTGGCGTGATGCTTAGACTTTCTAACTCCTCCGTGGAAGATTAAAGAGACTATAAGAGCAAGGGGAGGAATAGAAAGTTCAGTTACTTTATATTGTAACTCCTCAATTATTATCTTTTGTTGTGCTACAACAATTTCCTTAGAATACTGTAACTTGCCCTCAAAATTACCAAGCTTAAAAGCTCAAACAACCATATCAGATAGGGCAAAGTCACACTCCTATGTCAAGGAGGCTTGAACATCCTTGGCACAACTAGCTTATCTGTCATCAAAGAATACATTTTTGATGGGAGTCTAATAAAAATCATAGCTTTAGTCATCTGCTTGTGAATATCACTTAGAGTGACTCTTTTTTATGCTAAATCCTCCAAAGCTTTACTCAACTAATTAGCCAAGGAATTCACTTTTTCTTGCAAAGAGGTATAGACTTCTATATACACAACTTGGAGAGAAGAAGTCATTGTTGATTCTAGTGTTGTCTAGACATTAGAGACCATCTATGAGAGCATAGGCCCAGACAATACTATTTCTAAAAATAATGGAGCTTGAGGGTCAAGTTGCCCTTCCCTTTGTGCTATTTTATTCGCACAACTCACATCTCATTTGAATTGAAGGGAAAAAGACTAGCCACTCACTCCATCCTCTATCTCATGCTCTATTGATGAATATAGAGGGTAGCCCATACTCACATCCCCATCTTATTAGGATAAAAGCTCACATTACGCTTAACGAATGTCAATGAAGACTAGTTTTGGCTTGTCGACAGCATCAAGCATCTTTTGATGAAGAAGCATACCTGAGGAGGTAGTTGATAAATTAGAAACTTCGATTAAATAAAGATATTGTATCTACTATAGGAGTCCGACATTCTCTGGAATCATAAGGACACACCATACCAAGAAAGGTAGCTTTGAAATTGTATCTTGGAAGGATCATTAAAAGGTGTAATGCATTTGGATTGTGGGGTGTCACCACCTTTTTCGCAACCAACTTCTTGCCCAAGGTTATGTATCCTTTTCTTGGAGCAAGGTCTCTTATGACAGGAAATTTCTTTATTTTCTACCATAATAGTTTATTATTCTTTTTTTTCATTTTTTCTCTTTATCTCCCTACTCCCAAGGGTGTTTGTAACTTTTCTCCAAGAGTAGGTCGACATGGAAAGGAACAAAGTCATTTTCTCCCATTATCTATATTTCTCCTTCTTCTTTTTTCAAAAGTAAGAAGGGGCGAAATGTTCTATATATTTTCAGCAGCAACCATGTGTAGTATCAGCTATTGTTTAGCTCAAATCTGGGAGGAAAAGTGGTATCATCTGATAGCTTTTGCTAGTTGAAAGTTGGGCATATCATAAATTAACTACACCTACATGGAGAAATTGTGCCTTGTGATGGTCTTTGCAACTAAAAAATTCAGGCACTACATCCTCTATGAGAAGGTAGTTTTCTATACAAAGGCGGAAGGACTTAGATTGCTTATGAACAAGCTACAACCACCTAATCGTTTGGCAAAGTGATTAATCACTTTGCAGTTGCAGGAGTTCGATTATGAGATTAAGAGTAAGCCACTGAGGTTGTAGGGTATTATGGAATGCCTTGTGGATTTCGGGGAGCCGAAAGAGACTTTGGCTGAAGGAAGCGATATTGATTAAAATTGATACAGCTTCTATCCCATCTTGGTATGTTGATATCATGCATTATCTATCAACGAGAGAGACTAGAGCTAGGTCTTCAAAATCGGAGAAGAGGAAAATTAAACAGTAGGCATTGAAATTCTCCTTAATTTTCAGGAACACTATATTGGCAAGGTGTTGATGATATCTATCGCCGATGTGTGATGCCTGACAAGGTTCCCTTTATTTTGGAAGAGTGCCATGACTCCGCTTATGGAGGGAATTTTGCTCGGCGGTTAATGGCACAGAAGGCTTTACGAGCTGGTTATTTGGTTGCCATCCATCTTCCAAGATTCATTTGAATATGTTAAGAGATGCAATACATGTCAAAGACATGACAGCCGAGAGAACAAGAAGTGACCACTTACACCTATTATGGCTACCCTTCCATTTGAGAAGTGGGGCATTGACTTTGTGGGTCCTATCACCCCATCGTCTACTACTCAGAAGAGGTACATTATATTAGCCACTGACTACTTTACAAAGTGGTCAAAAGCACGGGCGACGAGGCACGACAATGCAAAAGAGACTGTCAGTTTCCTATTAGAGCACATTATCTACCAATTTGGTCCGCCAAAAGAAATAGTATCGAACCGTGGAGCTCACTTTTTAAATAAAGTGATTAAAAGTCTGACTAAAGCTTGGAAAATCAAGCATAACAAGAAGACCCCTATAATCTGCAAGCAAATGGACAAGTTGAAAGTACCAATAAGCAGCTTGTGGGTATCCTATCCAAGATAGTCTCTAAAAAGAAGCGGAACTACGATACAAAATTATATGTGGTGGTTTGGGCATATAATACGACGTTTAAACAAGCCGCTGGCCATACTCCATTTAAATTAGTTTATGGGGAAGAGTGTGTGTTACCCCTCGAAATTGAGTTGCCAACCATACGGTTTGCAATTAACCACTCTTTGGGAGACGAGGATGTACTCTTTGAACGATTCACGACCATAGCCCACCTGGATGAGTTGAAATCGCAAAGCTTATTACACCACGAGGTAATTAAACGTTGGATGAAGTAGTTACACGACCTTAAAGCAAAGAAATATACTTTTAAAAAGGGGTAGTTAGTTCTATATTACGATGTGCGTAGGGAGCTATTTCCAAGAAAGTTGGAACCTTGATGGGATGGCCCCTACAAGATTGTCAGGATAGGAAAAAATAATTCTATAGCTCTACTAGCTGATCTGCAGGGAGTAGAATTTAAAAATAAGGTTAATCTTAATAAGATTAAACCTTATTATTTCTAAGTATGCTAACGTGGAAAAATGCATTGCAAGTCCATGCGGGGCTGATTGGAGACCTACAAAAGGAGCTTAAGCTGGTTGATGGGGTGGTTAATCCCTTATTTGGAGCACCTATATCTCGAGCAAATATATTATCAGGGGAGGCTTATCTGGTGGATCAAGGGATGTAAAGTGATTAAGCAAGAAGACGGCACCTTTGTGTGGGAGATTAAAGTTTTATGCCATCACTATTTACAAATCTTGACAAGCATCCTTGTTGAGTTTAATGAAGAAGGTGCGATGGAGCCATCAATTCATCCTCTAAATATGTTGAACTTTGACTATCATAGTTACGAATAGGGGAGTTCTTGATGGCTGACTGTGTAAACCCATTATAGACATATACATTATACTTTGATGGAGCGTCCAGGGGCCCTAATAGAAAAGGAAGTGTTTGAGTAGTTATCAGAGATCCCCGACATAGAGTTACAATGAAATTAGCTACTTATCTCAGGGTAGGATTTACTAACAACATGGCCAAGTATAAATCCCTAATTATGGGATTGCATATTGCCAAGCAAGGTGGTATTCGGCGGTTGTTAGTAAAAGGGGATTCCCAGTTGATCTTGAATCAGCTAGATGGGACATACACAGTGTGGAATCCCATCCTTTGCATGTATCATCGAACTGCCATGACCCTACTTGAGGAGTTTGAGAGAGTGTCTCTTCAGCTGCTTCCACGTTACTCGAACGAGTTTGCGGATTCACTAGCAAACCTTGCTTATGAAGAGGACCTCTTTTTCAATTGTGGTCCTAGTCCGGATGTTGTTATTGATAATGAGACAGGACCTGGTTGCTTGTGGGGAATGTTATCAAACCACACGTAATATGGCAAGCGATGGTTGATATGGGTAATGCAAAGAGTAGCCGAGACCCATCTACCGTTGTTATCCTAGACCCATAGGCTGATTAGACACCATGTTATGCGTACACATCTTGCTATATATGCAAGAGGGATGGGTCACAATCTTATGCATTTAGCTTAGGGCTGCGAGCCCTATTTTTCTCCTTGGAAGGGAGCATATTATTGTATATCTGTACTATTTCGGGGAGGGATATGTAGGTGCTATTTTGTTTGATTCCGTTAGACCAAGAGGACCTATTAGTTTTTGCAGTGAAATGCTTTATTTCATTAGGCCAAGAGGGCCAGTTGTCTATTTAGTACGGGTGTAGTTAATGGTTTCTTGTTTTAGTCCTATGCTAGACAGGTTCAAAGAAGAGCTTGAAAGGAGCCTTTGTCGTGCGGAAGCTTCTCGTGGCCCTATCCAGGTGATATCTCTCATTTACGAGTGCGTGTTCTTTCACGTTATATGTATCTGTGTACTTGAAGGGGGTTTTCTTTCTTGTTGGGGACCGGCAATCAAGGCATGAAGTCCCAGGTTTAGGTTAGGTTTGTTTGAGGGAGGTCTGAGTAGTTGTTGGCTCCTGTAAAGACATTGTCAGGCATTGAAAGACCTATTTTAGAAGGCAATTCTAGTGACCCTATTCTGCTAGCCTGCTAGGCAGCCGTTCTAGGAGTTCTTGCTTAGTTGTGAGGCAGTTAGAGAAGCCTGCTAGAAAAAAATGATGATGATAAAAAGAAGAAAAAACCCCCAATATCTCAAAGAAAGTATATATATACAAAGGTGTGTAAAAAGGGGTTCTAACCCCTATAAAAATAGAAAAAGAAAAGAAAATTTTCTAGTGCAGTGTTTATCGCCTTGCGAAGGCTTGGTAGGCTCCTGGGGACGAGTGACCCGGGGCCGATGCCTTGCCCTTCCTTGGGGTGACATATTGCCATAAAAGAAAAAAAGAAAGGAAGATTGGAGCGAAAATACAAGTGAGCATTAGAAAAGGATGAAGTGTCGCCTTGCGAGGGCTTGGTAGGTTCTTGGGTACCGAGAAAGGACTCGAGGCCGATGCCCTGTTCTCCTTGGGTCACTACACTCAGATCCCTCCTTTTTATACGCCCGAGTATGAAAAAATAAAAGTCTAAAAGAAGAAATGTGCTAAAAGAAAATATTTCTTGATCAGGCTATAGGAGTCCTCGCCTAGTAGGAGCTCCTGGTTGAGTTGTCCTTAGGTAGTTCAGACCACCACTTAGGGTGACCTCTTTGATAGTTCTTTTTAGTTTGGTCGTGTTGGAGTAGTCGGTTAGTGACTAGCTCGGGCCTTCTATCAGATTATGCTGGACCTACTCCTCGTGGATTTCATGCCTTGGTTTTGTCAGGGGGTTGGGTATGAGCTGTGATGTGTTGTGTATTTTTTGTATCAACTTGATGCTCCTTTTTGTTGTTTATGTGCAGATCTATTCGTGGGATTTGACGGGCTGAGTCACCCTATCCTGTAGTCGCCAATGAGAGCTGGATTTTGAGCCCGAGACATGCCTTAAATTTGCCAAAAAATCCAAATTTCAAGGAAAATTTTGACTTCGTCAAAGGCAGCAAAAGCAACTGGGTCGATTTTAAGCAGCAAACAAAAGACGATTTCCAAAAACGTCTTAAAGGTCGCCCTAGCATCAATTGCAGATTTTAGTAATTTTTTTCGAGTTCCTGGGCAAGTAGAGCAGTTGCTCAGTAGTGTAGGACCTCAAGATAGACATGCAAGAATTTTCGGCTCGCAATTTGGACCCCAGACGAGGGAGATAGGCCAGAAAAAGGGCCAAAGAGTAAGAAGCCAAAGGGTGTGACCCTTAGGGGGCCCCTTCAGCCCCAAAAATTTTCACAATGAAGGGAGGGGGGGCCGGTTTTTTCATGCAGGTGAAAAAAATGAGGGGAGAGGGAGGCTCAGGCGATGAAATGAAGGGGGGGGGCTCCATAGCCATAGGAGAGCCTCCATATACCCATACCATCAGAAGACAACAGCAGACTGAAGATTTTTCACGCTTCCTATCGCCTGCCTTTGCCCATCAAATGGCTGCCCGATCAAGGAGATCAGAATCTAGTATTTCTCTCTCCTCCATCTCTCTCCTCTAAGCGGTGGTTTGCATGCAAGAAATCAAGAAGAAGAGGGGCTGAAGGATGCTTGTCCGCCAACTGTGATCGGATTGCTCCAAGATGAAGAGGAGGCTAAGGAAAGAGGTTCAACACTGAAGAATGGTTGCTGGTCATCCGTGGGCTGCCCAGAATAATTATTAAAAAACCCACAATACGCAAAACGGGCGGTATACTCCAATTTTACAAAGAAATTTGCTTGTTTTTGTTGTTTCATGGTCCAAATGTTATTCATATATGATGAATGTTTGTTTGAACCTTGTTTGCATCATGTTTGAGGGCTACAACTACAAAAATGTAGAACTCGCAATGATTTAGGGCCGATACTAATTTTTTAAAACCTGTAAAATATCATTTTTTAATGAAAATTAGTGGTTTTTTTTATTTTGAGTTGAGAAAAAGGAGTGGAAATGGGATAAAATCAGAGAAAATGTTAATTTTTAGTCAAAATAATAAGCCAACACAAATAAAGTAGAAAATACCTATTTTTTATGAATATTAAATAGAAAAAATAGCAAAAAATAGAGAAATTTGGGGTTTTCACCCTCAAAAAATATGGAAAAATAAAATTTATGTGCATGAATGTTTGGTGAGGCTAAAACATGAGGTCAAGCCTCAGTTTGATCTCGTCCTTTGTGTTATAGTATGTGTTTACTATTTTTTAACATACAAAAATGACACAAGACAACCATTTACACCTATGCAACGCAGCAACACCTAAACGATGAGGGAGGAAGGAAGTTTGTGCGACAATCTAATTACTGAAAAGATACAAATTTTGATTTTCCTCTTTGTGATAGCATTTAGGGATCATTCCATAATTAAATATAGGTGACTAGTAGCACGGAAGTTCCGGTGCTAGTCCCTAAAGCAGCGCAGCATGTAACACTTAGTTAAAATTCATAAAAGGGCTGTTTTTCGCACCTCACATGGCTGGTTCTTTTTTAATCATAAAATGGTTGTGCACAATTGTCATACACCTTGCATCAAGCATGTCACGTGATATCTCTTGGAATGCATTGCAATTGTTTCATAAACTTTGACCAACACTGAGAGGACAGGAAACCTAGGTTGTGGGTTAGACGGGCGCTTCCATTGGGGAAAGTTTTGTGAGGCAAATCAAAATCTCCTAGAACACTGAATTATGAAAGAGTGGATTTTGTACGAATGTTATTTATGTCTAGCAGCGCATCAAGGGACCAATCCCTGCGATGTAGGAGAGCTACAGTGGGGCCATGGCAATCAGCCGATGGGGTGCCTCCTATGTATGTGATACATGGTATTTATTACCAATACTTGTGGGATACTCCCTCTGAGGAGTCTTGGGGAAGGTGCCGTTGGCAGCCACAAACGCAATATTAAATTCATTTAGTGTGCATTAGTTATTACAAATGCTCCTGGCCCATGAGGCCGTGTGGTGGGGTTGTCTGTCATATGCATGAGGTCCGACTAGTGCCATAGCCAGTGTCAGCCCATTTTAGGTTCCATCAGTTGGTAATCCTTAGGCCACACCTTAGAATAAGAATACTTTTGAACCTCTTTCTGCAAAACTCAAATATAACATCAACAATTATCACAAAGTTAAATTAGAATAGAAGGTATCTGGATCTTTCACCAAGTCATGCTCTTTTATGGGATCGACTAGCTTCTCCAATTGGCTAGGGAATTGGGCAATGCCCACTTTGATTTTTTCTATTTCTTCAATCAATGGTTGCATTGCTACATCTTCTATTATTGGAGGTACATCCACCTCTTTGATCTCTTGGATCTTTGATCTGTCATCTTGGATTGCCTCTATATCCTTCTATGGGGCATTGAAGTGCTCTATATTGTATTGTCCTATATAGTGCTGCTCTATGGCTCTCCTGGGAGCTTGAACTTGATAGCTTTTGTAGGTGAAACATTTTCTTTTGAAATCATATGTTCCCTTTTCTTGGATTGTGATATTGCATCTACTTCCACTTCTATCATATTGGATGCAAGTTCCTAATTCTTGTATTGGCTATATGTGGCATTGGTCTTAACAGGATTAGGACAATCATTAGCAATGTGGCCTTTTTCTTTGCATTGACTACAAAGGGGCTTGTAATCCACAAATCTTCTAGAGTTTTGACAATTTGGGGAGATATGGCCTTTCTCTCCACATCTGTAACATTTCACTTCTTATCTTTTTTCCTAGTAGATTATTTTCCTCTGTAACTTTAGGATGGGAATCTCCTAGGATCAAACTCTCTAGGCTTTAGGCCAATGTCTTAGGTTGTTATCTTTGAGTCCAATGGGTTGAACCTTGCTTCTTCATCTTTGTTCCTTCTATCATGCATCTCCTTCAAAGAATAAATATTCTCTTTGTGGTTCTTTCTTAAGAAATAAGAATAGAAGGCTCCAAGGATGGTTGGATTTCCAGTACATTTAGTGGCTAAATGTTTCATTTGATTAGTGGCACTTTCCACACCAAATGTTCAATCACATGACATCTCTTCTTGTTTTTGCAATGTTTGATAGGATGGAATCACTTTTAGTGTCTGTAATTGTTCTATAATCACATCCATGAGCTCCTTCTTAATATTTGCAACTAAGTTGGACAAGTAGTCCTTCAAATTTTCTCCTCTTAGATCACATGTGGTAAGGTTTTAGAGAGTTTATGTAATCACCGTATAGTCTAGTTAGATTGATGTAGAGGATCCTCTATTTTGATTCTAATTTTTAGAGCTCATATTCAAACTGTTTCAATTCATTTCACTTAGTAGGGTTCCGCTCTTGTTGTGGATTTTCCATTTGGCAAACTATTTGAGGCCACTATTGTTGTGGTTGAGCCATCATTTGAGGCATTATCTACAAACCAGTGTGGATTCGATGCACTATACTGAGGCACTATCTACATTTGAGGGTAGGGATAGGGAATAGTCCTTGGGACTACATTTGGTGGATACACCATTCTTGGCATTGGAGGAGATAGAACTCCTCTTTTAAAGATTATAAATAATATTGCTTCAACTTCATCATATAGTCTTGCACTTTCCATTTGGTGGATACACCATTCTTGGCATTGGAGGAGATAGAACTCCTCTTTTAAAGATTATAAATAATATTGCTTCAACTTCATCATATAGTATTGCGCTTTCCATTGCATTTTGCAAATTAGCTTGTCTTCTCAATTCCACAATCTTTTAAATCTTTGGTTATAGGTCTCTAAGAAAAACTCCCTTCTAGATGCCTTCATCCAAGTTATGGTTGGTCCATCTATTCAATATGGATTCTATTCAAGATCTAGTTACTAGGATGCCAACTATTAAATGTGTTATTGCTTTGGCAATAGTAGCCGAGTAGCCAACATGTTATGAGGATGTAGAGTATCCCATATATGTATGCATGTTAAAGAATGTGCTTTATGGTCTAAAACAAGTACATAGAGTATGGTCTGACAAGATCACGTGATAATGACGGTGGGATTACTAATGTCAAGAACCTTTTGAAGTAAATAGGAGATGAAGGATTTGGGTGAGCTAAAGTACTTTCTATGTTGTCGGAGCTTGTAGGGTTGAAGGCCACCACAAGAGTTTGGCAAGAAAACTGGTCAAGATAGATGGAGATGTGTCATCAAGAGATAAGTAGATTACAGTGAATGTTTTATGGTTCAAGAGGTACTTTGCGGTCAACCATAGGGGTTTGAGAGAGAGGATGTAAGAGGATTCAAGAGCTTGAACTCTGGAGTTGGTAGAGATGAAAGAAGGGTTGAAGATTTCAAGCCAAGTTCCCAAGGATGAAATTAGAGTTTCCAATTGCATGCACTTAGCAAAGATCACAAGAGGATTACCTCTTAAGATCTAATTCAAACCAATCTTGTTTATTGACTGTAAGAGCCATTACAAGATATGTGTCCAAGTTTTTGTTCTTTTAGTGACAGTTTGAATAAAGGAATGCCCTGGTCACACATTGTGGTTGTTGGAGTTCCCACTTTGAGCCTCTCTCTCTCTCTCTCGGCTCTTGCTCTCCATCTGCCATAGCTCTCACCGCTAAGCTTCTTCCTTCTGGGTTCCACTTCCCTTTCAGAGAAAAGTAAGAGCTATGGAGGCTCAAGTAAGAGAGAGAAAGTTGGTATGTGGAAACTCCAACAATCATAATGTGTGATGTGCCTTTCCTTATTTTGTTGTCATAGAAAGAATAAAAAATAATGTGGTAGTGAGGGGTAGTCACCACCTACAATGCACAAGTGTGCAGGTAGTAAGTACAAGTAAATATAGAAAACTAGGCATAGGTAGCCTTTAACCTATAACACATACATCATAAGTTATGATATTGTCATTTAAACCTTCATCAATGAGAGCATCAAAAACAAGGTCTCATTTGGCAGTTAGCTTGACCCTAAAACATGTTGGAGGTATTGATTCTCTATCTTCAGGATTAATGTTTGTGGCTTTAACCTTTCATCTAATGAAGGAGATCTAGGAGAGAGAAGAGAGAAGGAAGAACATTGCAAAGAGGGGAGAGAAAGAGTGATAAAGAGAGAGAGAAAGCCTAGCAGAAGAGAAAGAAATATAAAAAAGAGAGAGAAATAAAAGGGAAGCCATGAAAGCTAGAAGGTGTTAGGATAAAAGTTTGGACAAGATAAGGATAGGCAAATATGCGGACAAAAGGATCCCATAGTTATCTACCTTGTAAACATCTCATATATTTAGAGAAGCTCACCTACCTCATTTAATGTACCATGTATATATAAAACTTACTAGCAATGAAATGATCAACTGCAGTTCACTCCATTTTCTACATTGTCTCTATCTTTTTCTCTTATTGTGCAGTATCCTTTCATCTACAATCCTCTAATTCCTAGTTTTCACTACATGGTATCAGAGCACCAAGTCAACCTAGTTCTCTAGCTTATCACATTCTCCTCAAAATCACAAACTATTAGTCCTCCTTTACTCTCATCCTTCCAATGGCTCTCATTAATGCCACTACCTCCTACAACTAACACATTAAGATTGACAAACTCAATGGCAGCAACTATCAAGCATAGAAGCTAAGGATATCTCAAGTGAACCTATGGAATATTATCAATGGAAAGGAAGACTACCCTGAACAAGAAGGAGCAAACAAGGAAGATTGGATACAAAGAGATGTAGCTATGAGAATGGAAATACTTGTCCATTGTGGAGATCAAAAAGTACAACTAGTAATAACAATACCCACTGCAAAAGGTATTTGGGATTTCTTCAACAATGCCTATGAACACACAAATATTGTTTATCAAATGACCATGTTTAGAAAACTATCTACTACCACTATGCATGAAGATCAATCTCCCACCGCTAAGTTCTTAGAATAGTGGCAATCCCTACTAGATGAAACCATAATATGTGGTTTAGTCATCTCTGAAGAATTACAAGCCATGTTCCTCCTCTCCTCCTTACCTCTATCTTGGAGAGCTTTTATTACTACTCAAACATCCACTGATAAATCAAGCTTTAGCTGTTGATTAATAGAATCAAGCAAGAGCAAGTTATGAGAGATACTCTTTCTACTTCTTCCACTCAAGAATCCAAGGCCCTAGCTGTAACTACCCACAACCCGAAACATCTTCACAAAAGAACTCAACCCCTTCATCAAAAGCCCAAGTTTTCTCCTTGGTCTAACTTCAAAGGAATTCTTGGTAATCCTCAACATAGGCCCAACTCTTATCAGTCATTTCAATCCCTATCCTTAACTAGAAACCCTCGTTATCATCTCATATGTAATGTTTGCAAATGACAAAGTCATATTGAAAAGGACTGTCATTAAAAAAAAGATTCAACAAATATCACTCAAAAGGCCAAGCTCATTTTGTTAGCATTGGCAATTATGACATAGAAGAGCAACTAGAAATTATCATCAGCCTAGCCACAAGTGTTTCAACACCTTCATCAAACTCTGAATAAGAATATACATGGTTCTTAGACTCTGGAGCTACTCATCATATGACTTTTCAAAAAGAATGGTTGGTCAACTTCAAAGAAATATCCACTCCACTCAATGTTGCCATGGGGGACAACAACATTCAACAAGCTCAAGGCTACGTAACCATTCAAGTGGAGCTTCCCTCCAACCACATAATCAAGGTACATAAAGTATATTATGTTCCCCATCTTAAGAAAAATCTATTAAGTATCAATGAGCTCACTTCTCAATCCTCTCTCACTACAAGCTTCTACAAAGACCACTGCATCCTACAACTACTCTCACCTTCTCTCAAACTCACTTGCCCAAAACTAGGTCAGCTTTACACACTTGGCTATTCACTTCTACAACTGTCTTCTCCACTTCACTCACAAGTACACCACAATACACTCTCCTATGGCACTCTCGACTTGGCCATGCCTCTCAAAATGTTCTCCAACAACTTATTCATAAGAAACTTGTCCTTGACATTCCACCTTTGCTCTCTCAACTTCCATTTTTTCAAACTTGTGCTCTTAGTAAAGGCACAAATCTTCCTTACCCCAAATCCTACTCCATTATGAGTCAACCTCTTTAGTTAGTATACTCCAACATTTGTGGTCCTGTTAATCCAGTATCTCTCACTAGAGCAAAATACTTTATGATGCTTATCGATGATTATTCTAGATATACTATTGTATATTTTCTCACAAGGAAGTCGCAAGCCTTCTCCAAGTTCCAAGAATACAAGGAAGCTATTGAAAATAAGCATGATTTACGACTCAAAGCTCTTCGTACAAACATAGAGGAGAATACACATCAAATGAGTTCAAATATTATTACAAAGCCTTTGGCATTCATCATGAGCTTACCATACCACATCATCCACAGCAAAATGGAGTTGTTGAATGTAAGAGTCGTACTCTACTAAATACCGCAAGAGCTATGCTATCACTAGCTCATCTTGGAAAATAATATTGGGCAGAAGAAATTGCTACAACACCATATCTTCAAAATAGGTTGTACTCAAACTCTCTACGTGATAACATTCCTTACAGATTATGGTTTGGTCACCCTCCTAACCTATCACATCTAAAGGTTTTTGGATGCAATGCCTTTCTTGTAAATACGGATCACAAATCCAAATTCTCTCCCATAGCCACACAATTAATCTTTATGGGATATGGTGAGCCCCATGGTCACAAAGCTTATCAATTTCACGATCCACACAACAAGGTCTTCATTTATGGAAGGAGTGCCATATTTCATGAAGTTAACTCTTTCCCACGGGTTCTACCATCACACAACCTCAATCTTGACCCTTTATCCAGTCACCCCATTTGCCACCACATCTTCCCAATCAACATCCAACAATACTCAACATGGGCCCACTATATCTTCTCCAACACAATCCTCTCTTCTTGCCCCCTTCCATCCACGTGCTTCAAAATGCTCCTCTCCCTTATCCCATTTTTATCTTCCCACACCACTTGCCACATGTGGACAAGCTCTAACTCTAACAAAACCTCATTCCTCTAACCTTAAATAAACTAATCTACTTTCCACCTCACAAATGCAAGTTCATGCTAGAAATTTGGCACCTTCTTTTGGGCTCCAAACAGTGCCAATCACGTCTACAACAATTGCCATTTCACTTGCTTATCATGACACACCACCACTGCAACTCAACAGATACCAGGACTCCATATACAGCTAAATCAATCTCTCTCAATCCACACACAAATACCTCCTCTTCTCAAAAAATTTCTCCAGAGCTCCCCACTAAAGTTCCCACTAATTAAGCATCCTCAAACTCCCTTCCCAAACTTTGAAGGTCTACTCGCATAGCTACAATGTCCTCGACTTCAAGTAACTCTTCTCCTACTGCTCTCATTGTAACCACTCTCAAACCCCCATCTCCAACTTCCCCTTCTATACCCATTACTCTCTTTAGCTCTTGCAACTTTGACACTGATGAAGTTCTCTGCCTACCAACTCCATATTACAAGAGCTTACATGACCTTTATCTCTAAGCCAACATTGCCCTTGGACAAGCTCGACAATCGCCTCCAAACACCATTCTTGAGCCACAAAACTACCCTTCTGTCACTCAAGCACTTCGAAGTCATGAAACTTCCCAATGGCGAGCTGCAATACTCAAAGAATACAAGCTCTTCAAAACAAGAGGGATGCACCGCTCAACCTCTCTGCCCATAGGGCATAGTCCCATTCTGGTCGCCTAAAACGACATGAATCGAGTTCTAACCTAACCATACCTAAAGGTCAAACAATGGTAAAACCTTGTGAGAACCTTTAGGTATGGTTAGGTATGACATTCACAATTAGCTTCCTTAATTAGGCCCTTTAGGAAACAAGATTCATTTGCGTAGTTTACAGCACTAACATGAAAACAAAACAAGCAGTCCTTTTGATAAACAAGTTCCTTAACTTATCTTCAAGTTAATCTTTGTCTCCTACCCATACAAGAGAATTATGTATCCCTTCTGTCCAATAGAAGTACCCGGTCCAAATCACATGGCACCATAATTTTCATCGTTTATCTAGAATAGGATCTTCCAACGCCTCCAGATGTTGGGCTGATGGTAGTCTTCACCTCCGTTTTGGACTAGGAAAGGGGTATCCAAAGCTCCACTAACCCTAAGCGACCTATGAGTGAGAAACAACTTTTGTGGTTGGCCTTTTCACCACTTGACCTTCGACCCGTGAATCGAGTTGTGCCCCCTCATCGAGGTAATCCACGGTGCGATCTTGGAGATGATCCACCTTGCAAAATATCCTTCCTTAATCAATCAAATTAAGAATCAAGTATGATCAAGACAACCAACCTAATATCATCTTCCAGTGAAACATTCCTTTATTTCCCATAGCTACTTGTCATTACTGACCCTTGCCATGCTTTTACCATCAAACACAAGTACTTGGAATATTTATCCAAATCACAATGCAACAATCAGTTGATTGAAAAAAAAAAATCTAGGGTGTTATTCAATCAACCAATAAAACTAATTGTATTTTTCCCCAAACAATACAAGAATAGATGTAATAATAATTCCATCGCATATTCACTCTTCCCCTTGGGATCAAAGAGCGATTCTATGCAAAATTTACTTAATACTTGTATGCACAATTCTTAATATCCTTCTTTTTACGATTATGCTATTCATAACCCCTGACCGATTGCTCTATCAACGAATAAGCCACACGTAACTAAGTGCAATTAACTTCCCTTGATACATGCACTTTGCAAACTCCATCTTTTGAATATTGAGAAGAGGCATATCCCTTCCCATGACCTATTCTCGTACATCATAGTATGGGGCCTAATGTATCTCATACGAAAATCAAAGCAAGCATCTATCAATTTAGAAATACATTACTTACGACCGGAACCGCAGTTGGATTGGTAGTGATGCCCTCACCCGAGGCTCCGTTGCTTGTTGAGGGATTGCCATCTGCGTGTGACATTTTTCGCTTGGGGGCCATGATCTTCTTCTCTTTTAAACACGACTCGCACAAGACTTAACAGCCACTTGCTCGAGAGGGGAAAATTTGGGCAAAAGGGGATGAGCTCGGGGAAAAGGAAAAGAGAGAATGCGTGTGGCCACCCTCTAAGGAGGGGGAAAGGGAGGAAGGACCCTCTCTCTCTCTCTCTCTCTCTCTCTCTCTCTCTCTCTCTCTCTCTCTCTCTCTCTCTCTCTCTCTCTCTCTCTCTCTCAACTTCTTTTACGGCCTCTCGGGGCCTCCTTGTGCTCCCTTGTGCCTCCCCATGCCTCATATTTATAATGAATTAGAGAAAATGGGATATAGTTGAGAACAAAAGTTCTTGGTGGAGGCGATCTTGGAAAAATCAGTGATTTGATGCTCAGATAAAAAATCCGATAGTTCCATTGGCTCCAAAAGGGGAGTAAAGCCCCAAGACACTTCATACTTGGTTAGAAATCTTTTAGATCACTCCTTCTTTCTCTCCCTATTCGAAGTATTGTCTACTGACTGTAAACTGCGATCGCGGCGTACGCAATTTTGCAAATCCCTCTTCTTTTGTATTAAATCTAAAAAATCAATTCTTCTTTTTTACATGACATCCAGTTCTAGAAATTTTCATATCTCTAGGATATTTACAATAAGTAATATCCAAAATATCTAAAATATGCTAGTTTTTGCCCAAAAATCTAATACTTTTGGACCATCCATATTATACACATTAACATTAGTGATTAATATAGCTCATAACTCTTGTTCACGTTGTAACTTCCATGAAGGGTGGCTATGGTCCTTGTTAATCCAAGAAAAATATCGAATTTACGAGTCTCGATTTTTTAAATAAAATATTTTTAATTAAATAAAAACTATTAGTTATTAATGTTAGTTAGTTTTTACCTTAATAGTCTTCAGTTAGTAACCTTACTAACTTATTAATTCACTAACTCACTTTAGAACTAACCAACTAACTTTAAATTGCGTGGAAATATTACAATATGCAAATGCATTTGATCATGCTCTTTGCATTATGATCCACCATTGTGGCAATAGTATGGCAAACAAAGATTAGTTCAAAGAAAAGGTGAATGTCTCATGTGTAGTGCTATCTATGTGCATGTGCACTCAAATGATCCTTCTATTCAAGATAGGAAAAAAACGAAGAAAGAGAGGGATCTTACATCTTTCAAAGCAATGTCTAGTCCTTCTAGAAGGCCCTTAATATCATGTCATTCTTGTGAATACTTTTCTTGAAGCAATATGTCATTTTCTCATTTGAGAGAAGATTGTACAACATTATGGAATTTTACTCAAGAATTGACAGTAAAGTAAGATTTGAGCACAATGAGAATTTTTTGTGTGATAGATCATGGCCTATTCTCAATCAGAAGTTATAGCAAGATTAAAGAATTGTATCAAGCTACTATGTATTGAAATAAAATAAAAGACCAAGATGAAAAATCCCATTACTCATTGCTTGATAGAAGGGTAGATTGAGAGAACATCGAACTTTTAAATAAAGTCAAATGCGTCTACATTTAGCATTGCCATAGGTTCCTCATAGTTTGTAGAACTCTATTAAGTAGAAAGTCTGTTTGGAGAGTACATCTCATAAAAAACATACTCTCGGTTTTCGGACACTTGGAGGGGGGGGGAGGATCTATAATTTGTTTCCAAACTCATACCATTTCCAAACAATGGTAGAAATATCACCACTTGTCAACTTGCCCAGTTTATCACCATGATGTTGATGCTTTACGAGAAATAAAAAACCAATTTTTCATGTGCATTGTGATTGATTCAATTGGGATTCGGGAAGAAGAATTTCACGAGTCAACATCATGATATTATTCTATGGTAAAATGGGAGCAAGGAAAGTGCTAAGTTACAAGGCCACACAATTTTCAAGGCACGTAAACACATTTCTAATGGTGGACGATGGAACATGTCATGGAGAAGTTGGGAAAATCATTTGTGGGTGGATCATGCAAGTTTCGGAGGGGGAGGGACTAAGGGAAGATTAAGGGTAATATATGTATGTAAATTGTAGAGTAGGAGAGGAGGGAGGGTGAATGGATTACGGACAATACTTAAGGGCCGCGCCGCAATCTGCACTTGACTTTGGAAGTAAAGGTGACTATAAATTTAATAAATAAGAAGCCCAAAAAGGCATGTCACACCGGGCAAACTCAACCTATGTGACATGTAAAAGGTGTGTGGCAGGTCTTCACGTGACCCTACTCTGAGATGACGGGGGGTGGACAAAAGGCCATGCATGCATTTGCAAGTGGGGGGGCCTGGGACGACACGACGTCAAACATGGATGTGATGAGTCTTGAGACGTGCAGAGAGAGAGAGAGAGTGTGTGGGCCAGCGCAAGACATCATGCCACCGAAAAATCGAAATAACTTCGAGGGAAAAAAAAAAAACAATGTTAAGGGAAAACACATGCACAACTTACAAGGCACACTCTAGTTTCCCCTCAGGAAAAAGGACAAATATCACCCACCCCCAAACCAAAGCGTCACATGCCTCGATGCTCTGTGTATATATGAACCCTATTTTTTCTCTAATTTTTTAATTATGTGTGCATCTGAGAGGACCACGTGGCACGCACGCCGCCCTTCTGCTATATTTACGAGTATTTACAAATTACACGTTTGCGCATTGCAACTCTCTCTCTCTGTACATGAGCTTTATTTATTGATATAGCCCTGGGCAGCTAAATGCGTGCGGAAGGTAAATATGGCTACAAATTTGGTGATTTTCGGTTACCGCCCCATTTGTGGCACCGGATACCTTTTGGTTTATTTAACAAACGCGGGAATTCAAGGTTTCCCATCCGGACGCCCACTCCGCGCGCACACACACCACCCAACAAAATTAAAAAACGAGGGCCCATTTACATTTCGTAGTTTTTTCGCCCGATAAATTACTTTAATGTCCAGATCTTGTATTTTTTTGGCTAATTAATGAAGATACTCCTGGGAGGTGCTGCAAAAAAGATATGCTCCAGTACGTGCATCGTTCCCTCTCTCTCTCTCTCTCTCTCTCTCCACCTGGCACCGTCCACTTCTACCTCCCTCTTCTCTAACCCCATCGCTCTGGACCAACCCTTCCCATGGAAACAGCCTCAATGATTGGTCGTGGGATTCACATGCCCCGGAAAGTTCTAAATCACATAACTATTTTTAAGATCACATCGAGTAACAAAGGTTTACACTACTACTACTTGAC
Organism: Lygodium microphyllum; assembly: GCF_053477565.2. NCBI lineage: Eukaryota > Viridiplantae > Streptophyta > Polypodiopsida > Schizaeales > Lygodiaceae > Lygodium > Lygodium microphyllum. The sequence goes on along the minus strand of NC_141164.1, from coordinate 73,989,916 downwards.
GGTTTTAGCGTACCCCCCCACAGCCCCCTTTCCAAACTGCCTAATGCATCGTGCCTTCACATTTCGACCCACCAAACAATCCAAAATCTAAAATGAGAGGAAGAGTTGGTTAGCTAATTTATAGAATGCATGACAATAACTTTTGCTTATTTATACAATGCATGACAATGGCTATCATTGCGTTTGATGCATCTCAAAAAGGAAAAGTTGGAAAGTCCCCTTAGGTGGACCTAACATGTCTAAAAGTATGCATGATAAGTGTTTGAAAAGATGGAAGGACATTTGGGAGCTAACCCACCCAAGTGTGACTCTTAACCATGGATGAGTGCTAGTAGGAGTTCCTACTACTAAATGATGAAGAGAAGCACCGGTTGTCACTAATGGTGAAATGAAAGGAGTGACCACAACTTCTTTTAGAATGTTCCCCTTTAGTCTAATGAGGTGCTTTAAAACTAAGAAGGGCAAGGGCATAAATTTTCGGGTTTCTCTACACACATAACATTACCCTATTTATGAAGGTACAAGATTACTAGAAGAGATATATCCCAAGAAGCCGCTTCAGAATTTGGAAGATGAGGGTTAGATTGATTTCGTCCAATACACCCTCTAGATGTTTGAATCTTGTATTGTGGAGGACCATCATGGATAAGCTTTTTTGGGATTGCATCGAGGTGAAAGGTGTGAGGAGCACCATGGTTAAATGGGTGGATAAGGTAGGGCTTTAATCTAAAGTTGATGTTAAGGATGCGCCTTTTTGTGACTTTGGACAACTTCACTAAGCAAAGGTGCCACTTTGGAATTTCAAATTTGGGTCGTTGTGCTAAGGGCTATCGAGTCTCATAGGATTACTAAATCATTTGGTAGAGTAGACAAATATAGGCCTTTAAATGAGTCATTTTGTAAAGCCAAAGTCTTAACTATTTTGAAAGGTTTAGATAGAAGGCCCTCTATTTATAAAGCCTTTTACAAGGTGCTAAGGAACAATAATTGATGTATTTCAATTGGAATCGTCTCCTTTTTGGATTATGTCAATATTTTTTATTAATACATACCACATTATTTTAAAAGAACAAAGGTTTATACTTTTTTGAAAACAACTTAATTTCCTTACAATAGAGTTTTATTACAGCTTAAGCCTATCTTTCACCCTTTTTAGTTAGCAACTTCACACATCTACAAAAACCCCCCCAAGCCACCCTAGCCAAGTTATTGAATCGCAAACTTGAACTCATAGACAGCATTGACCCAACCAACTAGCCTGCCACTTCATCAAGAGTATAAAGATTTTCACTTAGATAGGAGCTTAAAGGTGATCTTGAAAACTAATGCACCTCCCTAAGAGACTATTTTGTTATAAAGCAAGAGTATTTATATTAAGGTGTTTACATCCTCCAAAAAGGATTATACAACCTTTTGAGTGGCTTAGAGACTATCCTATTGGAACTTTCTTGGCTAATCTAACCATACCTACAGATGCTAAATCAAAAAACACTAATGGAACCTGTTCCTTCTAGAAAGTAACATGTCATTTCTTACTGACCAAATCTTGCTAATGCCCGATGCTCTTATCATGTGCCACATTTTTCACAACTCATTTAGGTTTCTTTTATAGACAAGAAGTACCTACTTCCGAGTAACACAATCATGGAGCTTGATTTGCTTCAAAGATTTCATGGCTTTGAACAAAAAGATTTGACCTCCCTACAATTCTATGGAACATGATAGAGATCTTCTTGATCCCTCAAACAAAAGATACAAAGAGGTGAAAACTCCCTATACTTGTAAATTACCTCATTTGTAGAAATTCGTGATAACAACCCTCCACAAAAGAACATTAAGCTTAAGAGATGGAATAGGATTTCAAGCATTTTCAAAAAAACAAACTTTCAACTTTCCGTTGTCTCGGGAATCTATTTGCTATTCAACTCTTTAGGAGCACTTGTTTTCTTTAGAAGGCCAAGTTGTTTTCCATTATCATTGACCCATAGTTCCCCTTTTTTATATGGGCAACATAAGAAGTGGAGCAATTATACTTAACCATCCCTACAACCCTATACAACCATGTAGCCTCATTGAAGCACAAACTAATTTGAAATTTGAAGTCCTAAACCTCTTTGGATATAGTATCCCTACATCCCAAACATCTATCCAATGCCTAAAGCCCTTTTTGTAAAGGGAGCAATAAAATTTAGGATCAAATTAACTAGATAGAAATAGTATTAATCAATGATGAGCAAATTCTTAAGACTTACTCCTTAGTTTTAAACCCTATGTGAGAAGCAAATTATCCCATGATAAATCCTCAGGCTCATCACTTCGGAGAGGATATGACTCAAATCCAATGCTTTGTGATGGAGAGACAATGTTGATCTTCACTTGGCCTCTTAAGAAAATTGAGACTGAGCTTATAAGCTTTTTGCTTAATACTGCCTAAAACAACTCCACTATTTTCCTTATTTCAATGAAGATGAACATACAAATTCATGAAGAAGATTCCCCAAGTATTTAGAAAAAGGGGAAATAGAAATAACAAAGATCATTATAGGAGTCAAAATCTTACTACTATATTATCTTAGCTATAGGTTCAGAAAGCCCCGAACTTCCAGAAGGCTTCCCAAACCTACCCCCCTTTCCAAACCTCCCTCCCCTTCCCCTCCCCTCTTTCTCACATGTAATATCTCATTTTCTCTTCCCCTCCCTTTTTTCATTAAAGCCTCCCCCCCCCTCCCCCCCCCCCCCCCATCCCCTACCTTCCTTTTTAAAATTAAAACCAAAACCCCCTCCCCTCTCTTTCACTTATAATCTCTCTCTTTTTTTTCCCCTCCCCTTTTTAATTAAATTCATCTCCCCTCCCCCCTCTCGTGTAGGGCTTAGGTTTACTCTCTCTCTCTCTCTCTCTCTCTCTCTCTCTCTCTCTCTCTCCTTATTTTAATTAAATAAAAAGTTTACATTTAAATTTTAATATGAGAGAGAGAGAAATATACAAAGAGTAAAAAAGAAAAAAGAGAAGAGGGAGGGAGAGAGAGAGGAAATATAAAATTTAAGAGAGAGAGAAGAAAAGAAAATTAAAAAAGAGAGGAAAGAGAGGGAGAGAGACAGAGAGAGAAAATAAAAAGAAGAAGAGAGAATTTGAACATAGTGAGAGAATTATAGAGAGAGGAAAGATAAAATTTAAAACAAAGAAAGAGAATTATAGAGAGATGAAATATAAAATTTAAAAGAGAGAGAGAGAGAGAAAGAGGAAAAGAAAAAAGAAAAAGAGAGGAGAGGGGGGGAGAGAGATAGAGAGAAGAAAATGAGAGAGAAAACAAGAACAGAAGAAAGAATTTGAACACACAGAGAGAATTATAGAGAGAGGAAAGATAAAATTTAAAAGAAAGAGAAAAAGAAAAAAATTAAAGAGAAAAAAAAGAAACTTTTTTTTTAATTAAAATAAAGAGAGAGAAATATACAAAGAGCAAAAAAGAAAGAAGAGGAGAGGGAGGGAGAGAGGGGGGAGCAGAGAGAAAGAGAATTATAGAGAGAGGAAATATAAAATTTAAGAGAGAGGGAGAGAGAGAAAAATAAAAAAGGAAAAGAGAGGAGAGAGGGGGGAGAGAGAGAGAAGAAAATGAGAGAGAGAAAATAAGAAGAAGAGAGAGAATTTGAACACAGAGAGAATTATAGAGAGAGGCAATATAAAATTTAGAATAAAGAGAAAATAAAAAAAGTTAAAGAGAGAAAAAAAGAAAAAAAGAGGAGAGAGAAGGAAAAGAGAGGAGAGAGAGAGAGAGAGATAAAGAAAGAGAGAAAAGAAGAATAAGAAGAAGAAAGAGGAAGAGAGATGGGGAAAAAGAGAAAAGAGAAAAGTCTTTAAATTTTAAATATTTTTTGAGAAAGAGAGGAAGGAAGAAAGAAGGAGAGAGGGGGGAAAAGAGAGAGAGAGAGAGAGAGAGAAAGAAGAAATAATTTAAAAGAGAGAGAAGGAGAGAATAAAAATATAAAATTTAAAAGAGAGAGAGGGAGAGAAGAAAAAACGAAAAATTAAGAGAAAGGGGAGAAGAAGAAAAGGGGGTGGAGAGAGAGAGAGAGAGAAAGGAGAAGAAGAGAGAGACTATAAACATAAAGAGAGAATTATATATAGGGAAAAGATAAAATTTACATACTTTAAGAGAGACTGGGGGGGGGGGGGGGAAGAAAGTGAAAGAAGAAGAAGAAAAAGAAAAAGAAAAATAGGAAGAAGGAGAGAGAGAGAGAGAGAGAGAGAGAGAGAGAGAGAGAGAGAGAGAGAGAGAGAACATGTAGAGAGAATTATAGAGAGAGAAAATATATAATAGAGGAGAAAGAGAGAAGGAAAAGAGAGGAGAGAGAGAAGAAAAGTGCAAAGAGAAGAAAATGAGAGAGAGAAAAGAAAAATTTTAAAAAGAGAATAAAGAGATAGAGAGAGAGAAGAAGAAAAAAAAGGAAAAAAGAGGAGAGAGAGAGAGAGAGAAGGAAAAGAGAGGAGAGAGGGGAGATAATAAAAAGAGAGAGAGAGAGAGAGAGAGAGAGAAGAAAAGCGGGGAGAGAAAAAAGGGAGAGAGAGTAAACCAGGAGAGGAGAAAAAATAAACTAAAATAGAAGGCAGAGAGAGAGTGAGAGAGAATTAGACATAGGAAATTTGGAGGGGGAGAGAGAGAGAGAGAGAGGAAAAAGAGGAAAGAGAAAGATGAGAAATGGATTGTTGAGTGAAGTTGCCGTGCAATAGCACAACTACTTCACTCGTCGCTTCGACAAAGTGGCCTACCGTTCCATGCGCCCGAAATGCTAGTACCTTTAATGCAATTAGTCTACTTATTAAACTAGCCTTCATCCCCATCCTATCTTTGTTTTTGGTTTCAAACTTCCAAAATCAAAGATGACCTCTACTTCATAGAACTACTAGACCATGTGGGGCACCCGAATATCTTAGAAATTCACCTTTCTTAATCTCTTTGAAGCTATATTGTTTCAATAGCATTTAATATGAAAGTTTAAAGAAAAGTTGTCAAGTTTGGGATTTTTCCTTTCTTCATGTTTTCTATGCAAACTCAACTTTGTCAAGGGTAAAAGGCCTCTCCAAAAGGAAATATCAAGCTCAAATTTTGGACAAGTATCATTAAGAAAAATAGCTAGTCATTTTTTATCATCTTCCCTTAAAACATGCACAATGTGAATTGTTGACCAAAGGTGTTTATGGAAGACTTTTGCGATCTCTTCTTCGTCTCAGACTAGACAACCCTTTGCATCCTCAATCATAGTCAAAGACTCATTTTTTTGCTTTGACTTGAGAGCATGAAAAAATATATATCAAAGCCTCCAAAATCTAGATCCATTTTAGCCCTTAACTAGACCTTAACACTTAAAACTCTATCATGTTCCCAACTGATCTCCAATGTTCTATAGTAAAGTAAAATGCAATCACTAAGGGGCAAGAAGAAGTGTTAAGAACATGGTTTTAACATGCTAAAAGAGGATAATGATGCCTCCACCCCAAAATGGCCTTATTGTGCCCATAACAATTGGATACCACAATAACACCCATCATGCACAGTTCCCACCTTTAGCAATGTCACCAACACTGTCTCCATGCTTACCCTACACATTTCAAACTTTGCTAATATAATCACCTTGTTCCAAGAAACGAACATTTTATTTGAAGGGCAGAGGGCCCTTAGAGGTGTTATAAAGGAAAACCTCTTATTTCCCTTTTCTTTGTTTTCAAATGAATAAAACTATTATTGCCCTCCTAATAGAATCATGTTTTTTGAATAAATCTAACCCTCCTTGTTAATGAGGTGCTCATCTACAAATGTTTTCCCTTAGAACTAAAATGTTAGCCCTTGTAACTAAAAACTAGATGAACTCAATCATGTTTTGGAGTTAATGTGGCATCTAATACTTCCCTCATTACACATTATCTTGATTGCATGATTGGAATGAAAGCATATAGACTTATTGCTAAAAACAATAAGAAAATAGATTTATCCTTCAAAATGATGTCAATTTGCTTGAAACAATTTCCCTTATTGGGATATCTGCTATGCCACTCCTTTCCCAAGAGCTTGTGTTTTCCAAGGAGCATGGCCACATGTGTCCATTAAACCCATACTCTCCATGTAAGGGTGTTTAATATGTAGCTCTCCATGAAGCAAATATAATATGAAAATAGTTGGAATATCTAGGTGGCAAGTTGTGGCCTCCCACGTATGCTCTCCAAAAGAAGTTTCTTTTGAAATATTATATAGGAGGCCTCATGCCATCTAATGAGTAAGTATCTTTTTTCTAGGGTTGTAAGGCTTCTTGTAGTTTACCGTGTGGTTTGGTAAAAGGGAAGCAACAAGTGTCTCCTTGTCCGGAGATTCTTGGCAACTTATTGTGACCTATACAAAGCCTATAGGTTAGACCTATACCCCCCTCTTTTTTTCGATATTGATAATATCATTCTACCAATGTATTATTAAAAAAAAAAACTTATTGTGACCTTTAGTCAACTATGTGAACCAATGGGCATTCTTAGAGGCATGCGTAGCAAACTTGTTAATGTACATCTACCCATAAATGTTGGACGTTACTCAAAGCACAACATCTTAATTACCAACATATGTTGCAACTACCCCAAAGTTGTAAGGCCCCCTAGAGAAAGAGAAGCCATCAATGGTAGGCCCTAAACATTGCTAGGGTTCCTACTCTAAACATTGGAATGTCATGCTAATAGATCAAATGATTAATAGATAGCGAAATGATGGGATGTGGACTTGGGTCAAGTTGATGAATGTAATGGAGTTGAGTCTCAAGGTAGCTTTGCATCAATTGATAAGTTAACAAGGGTCTCTATTGTGTGTTCTTGTGATATTTTTCCAAATACTCTCTTAGGTATATATAATTACATGTGTGCAATAGTTGGAAGACTATTGGACCACATTAGTGGCAAGTCCAATTGAACTATCCACAAGTGTCTATAGCTAACTATCCTGTAGCATTGCATGAAAACATGTAGTGCAACTTTTAGCACATCATGACTATTGAACACATGCACTTTCTGTGTTCACAATCCTCCATTAGCATATGCCAATATCACCATTTACTCAAGATAACATATAGGATACATGTGTCATCATGTGGAAACTTGAGAATCATGATAATCACTTAAGGAAAAAATGAGCATCATGTTAGAGAGCTTGATTCATAGATAGAGAGGCGATTGGGAACCATATATCCCTTTATTCTCCCTTTATTATTGGGGGGGGGGGGGGGGGGGGTCATCTTATAGAACATGTAATGTAGCACATGAGTTCAAAAGAAAGTGTATTTTTATTATATTGACTTACAAATTTTCAAAAATAGAAAGGGTATTTTTATCATATTGGCTTACAATTTTTCAAAAACAAAAGGAGTTTATAAATGTACCTCATGTATTCACATTAGGGGTCTTTTTATTAAAAAACTTTCAAAAGCACACTTTTGGGGGTTGGGAATGAGGGGGACCTGGGGGTAGGGAGGGGGGGCGGGGGGGGGGGGGGGGGGGGGGAGGGATGCAATTCTTGAGGTGCTATATGTGAACAAATGGGCAAATGGGAATGATGGCACTATCTCATCAAATATGAAACAATCATGATTATGCCTCATGCTACAGATAGCTTGGCAAACATATAAGCTGATTGCAACTATCTCTATCCATGTTGGATTAAACTTAAAATCTTGCAATCCAACTCCTTGGGATATCCATTCAATCTCGTCATGGAGAGTATGTATTTGGAGTGGTGATTTTACATTAAGACAAAAAATTCAATCTTTTTGTGTAAGCACGTACAAGGAGATGGTAAATGCTATTCTCTTACTTCAATAAAGATGAGTCATCTTTAAAAAAAAAAAAACAATGAGCATTCTTTCTATATCCTTGCTATAACAATGCTTCAAAACAAGTATTTAAGCATAAATTGGCTTAGCATCCTTGTACATCATGTCATATTTACGAAAGATTGTCTTAGTTGTACCTTGTGCTACTGCCTTCAAATCTACATGCTCTAAATGCTTGCAGTTCTGAGAGGTTAGAGTGATATAAGATATTACTTTTATGAGTCTTACTACTATTGTAGCAACCAGACTTGCTATTGTGAATACTATTGCCCACTATTCTAGGCATATAGTTATTACCAACAAATAAAGTCTTTTTATTCTTGTTGCTTCTCACATTTGCTACTTTGGATGTGTCATTATTATTTCATGTGTGCTTGTTGTACTTTCAAAATTGCTATCAATCTTGCTTGTGGGTTGATTAATAAGATATTGTGCTTCAATGCTTTTGCACCTATTGGGCTCTGTTAGGCCACTTATACCAATACCTTTTGTTGTAATTTACATGTAGATTAACCTACAACTTTGGAAAAACTAGTTTCCATTAAATACTCATAAATTGCTTGCTAAAATAGCATTGATGGATTGGGAATTACATGACATATATCATATTTGAGAAGATGAAGGATATAAAATTGATTTGGAAGTATAAACATGAATTGGTTCAAAAGAAGAAGCAAGCTAGCTGTGCCACACGATTACTGCATATGGAAGAGGAATCAAGGGAAAACCTAATCATACACAATAAGGCACAAAATATTTGAGAGAAGGGGAGGCCATCTCAACCATCTTTTCTCAGGCTCCAACTTCTAGCCACACCTAAAGCAATCAACTCAGTATCAACTTGCCTTCCCTCTATTTAAGTAGCTCCTTGCTTGCCTTACCTTACTGTAGAAGTAGCTATTGTGGTAGCATTGAGAGATACTTCAAAATCCACCCAAGAAGGGAAAGCTCCATGCTGGTAGAAGAGTAAATCTCCAAGTAGGATGAAACCACAAGGGGACGGCAAGCATTCCATGTCTCCAACCTATGAAGGATCGATGCAAAATCTAAGCACAATTTATCACTCTAAAATTTGATTGGCAATGTTTTAATTTGAACTGTATAGAAGGGGCCATGAAAATATACATTCTCTTTGAATTTTAGATTTATAGAAGGGATATAACTGTTGCCTTCGAAATTCACAGAAAGGGTATATAAAATGATGCAAAATTTTATAACTATTGCCTTTGAAGTTCACAGAAGGGGTATATAAAATGATGCAATTTTTTTAAAAAGGGGTTTTTAAAGTATCCAGTGAGAACGCACATTAGGGGGGTGATTCTTGATTACTACTATCCTTATGGATAATGACTACTTGAAAGAAAGAGTGCCTAGTAGTACATGTGATTGCAACGTTATATGAGTACTTGAGCCTATGGTGATAGTTGGGTAAGAGTGTGGGTTTGAACTTAAGGTTAGGGTAGGTAGTAGGGGAGGGCAACAACTTGTGGTGGATAAAACTTTCCACCATAGTTGATTTTCCTATTAGTACACATGATTGTAATGTCACATGAGTGTTCTTATGATGATAGTTTAGTAAGGGGTGTGGGCTGGAACTTTATGTTGCACATAAGGGGTAACTAATAGGGGAGGGCAATTGGTGGTAGATTGAAAGTTGCAAAAGTCTTTCTACTATGGGAGACTTTCCAATTGTTTGTTAGCATTGGTGCAATCAATTGGTCTAGTTGGCTAGGTTTGCTTAGCACCATTGAGAAACTTTTGTGCAATTGCGCTTGATTAGCAACCATTTTTCGACTGTTCAAGATTTGGGGTTGAACCCATTGATACACCTTGCACATGAGGTACCATTTTCTTAGAAAGGTAACCATAGTATGTACTTTCTGATGTGGCAACCCATCTACAGTCCTACCATGCCCTCCCCTATAACCATGGGGAATTTTTGTGTTCATGGTTGAAGGAAACATGGGTTGCAATGACCATGCCACACGACACTCTCTCATTTGGCAGATTGCATCGCTAAATTTTAAAAATACACGGTTGTTACTAAAAATGAGCTACTTTAAATGTTATTGCTTGCCAGCATGTGCCCCTAAAAGCAATCAGTTAATTAAAAGTTATTTGCTAAAGTTAAACATTTAGGCTAACATAGTACCTCATGTGCGAGGGATATCATCCGACCATGGATGACGGGACTTGGTGAGACAAGCTAGAGAGAAAAGTGCGCAGGAACAGGCAAAATGTGAGGAATATGAAAACCAAGACGGGAGATTGTGGGGACATCGTGTGAGAAAAGCGAGGCGGACTGCGGTCCCACCTGGCCAATCTTCTTATAAATGACCTGGTGGATTGTGCAGCGTCCACATCCGTGTCACATTTGGGGCTCCACATCTCCTCTGCTCCGCTCTTCACTGTTACAGTTCACTCCTAATATACTCTCTCTCTCTTTCTCTCTCTGTCTCCATCTCTCAAATACTTGGACCCAAGCATAGTGTCCGTCCTGGTCTTCCTTCATTAGTGTGCTCGGTGCTGATCTTCCCAAATATCCTTGGAAGTTTGCTCGACCGCAGACCATTGTGCGTCCTCTCTCTCTGTCTCTCAATCTGTGCATCTGTTTCTGTATTGTGTGTGTCTTCTCTCTCTCTCTCTCTCTCTCTCTCTCTCTCGGCTCCCTTCCATGGAGAGAGACTCGTTTTTCAGTTGCCTATTGCCTGAGCTGAGTGAGTTCGACGACTGGTGCTACCCTGCTCTTTTCCCGTGCTCCACATCCTCATCTCCGTCGGCCAGCACCTCCATGAATGGAGCTGCGGGCTCGCCATCCAACTCCTCCTGCAGCGCCTCGTCGTTCGACCAGGCCCCCGCCGGCCCAGATCCGATGGTGCTGGACCTCACGGGGGCAGACCAGCAGCAGCAGTTGCCACCTGCGGCCTCCTCCGCCTCCTTCACCTCCGTTCTCAAGCTCTCGGACATAGCCTCGGCCCTCCATGGATTCTCCACCAGGAGGGTGCCCCCTCGCCTCCCTGCATTAACCCACAAGGAGCGGCCTCTCGCGAACCACAAGGAGCAAGCTGTCGCAGCTGCTTCGGGCAGTACCCTGCCAGCCTCGGGAAAAGACGAGTCGGTGAGGGGCCCCCACGTGGCGGAGCGCAGGTTCGGGGAATCCAAGGTTTGGGGGGAACCTAAGCGGAACCCTCCCGTCTGTGTCTGTGCTGCTGCTCCAGGCAAGAGGCCGGCGGCCCCGCCAGTTCTGATCCCTGGCTTCGCCAAGCGTCTCAAGGTCTCCCCTTCCCCTGCCTCAATTGGCAGTCCTGATCGGGTCAAGGAGCATGGCCGGCAAACGCACAATGCTGTTGCTGCTGCCTACCCCAAGCATGCCAGCAGCACGCACAATTCGACCCTCTCCAGAGAGGGTCTAACCCCGCGAGAAGCCCACATTCAGTCTGAGCGCCAGCGCCGCAAAAGTATGCGCGAGTCTTTCTCAGTGCTGCAGTCTTTGGTGCCTAAGCTCAAGCTCAAGGTAATTTGCAGATGTGGATTACCTCTCTGAGTGCTTGACTGACTAGTGTTCGTCCCAAGCTAGATGACAGTAGTGGCTGTTAGTTGTCCTTGTCTAGATCACAGCACTGCCAGATGGTTGCGCCTGCAATCTCTCTATCATGCCCTGTTCGAGTACATGGATGTCCCATAGGTCAGATCACATCAATGCCAAGTGAGCCAGTTTCCACCTGAATTACGTTCCTCACCTCATCTCAAACAGTTCAGACTTGTTCAACTATGCCTTGATGTGGGTTTATTGTAATTGGAGGCTTGTTTTACTGTGCCTCAACGGGTCTATTGAAGCTACATTTGTGGCTTCCAGTGTATCTTGTTTCCTTGATGTTAATTTTCTGTTTGGTTTTGCAGCACACAGACCGCATCACTGTCTTGACAGAGGTAATTACCTACATTCAATCTCTGAGAGGCACAATAGAAGAGCTGGAAAGGAAAAAGGCAGATATTATGGCAGTGCTTGGTATATCGGATCATGACTTTTATTGGAGCAGCTCCAAATACGTGACAAGCTCAGACTATAACTTCTATGATGGGCCCAAGGATGGGTTGGAGGTTACAGTTCGCCAGTTAGGGACTGATGTTTTTATCACGCTCAACATACCAAAGAAAAAGGGGGTATGGTCCGGTTGTCTGATGTTTCTGCAGGCCCATGACATTGACATCGTTAATGCTACTCTTGCAACGAGCGGGGAGAGCTGTTTCCATTGCATACACGGAAAGGTATGCCTCCGTTATGTGGTGCATTGTTACGTTGTTTTGTAAGTATTCAAGCATAGCATTTGTCTAAATAAGGAAGTCTGTGATTACTCCGTTTTTCGCACAGGTGACAGATTGTTCAAGGATTGAGGGGGATGACTTACAAGATAAGCTGGAAAGTGTGATTATGAAGGAGTTAAGAAGGCAGTCGCAAGAGTAAAAGAGAGGGGGGACTAGACAAACTAATGTAGATAATCTTTATGCCATGCATGCTGAGGAAAACTTTTATCTTCCGAAGGGAGAAGAGATGTTTTGCAGATAAGGCTGGCATGGCACAAAGCTTATGTTACTTGACTACCTTTGGCATAGAAACATGACTAGGGGTAGTGGGCAGAACCATACATTCACAGGAGACTCTTGACTACTGACTGACAAGCTACCATTTCAGGTGTGATATACACTCGAGTTATATACACTCGAGTTATAAAGCAATGTAAAGCAATGTTGCAACTTCGGTGCATGAATTCAAGTAGGCTCACATACATATCATTGTAGAGCCCCTACTAACCTTGCTGCTACCCATATCATGAATGTACTTTTAACTTGACTGGCTGACGATACGTGAAAAACTTTATCATTTATGTACAAGCCGTTTTATCTCTACATGCATTCTATGTAGCTCGGCCTTAAAAATTGCCCGTATGAAGGCGAGTATCTATGATTTTGTAAGGTGAACAGGCCAATGTTATTCAGGTCCTAGGAAGTACTGCCTGTGACTTAAGAAATCTTACGGACGTATAATTTTGCAATGCTGAATGGGAGCTTGAAAAGCCGCAGGCCGATGTCAAAGCCCCAAGCCCGTCTAGTATTATCATTGCAGCTCCAGGAGCCATGACGAACTGAACACGAGCAAGGTACCCATGACAGATTGAACGTCCAGCACTTGGAGCCATAAGCAATGGTCAAAGGAAAAAAAAGGGAATAATCGAAAGCCCATACACAACATGATGATGATGATGTAAGTAGAAAAGCCTGCCAAGATTTAAGGAACATGATGATGATGATGATGATGATGATGATGATGTAAGTAGAAAATCCTGCCAAGATTTAATAATTAAGGCTGAATGACGTACCTAAATATGTATTCTAATTTAGAGCTATACCATGGTTTAAAGTGTTCTCAAAACCTGCTATTCTTCGTGGCGCGACTACCTACTAAACATAACGAAGGAAAGACTCTTGCCAAATATTTGTATCATTTGTAGAGCAATAGAGTGGATCAATAGTCGGGAATTTGGTTGGGCAATTGTCGGTTGGCAGCTTTTTCAGTCACGAAGCATAAAGCAACAGATCTGGCGTATAGGAAGAGAGTCCCACCCCTTTCATACATTCTGCTTTGGGGCAGCTTTTTTCATCCGGGGCTGCAGCTTTCTTATCCCCGGTCGCAAGCTGCTTTTAGCACCCATCTACTGTTGGAAACCCGGAGAGTTCCTTGATTCGTGGCTTGCGCTAATGGCAGCTCTCCCTCTCTGTCCGCTTCACCTTTTCCTTGCATGGGGTAGATCTCCTTGCTGAGGCCGACTCGGGTCTCAGACCTTCCATACGTCTCCACCTTTCGACGGATGTGTTGCCCATAGTACACAACGCTTAGGCCATTCGATAGTCATGGTGTGAATGCATCTTCATGCCTCAAGAATCGTATGGACACGTGTACCCTTTCATATCATGCACACTGGAAGCTGTATAAAGATGTAACCAATGCAATAAAAATAACCATCTCTCTCTTTCGCCATCTATTCCTGTTTTTATTCATGGCCTTGTTAAGTTCTCCCCGTTCTCCAGGGATCTTTGATTACCATGCTCAACAGACCAGATGCATTGCAGTAGGTATGAGACACTCTTGTGCCACTTGCCCTTTAAATCTTGCCCCTCGGCAATTGTAGGTTGCCAGGATTGCCTTGGACTATTGAAGTTACACAAGGAACTTTAGACACAAGGCTAGATAGTAAAACGATGAAACATCTAGTAAATGGACTAATTTTCCTAGTTAGCAAGTAGGAACTTTCATCTTCAAACTAGGCTATTAATTTTTACTACATAAAAATGAAGGAACAAACTGGTAAAATGACTCTTAGCCTAGTAAATGTATGAAAAGTTTCTAGAATTTTGGATTCAAATTAAGCCTTTACTTCTACTAGATAAATGTGTATAAAGCTAAAAAAATGAAATAAATGTCTATATAGCAAAGCAAACAAATAAGTAAAAAAGAATGTTTATATAACCAAGCTACGAAGGTGTAAACATGTTATATTAGAATAGTACCTCAACCTATGATGTTGCTAAGCAAATTAGAGTTATTAGTGTAGCTTATGTTTTCAAACTCAAGTCCTCTTGCATGTTTTCCATCTAGAACATGCTATTTCATGTAGAGGCAATGATGGAATGATCTTTCCTTGTAGCCATTGTTTGCATCGAACATAGCTTTGCAATACTAAGGCGAGAATGAATAGAATTGTAGAGTGATATAACTCGCCTGGAGATTTTATTATAGAAACATAAGAAACATGCAAAAACTATCAGGTCATGAATTGGTCAATTCAATTCTTGCATATCCATCTATTCATATTCCCATATATGGTTTGTTTGATATCTTGATAATCATACACTTACATGTTTTCATTTAAAAAAACACAACATGCAAGAGAACTTAGATGAATTGAAAAGTGTAAAACGAAGGTGAGAATTTTGATCATCGCAAGGCATAAACTTTTAAATGTAAGACACACACATGCAGATAATCTTAGTCCATCCCTTTGCATGATGATGATTAAATGTGCATGTGCATGCATGTTATCCTTCTTTTATGACACTTCAACATTTTCATGCTTGTGTAATACTTGAGATAACCTCATAAGTGAGCCTATTCAATGCTATCAACATGATCAAAATACATTAGAAATGAAATGCTCACACATTTTTTTAAATCAATGTCAATTGTTGTTGGGTTAACTTTAATAATTGTCATAGTACTCATGTTCAAGTGGGGCTCAATATCAATGAAGGAGGATTTTCTTATGCAAATCAAGTCTTGTCTTGAATTTTCCCATGCCATCGTACAATTTAAAACTATTCTTGATCTATCTTGCTTTACGATGCTCATGTTAGAACTTCTCATACCACAATCTTAGTAGATTAGATATTATGACTTTCCTTTGAATCATCAAAGTGTGAAGACAAAAGGAAAGGAAAACTCACTAATTTATGTAATAGACTACTCTTTAAAAATTTGCATTGTTAAGGCAAATAGAAAGAAATATTACTAATTTATGTATGTAATGGGATATCATTTAAAAATTTGTGTGTGTTAATTAAAAGCTTCTAAAAAAATGAGGGTGCACATGCAACATTGTTCCCTTTTTTTTGGGTCTATTTTGGGTTCTTACCAATGGTTCATGTCTTGCATATCTCTTCAATTGCTATATCATTTAGAAAAATGGTACAAAACTATCACAATGGCACCTAGATTGACCAGCAATTTTAGCTTTAGAAGGTAGGAGGTTTGGATAACATCTTTGCAATGTCTATCACGAGAGGTTGAAAACATTTTTGATTGCTTTACATTCTAATGATAAAGAGGAATCTTCTCCCTTAGGAAAATATCATTAGATGAGATAAGAACAAATTTATTTATACCTATTTGTAATAGATCTCACAACATGACATGAAAACTCATTTAGCTTGACCAAGCTCCAAAATTGTTAAAGCATTGGGAGATCACACAACTGTCATGGACGTGTGGTACTTCATTCATATTGGTAAGTACTCTATTAGTAACTTTAAATTGTTTGTCATTGCCAAAATTGATCATGGATACAAACAATGTCTCTCAGTAATTATGCCTATTGTTGTAGACTTTTGAGTAGGAAGCAAGTTATTTAAAGAAGAAGGCTTGATCTTATCAAGCAAGGATCACCTCAACATTTATTAATACATGCATTGTTAATATAGTGTTGAACAATAGCAACGATGTGCACGTGAAAAGGAGCCTTGAGATGACAATTGTATGACCTTATGAGATAGGTGCCAATGATCGTGCACCTACCTTGTATCAAGCCATGGAGATAGGACCCAACAACTATTGCAACTACCTTATATCAAGCCTTGGAGATATTGTGAGAGCCACTCGAGTTTGATGATTAGGAAATGGGACTAGAACTATCTTATTCAATATCATATTTCTCATATGATGTGTACATCTACAATGTCTCTGTAGTAATCATTGATATTGGTCCTTTGTTTGCAAATTCAAAATCTTGAGATGAATTTGCAAATTTGAAATCTTGAAATGAATTTGCATTTGCAAAATTTCTAATTTAAATGTATCCATCTACAAATATGTGAGCTAATCACAAGACTCTCTTTCTCCCATGGCCTTATGAGTGTAGTGAAAGTAAGAAGAAGAGATAGTGCAATGTTGATGATTGCAAAACAGGCTATATGTGCAACTTGAGTATCTATTAGTTCTCACCAAGCAAGCCTACATTCTATGTGTTCTCACCAAGCAAACCTACATTTTATGATGTGCAATATAGGAATGTTAAATGCTATTGATGTGTAGTATAGAAGCATGAACTCAAAGGTCAATGGGCATTGGTAGGGGTGAGTAGTACTTTAAGTAGTCAAGTCTAAAATAATCTAATTGAGGTTCACCTTTGGGAAAATTGTATTGGGGGTGTATTATGCGGAGGTAGCAATAAATTCTACTGGTAGATCTAATTGAGGTTCACCTTTGGGAAAATTGTATTGGGGGTGTATTATGCGAAGGTAGCAATAAATTCTATTGGTAGATATGTTATAATGTGTTTTATTGCATGATATTTTTAGGCCTAAAACATATAACAATAATGAAAAATTCTCCCTATATTACTAATTTGGATTTAGTGAATTTGCACATGTTACAAGCATTTAATTGGTCTCATATTTAGTGAATAGAAGATTTGCAAAAACATAAAGGTAAACTTGCCAAACTTTAGTCCAAGGGAAATGGTATCTTATGGGGTTGGTGCTTCAACAAATTAATTTTATAAATTGGTGAGCAAGCTTATGTTCCTAGGATTTAACGAGTCAGCAAAGTTGCTAAGGGAGCCAGGCTTCCAAGTAGCAAAATTGGAGCAAGGGATTAGGTGCTTAGGAAGGGCATATGTAATATGACACATGTAAAGGTCATTAAACCTTGGGCAATGTAAGAAAAAAAGGAAAGATGCAAATAAAATTAACCAGTTCCTTAAATGGGAGGCCAACATTCCTCAAGATTCAAGAAAATAGAAAAATTTTATTAGATTCAAGAAAGGTCAATTCTTCCGCGCACAACCAAGTTAAAGTAGTACAATCACATCGTCCATTCTCATTGCCCATCCTCCTCATTGTCCATTCTCTCTTGCACGATTAGGTCCATCTTCTCGCATGTACACAATCTCATCCTTGTTTGCCGATTGCTTAGGATGCATGCTTGTGTTGTAGTCGTCAATTGCTCAGTATAAGTATTGTTATCAAGCATTGAAGGATACTTTTTGAGGCAATGCTTCGACTATCAACAAGTAATCAATCATTCGTATCATTTGTTTCTCTGAAAGCTACAACATGAGGGCAATTTTGGAACATTCGTTTCAAGTTTTTGTGGCACTCCTAAAAGATTGTGTGTTATATTAGAGATTGTAAGTGATGTTTTGTTCCAAGTGAAGGACTCTTGTTTCCCGCATCACAACCAAGGTAATGGCCAACAATGAGAGAGGGATGGTCAATGCTAGCTTGAGTTGATCTAGACCACCTACAGGCAGACACAGACACACCTGTTATCCCTAATTATCCTTGTTATTCTATGAGAGCCTTCCCTACATAAGACAATCATGATCAAGCTAGGTGGTACATATAGTGTCTTGATTGTTGAGCTCCATCTTATCACAAGAATCAGAGTTCTTATTCGTGATCCACCAAGGCTCACTTGTGAATCTACTAAAACTTGGATGTTAGGTATGAAAACTTGAGATGTGGCATTCTCATGGGTTGCTACACCAATGGGTTTTTGAATCATGTTTTTCCTCATAGTGACTTGATTACGAGAATATACTTCAACTTAAACCATGCGACAGTGGAGACAATAAAGCTCAAATTGGTACTAGAGTAAGTATCCTAACAATAGGAGGCGTAGCCCAATACTTATGTTTAAAATAGATTTGAATGAGTAGAGCACATATAAAAAGAAATCCTCAAAGTAGTTTAGAGCAGACAACCTCCCTATTGTTTTCAGAGTAGGTGTAGGAGGAGGATAGACAATTGCTTTTAGAGGAGGCAGCATGGGTGTGATGACAAGTAGATGTTTAGAGTAGAAAATCTCAAAGTAGGCAACTTGTCTACTGTTTTTCGAGCAGGTGCAGTAGGAGAGAATTGTTTTTTAGAGTATGCAGCCTAGGTGTACATTTTGGAAAATCTTTTATTTTTCACATTCTTGAGCTCCATCTTATCACAAGAATCAGAGTTCTTATTCGTGATCCACCAAGGCTCACTTGTGAATCTACTAAAACTTGGATGTTAGGTATGAAAACTTGAGATGTGGCATTCTCATGGGTTGCTACACCAATGGGTTTTTGAATCATGTTTTTCCTCATAGTGACTTGATTACGAGAATATACTTCAACTTAAACCATGCGACAGTGGAGACAATAAAGCTCAAATTGGTACTAGAGTAAGTATCCTAACAATAGGAGGTGTAGCCCAATACTTATGTTTAAAATAGATTTGAATGAGTAGAGCACATATAAAAAGAAATCCTCAAAGTAGTTTAGAGCAGACAACCTCCCTATTGTTTTCAGAGTAGGTGTAGGAGGAGGATAGACAATTGCTTTTAGAGGAGGTAGCATGGGTGTGATGACAAGTAGATGTTTAGAGTAGAAAATCTCAAAGTAGGCAACTTGCCTACTATTTTTAGAGCAGGTGCAGTAGGAGAGAATTGTTTTTTAGAGTATGCAGCCAAGGTGTACATTTTGGAAAATATTTTATTTTTCACATTCTTGACAGTTCTGGACTTGGTGAGCCCCAATGTAGGATTGCTTTCTGATTGAGCAGATAATAATGATCCGCAGGTGCTCATATCAATTGTGGCCACATTGACATTAGAAGAATAATCAATATCACCAGTATAGTTTGATGGGAGCCACTCTTCTAGCTGAAGAATTGCTCTAGACAGCCACAATTTATAATTCTAGTATGCATATTGAAATTTGATAATTTCAGTATGCATACTCTAGCCTATTTCTAAAGCGTTCATGCTGCTGCAAACTTTCAGGGTGCATAGGTAGGTAACAACATCTGGAAAGACACTTGTTGATTTCATTTGCCGAAATGTAGTGATCACATCTTCACCCTTGTCATTTTCTGCATATCCTTCAATTAAGGTGTTCCATAAGATAGCATCACGAATTGGAAGTTCATCAAACACCTGATGTGCCTCTAGAAGTAAACCACATTTGACATACATATCCAACAAGCTGTTGCCTACAAAAATATTGCTTTCTAATCCCTCTTCAACAATGGTGGCATGCAGTTTTCGTCCCCTATTTGTGGCTTGCATGCTGTTACAAGCATTCAAGTTGCAAACAAATGTAATAGCATTTGGAAACTCACCATCTAGCTACATCTGCTCAACATAAATCAAAGTTCCCTCATTAAGGTTGTGTTTAGCATACCCTGCAACCAATGTATTCCAAAAAACCACATCTCGGACCAAAAGCATATCGCCTTGCTTGAATAGGTCAAGAGCATGCTGGAAATCGTGGCACTTGATATAACCTAAAATTAGGGCAATATATGAATTATCATTCTAGTAAACTGATCTGCAAAATAACTTTTGTGCATCAGACATGCCTCTCGAATCCGCATAAATAGGAACAAAATGATTCTCAAGCACCTCATGATCTCTGTAATAGAAATACAGGTTACAGATCTGTTATGACTCTAATGACCTGCAAACACACTATCTGACTTTCCTGTTGTTGGAGGCAAACTCATTCTGGTAGAATGAGGCGGCTTCTGCATTTGAAGGGCTTGCAGGATTCGGATCTGTTAGGAGAGACTGAATAGAAGTGAGAATGTTGGAGACATTATGACAAGGAGACCAAGCATCTTGAATAATATCCATACACAGTGTACCTTGGTTGTGAACATTAGGATGGAACACTGTTCAGCTTGTACAAACTTTAGCATCCTGATGGAACACTTCTGTAAACATTACCATCCTTAGTAATATCCATACATAGTGTACCTTTGCTGTAAATGCACACTGCTGAGCCTATACAAAGTGTGTTTAGTGCAAAGTGGCAAGCACTGTAGATACATATGATACCCCAAATACATCCTTGCATTTGTTTATGTTTGGGATGAATGCTCTGTAGATGTTTGTCTGTAAATAGATTTCTTGAAAGGCCAGGTGGCATATGAACTTGCGGCATAGGTGTCTTTCTCCCATCCAAATTGTTATTGACATTGGGGAAGTTGCTCCCCTCATCTGTTACAGTCCAAGCAACATGATTCTTTGGTGCCATAGCCTTTGTGACTCTTTGTTAGAATACTTGAGTAGTAGAATCCATAAACTTGTTTCAGAACATGCTTATCAAGAACATAGTCCATAACTTTTGGATTTACAGGGCTTGTAGGATTCAGATTTGTCAAGAGAGACTGAATAGAAGTGAGAATGTTGGAGATAGTATGACAAGGACACCAAGCATCCTGAATAATATCCATACATAGTGTACCTTCACTAGGAACGTTAGGATGAGCATGTATAAACTTTAGCATCATGATGGAACATTGCTATAAACATTAGCATCCTCAGTAATATCCATACATAGTGTATCTTTGTTGTAAATGCACAATGCTGAGCCTATACAAAATGTGCTTAGTGCAAAGTGGCAAGCATTGTAGATACAAATGATACCCCAAATACATCCTTGCATTTGTTTATGTTTGGGATGAATGCTCTATAGATGTTTGTCTATAAATAGATTTCTTGAAAGGCCAGGTGGCATATGAACTTGCTGCATAGGTGTCTTTCTCCCATCCAAACTGACATCAACATTGGGGAAGTTGTTGCCCTCATCTGTTACAGTCCAAGCAACATGATTCTATGGTGCCATAGCCTTTGTCACTCTTTGTTAGAATACTTGAGTAATTTCTTGAAAGGCCAGGTCAACAATTATGCAAGTAGCTCAATAGTATTGATATGCCCCTGCAGTTTCCTGATCTAAATCCTCAATAGCTTGATCAGCCCTATTATAGGCAATCATGCCTACTGCCAATTAATCTGATGTTGTTTTCTTCAATCCATAGCCTATGAACAGTTACCGTGACTTCAACTTACAATCAACCCGCATTAAACAGGAGACTATGCTGTCCCCAGCTCTGTTAGGATAGTGCATATCAAGGCCCCTAAAGTCATCAAGACTGATGTGGAGAAGAAGATCAAATTGGTACTGCCTCTAGAGGAGAAGAACAACCCATTCCCCTACTTGCCATTGTAGTACCCATAGTAGCCTCCTTTTATAGGACGACTGCCTCTATTCATCCATCTATTGAGAAACAACTAATTGCACAGTCTTGCAGTCATCATCAGCTTTCAAATGATTTGCTACATCAAGGCCACTAGCATGGCTAGATTGCATATGTATATAAGCCATGGCGAAACTGATAAATTTAGAGTCCATGTTTGCATCCATTAGAGCAGAGGATTCAACCATGTTATCTCTGTAATAGAATTACAGGTTGTAGACCTGTTATGACTCCAATGACCTGTTGTAATAGAACACTGCTATAAACATTAGCATCCTGAGTAATATCTCCACCAGAGCTGTCGAATATCTCCACTTTAATAATTCTGTAAGTGCTTCTATCAAAGTAGCTTGTTTTTTGGACTTGAGCAAAAATGCCTATTGAGAATAGTCTTGTTGTGGGTGATGCAAGCAACTTGACAACAATCAGTTTCAAAGATGCTTAATCTCATGCCATTGTCAGTGATCCTGACCTTGTCAAGCCTCTCTTATCTTATCCACTTTTGGATGTTATCAACTTTCCAACGTTCTATATTGAATGCTTTCCTTTTGCAGAGTTTTTCAGATTAAACCGAGAAAATAGCCACAACACGTCGAACCACAAAGTGGTCGCACGTTTAATCTGCTAGTCCTAATTAGTATCATGCTTCCTATCGCTAGTCCTGATTAGTGTCATAAATACAGCTGGTAGATATACAATGGTAGATATATAGATAAATGTAGCTGGCACAGATTGACATGGTTTGCAAGCAAGATGTAGCTTTATTCAATAGTTACTCCTTCTGGGGGGCACTGGTAAGTGTGGGGCCTAATTACTTAGGCATGTGCTATACCACAGAGAGGATTGTAGATTTAGTGCTCCATAAAGCTGAGCATTGTTGGTTTTACGAAGGGTCTTCTTGTCATGGGACTGACACTCATAGTTTGGGGCATCTGTGTTAGGCATGGATCCCCCCAAAACAAAGGAAAGTTCAAAGTGGAAATGTCATGACTGCTAATACAATGCTGGGTGGTAGCTGGTGGACCACTTTGATCTTCCTCATATGGATCCTCCTCCCTAGGCTGATAATATATTAAAAAACGAAATGTCTCAAGGTCTATCTACCAAGGGATTTCTCCATACCCATTCCCCTACTTGCCATTGTAGTACCCATAGTAGCCTCCTTTTATAGGATGGTTTCCTCTATTCATCCATCTATTGAGAAACAAACTATATTAGGGAATTTGGGAATTTTAGCACTACCTCCTGAAGCCTTGCCCTATATAATGCACAATCAGTGCATTCCATACATAATAACTAGTCCTTTGTATAAACAAGGCTCTTTTTCCATTGCCCTTTCACACAACGGTCCATAAGCGAAATGACTGATGCCTTAACAAGTTCAAAGAGGGCTTTCACACAAGCTGAATAGGAAGAAAAACTAAAGGTGTTGGTTTATCTGGAGAGTCTATTCTATGGAAACTATATGATTTGTATGGTTTCAACTTGACAATAGACTTGGTGTATGATGCGATGCATGTATTATCTCTAAATATGTTTCAAAAATATATACGAGCACTCATGAGAGCCATGTCCAATGAAAATAAAAAGGTGATAGATTTTTGTTGTGAGAAGTCTTATAAGATTTCTCCACTCTGGATTCATCATGGACAGTGGCCTCGCAATCCAAGTAAGTACTATGAAAGCTTTAAGGCTGAAGAGAACCAGAGGTTCACCCAATTGTGCTTACCATATGTTTTAAGTATAGTTGATGAGATACCAAATACAATCACTAATTTAGGTTTGTTGCTTATTGATATTGCACATGTCTTCTATAATTACAGTTGTGGTATTGGTCAGTCAAAAGAAAGTTTGGGTGTTGTACGTAGTTTTTTTTCTGCTTGGAGAGTTCAAAAGGAAGAAGCCTTTGATGCTACTTCTTCTCCCTTAGAACATGTTGCAGGAAATGAAGAACTATTAGATGACATATTAAGACATGGCTCACATGATGTCTACTGGTGTTGTGACTTTGAGCGAATGGTCGCATTATATATAGGAGTGAAGAGACCAATAATCATTTTAACGAAATCTCTTACATAAATTATTATAAGAGGATATTTTTTACTTCAATATTTAAGTTATTAAAAATGGAAGTAGATGGGCTTTTAACACATGAAAGAATGCTTATCCACGTACACTCTTCACTTGACTTACACCTGATGGTTATGCTTTCACTGATTACCAAACACCTTGCTGTTATCCATTTCATGAGAATGGAATTATAGAGGTTTCTTCAATCGAAAAGGCAAAGAAGATATGGAAATTTCTTGAAAGAGATGATTTCAAATATCCTTGTCACACAATGATACATGAAAAGGGCATTTTAATCACAAAAAAGAAAAGAGATCGTAGGCCTCTTTCATCAGAAGTACAAAAATATATTGCGCAATTTCTTTGTATTGAAGAGAGTTCACTAGTAGGACGTCTAGTTACCATATATAGAAGAATTCTTTATAACGAAGAAATATAAAATATCAAAAATGACGTAGTGGTAAAAATAGACACTTTTCGTAGCACGTTAGAAAGTGCAGGTCATTGGAAACCAAGGCTCACAACCTTTTTTCCCATTCAATGGGATGGAGAGTATCATACATTTTTTAGTGGGGAGTATTACAAGCAATGCATAACTGTAAAAGAAAACGAAGAGTGCTTACTTGTAGATTCCATCATGGGAATGAGTGTGCTACAAACTCAATGACTCCCATTTACTTGGGATTGCATAAGACCATTGAGTTCATTATTGCATAAGTTTATTCCTCTACCTTTAGATAATAGACTTGTTGCATATGAGGTAAAAGATCTAATTCAAAGAACAAAATTATTACAAATAGGAGTAGTTGGTTGCATATCTCCTTGGCTAGAAAGACATGATATTATATTGGCAAGAAAACATAACGATGAAATGGATGGAGAGTACATGCATGCAATGATAAGAGAGGTAAATTATGAAGAGAAACATTGCAAATTATCATGGTTGAAGTGTGATCATAGTAGATATATATGGAGGATTGATATTGATGAAGATACATGGAGGGATTGGAACTTGTGTAGCATGGTACTGTCAAACTTTGAAGTTACAAAGAGAAGGAGAATAATATCATCGATTGGAGATTCTATAGATGTTCTGGTAGTGTGGAGATCACATGAAGTATCTTGACTGCTTTAGAGAGTCTGTGTGTGTTGGATTCTTTGACATCCAAATGGGTACTGGTAGCATTGGTCATTGTGGACATAATTGTTTGATCACTACTCTATTGTACATATCATTATGTTTTATTGATGGCTGTTTGTACACTAGGATAGTATTTGGTAGTTATAGCTCATATTGTGCCTCATCAAGTGTAGGATGTGGACATGAGAGAGAGAGAGAGAGAGAGAGAGAGAGAGAGAGAGAGAGAGAGAGAGAGAGAGAGAGAGAGAGAGAGAGAGAGAGAGTGTGTGTGTGTGTTGTATCCTTTTATAAAAGATGAGGCGATTTGTTATTTGATGAATACTAACATATAGATATAATTTCTTGTTTGATTAATACTGACGTATAAAATTTTACATTTTATTTTAGATCATCCCATGGCCTTCCCAAGTTATGGTTTGTATAATTGTATTTTATATTACTATATGTTATTTTTCTTTACAACTTAAAAACTTGTTAATTGAGAGAGAGAGAGAGAGAGAGAGAGAGAGAGAGAGAGAGAGTGTGTGTGTGTGTGTGTGTTGTATCCTTTTATAAAAGATGAGGCGATTTGTTATTTGATGAATACTAACATATAGATATAATTTCTTGTTTGATTAATACTGACGTATAAAATTTTACATTTTATTTTAGATCATCCCATGGCCTTCCCAAGTTATGGTTTGTATAATTGTATTTTATATTACTATATGTTATTTTTCTTTAAAACTTAAAAACTTGTTAATTGAGAGAGAGAGAGAGAGAGAGAGAGAGAGAGAGAGAGAGAGAGAGAGAGAGAGAGAGAGAGAGAGAGAGAGAGAGAGTTTGTTGTATCCTTTTATAAAGAATGAAATGATTTTTTGTTGGTTGAATATTGACACAAAATTTTTCAATTTAATTTTAGCTTGTCTCATGGCCTCCCTAAGTCAACAAACTCTAGATTTAATGATGCATACCATTATCACTTTGCCAAAAACAATTAAGGAATTGAAATCGAAGAATAATAGTTTTGAGCAAACATTGAGCATGGGTAAATCAATTTCAATGTAAAGTAAAAGAGTCCAATTATCACCTTAGAAGCAAATAAATAATATACAATTAAGAGATGTGTCTTTGATGAAGACTCCTACATATGA
The DNA here is from genome assembly GCF_053477565.2 of Lygodium microphyllum. NCBI lineage: Eukaryota > Viridiplantae > Streptophyta > Polypodiopsida > Schizaeales > Lygodiaceae > Lygodium > Lygodium microphyllum. The sequence continues at coordinate 73,963,870 of NC_141164.1, read as the reverse complement.
CCAAATTTTTAGACCACCTAAAAATATTCATCAAGAAGAAAAAAGATGACTTTGGGAAACAATTTTTACTAAAGTACTATAGAGATACGCAAAATGTTAGATATTGTGCCAAATTTCACAGAAAAGTGTACAATTAGGTCAAGAACCATAAATTTGGCAAGGATCTATGGTTTCATGATAATAGAGATGACAAACAAAGAATTCTAGAGATCATAGATCAAAACTATGATCAAATTTTACCCCTTGAGTTTCTTGGTGCTACTTATCTTTGGAAGAAGGATGATGTCTATTTGTACTATCTTTTTATTGCTCAAAATCTCAGAAAGCAACTCAAGACGAAAATATAATATTCTATGGATATATCTTTGGTAAGTTATTTATTATCAAAATTTTTCTCAGTGTAGATTATATATAGATGGAATTAGTACTAATGGACACAATTATGTTTTTTAAATAGGAGGAGAATCGTACCTTTGAGCAAGAATATATGCAAGGAAAATTGGTAAGATTTATAAATTTTCATCTCAAGTGTTATCTTTTAATGTAATCATCATTATTATTAATTATTATAATCTTTTATGTTTAAGTTTCTTATATATATTTACCTTTCATTATGTATACTTTCTCTAAAATTTTAGGATACAAATGGTGAAGTATACTATCCACAACTTATAGTGGAAGATCAATTTATCTTTTTAGAGAATAGCACAGTGCATGTATGTACATCGTTTACTTATTAATATAGTTTGATATTTGAAATGATAAATTTTGAATATTGACTTTAATTTTTCTACTTGTATTAGTTGGAATCACAAAATGATGGCCCACCCCTTGATTCAGTCTCTTCTTCCAACAAACATAAAAAATATGATGAAATGGTTGGCATAATTTGATTTATAGTTTTTTTCCATTTTATTTTCTCTAATACTTAATCTATGTTTTAGGACTATTTGAACTCTAATCATACTTTTATGGAGCTTCTACAAGGAATCCCAAATGAATGAGTATTTTGTTTATATAATATTCTTGATTTTGTGTACTTATAAATGAAAATATAGTTTGTTTTCTTGTATTGTAGAGTTCATATAGTAGTGAACACTGTATTCCTCAAGATACATTTGAAGATCTTGAGGAGATTGAAATTGCACGGAAAAGTGTTCGTGTACGAAAGGTATGATTAGCCATCCCTCAATCGTTTGTTTTAATAGATACAATTAATGAATTATATCGAATCACAAACTTGTTATGATAAGATGAGTGAGAAAATGAAGTAGAGTAAGCAACACCAAAAAGATAGTAAGGGAAAAAGGAAGAAACAATCTAAGGTACTTCTTTGCATTTTTAAAAAGTAATGTGATATGATTTTATTTTTTAAAGTTTAATTTTTTTGTTTGCACTATAGGCTCTCAACCATATTGATCCGTAAAAAAAAGTGGATTCTCCTAATGTAAAATTGTCTTCAGAAACTTCATCGGTAACTCAATGTTATTATATATTAAAATTATGAAGTATCTAATTAACTTATGATGTAGTAGCATACTAATTTATATTGTCTTCTTTTAATGCAGGTTGTTAATACCTTCAAAGAGGAAGGCGAAGAAACAATCCTCCTAAAATATTTGGACATTCAATCCATTGATGAGCTATATACATCATTAAAGTTTACATATAATCTTATCAAGAGGGACCCTAGTTTTTTAGGAGGTTGCAATGAACAAACATTGCCAGCTATGAGAAAAATTATTGTGGATTGGCTACTTTGTAGAGAAAAAATTATTGTCACAAAAAGTCACAATAAACCTTTGAGTATTGTAGATATTTGTATCCTAGATTGATCTTTTTATTAATGAAGACAATATCCTTTAATTCTTTCAATTATTTTGATTTGAACTTTTTACTATATAGGAATAATTTTTCAATATATGCATGATTGTAACTAGTTTTTTTATATAGATAAATTTTACTATATCACTCATTCTAACTGGTTTACTTGTATAGTAAAATTTTATGATATCAACAACTAGGAAATTTTAAAATTCCTATATAAGAATATTTTACTATATCACTATCTTGTAAAATGTTCCACTTTTACCAGTTGAGACTTTTTCTAGATACTTTGATAAGTATCTAGAAAATTTCTCTTTTTTTTATGTTTGGGAAGGTGTCTAAAGTTTCTTGTGTTATCGCTTGCACCAATGTGGAACCCTTCTATTTGAACTTGATCGTTTCGTGTAGCCTCTCCATCTAGCCGATATGTGCTAGTGCTCCTAGCCCTAGTCCTCCCTCTTCATCTCTAGGAACCGTCACGTCCTCACTAGTCACTTTGAGAAGGATTTTGGAGTCCCTTGTATACCATAGAATCTTCCTCAATCACTGCTCTAGCCGCCCAAAGGTAGATCTAGAAAAGGGAGAATCAAGGTTATGAAGATCACTAAATAGGTTAGGAAGGTTTTGAAATTTCTAGCTTCCCAATCATACTCGCCTTTGTGAGAGAGCCCACTTATCAACCTTCTCACCAATCCTTTGAATGAATATAAACTTGTCTTTCATGGTGATGCCCATCTCTAAGAGTCATGCCATGCTAAAGTCCATTGATTGGGGCATGTAGAGACTAGAGTAAAGATATAGAAGCCACATGGTTGTGAACTAATTGGATCCCACCTTCGCCCTTTTGGAGGCACTTTGTTGACCCTAAAATATTTGACATCATGTTTAAGTTTAAGTGTGGTTCAAGTAAACCATCTATGCAATTGAAACTTAACTTCATATGCTTGAAATTCTCATTGGTGTGTCTTAGCTCTAAGGGGCATCCAAGATATTTGGAATAGCTTGCTCAAACAAATTACCTTGAAGTTCAGCTCCTCCCATATGATTTGACCTGTGCACACAATTAAGGACTTGTTGGAGTGTTGGCAATGGGGTTAGCCATTGTCCACTTGGCACCATGCATATCCTATCTAGCCAGGCTTGTCCCCTCTTGCCACTTGCATGCTTCTTATGTTGTGTAAGGTATTGCTACTTCACCCATTGGCTACATCACATCCACCAAACCATGAGCTCTTAGTCATTGATGTTCTAGTCACTTAATAACCGTGGAATTTTCATTAGAAATTTCTTCATTGAAAATGACTCAACACCTTCCTCTATCCACATTGGGAGTATACATGGATGGCAATTTTTTGACAATTTTAGCTTATTTTTGATATTATTTATTGTAAATATCCTAAAAAGTCATGGAAACTTTTAAAATCGGGTGACATGTAAAAAGCAAGTTACTTTTTCAACCAGTTTTGGATTTTTAATGAAAAAAGAAAGATTGACGAAATTGTGCACATTGCGATTGCAATTAATAAGCAATAAACAACACTTTGAACTGAGAGGAGTCATTTGGAAGAATCAGATAAGAAGTTATTTGAAGCATGGTTTCAAGTTCTATCAATACATAATGGTTTGATTCATTGAGCTTTGTCTTTATCATGTTTACCTTTTGTCTATTCTTTTTCTTCTCTTCTATCTCCTATTCTCTACTTCCTTCTATCTTTGATCCCTGGTAGATATGATTCTTCGACTAAAACCCCTCTGACATTGGTGAATCTGACGTGAAAGGTCGTCAAAAGGAAAGACAAGATGGGAGAACCTTTGAGCACAATTTCCAGTGATGTTTTAGCCACTAGTGTTGAATATGAACATGCTTACGCAGGTACATGTGATGAAGACTTCTACTCAAATAGAAATTGTTGTGATGAATGCTTTGCAAGTAGTTGAGTGTGAGATGAAGTTGTTCAATGGTAGGAATGTATCTACATATGTACATATCTATGCTCAAAAGATGGAATTCTTTGGGATGGCTCAACTTAAATGAAGTTAGTATTTTGTTCGGATCATTGTATATGAATTGAAAGCACGAATTACTGAATTGTACATGTAGAATGTTGACTGGGTAGCTTTCAATAATACACTCAGGGAAGAATTTTACTTTGAAGACATCAATTTGATTACGCGCAAGACTTTTTAGGAGTGGGTTTTACAAAGTAATGAGTGTCTTGTGGCTGGATAATTATTAAGAGAATTTGAAAGTCAATTTGAGCAGTTAGATCTTGTAGAATAGCAAGCTCTTGCAAGTTAAAAAATTGAAATGTTTTTACAAGCAACAAATCTTGAGCTTCAAGAAAAGCTTGATGATTTGCTAGAGGATCAGACTACAGAGACATGTCTTAAAACAGAGTGGAGGCATGTGAAGGAAGCTATTACTACACTGGTGAAAAAACATAGAAAAAGAGAAAGATTGCATGTTTTTAGCTTGCCCACTGTTA